>NC_089581.1:174663492-175007370 GCF_019320115.1 Miscanthus floridulus | reverse complement strand
TCCTTCTGAGCCAAAAGGAAGCGCGAGGGTCGTTCAAAAAGCCAGAAGATCTCCTGACGGCCCTCTTGCTCTGTGTAGAGGCTAGGGAGCTCCTTCTGCAAAAGACGCCGAGACCCCGCGACCTAGGCTCGCACCCGAGGGGGGCTCGGCAGACAGACCCTCATGCGCGAGGGGTGAACCAAAAGCCAGGGGGACCTCTGACCGCTCTCTCGCTCCATGCGAGAGACTTGGGGGCTCCTCCTACAACTTTGCCGAGACCCAGCGGCTCAGGCTCGCACACGAGTGGGCTCGACAAACAGCCCCCCGTCCGAGCGAAAAGGACGTGCGGGAGACGGACAAAAAAGTCGGGAGGACCCCTGACTGCCCTCTCGCTCCGTGCGGAGGCTCGGGGGCTCTTCCTGCACCCAAGATAAAGACAAGCGACCCGAGCCCGTTATGGTCCAGGGGTTCGAAGGCTGAGCCCCCAGGGGTTTCGATAGCTGCCCCAGGGCAAAAGAGTCAGGGACGACTACAGGCAAGCCTATACGAGCGCGCCCTGTGTCGTGTCCAAGACTGGCAGGGAGGTCTCCGAATGGGATCCCACCGTAGGGAGGCACCGAGCCACCAAGGCCCAGCGAACGGCCTCGGCACCCACTAGAGAAACCCGCCGGTACTCTTGGAGCGCGTCTCCGGACCGCTAGCCGACCCCCAGCGAACGGGGTACGGGCCTCCACTCGGACTTACCCAATAACAGCTCACCGGAAATGCCGTCGCTCGTGCCCACCAAGGGTAGCATGGCATCTTCCACCCCTCCTTCCGAGCGAAAAGGAAGCACGAGGGTCGTACAAAAAGTCGGGGGAACCCCTGACGACCCTCTCGCTCCAGGCGGAGGCTAAGGGGCTCTTTCCGCAGCATCTTCGAGGCCCTGCGATCCAAACTCGCACCCACGGGCCCGACAAACACAATGAAAACCCCTCACTCGAGAGAGAAAAAAGCCCTTGAAAAAGTGAAATCACTCCTCCAGGGCCTCGGGGGCTACACCCGGCAGGTGCGCTCCCACGCACCCACCAAAACCTCGAGTATAAAACACCATCCCAACAGGAACTATCAAGAGCCAATTCTCGTCAGAACCTCAGGGGGAGTGCCTCTACTCCCCCCAAGGCTCAGGGGCTACTGTCGGGTACCGTGAGAAGGGGTACCCTAAGCAAGAACCAAAAAACGACTGCTTGGACTTCATAAAAGTCGAAACCCGCTAAACACCGCTGGCCTCGGCCGATTCTCCGACTCGCCCGAGGCCCCCTCACCGCTGACCTCAGCGATCCCCCACCAAAGGCCTCGGCCGACCCCCTCTCGTCACAGGCCTCGGCCGGGCCACCGACCCTCCGTCTCGCGCGAGGCGGGCTCGGCAGCACTCCGCTGCCTCTTCCTTCACCCGTCCCTCTGACAAAACATCGTGTCGCATTAACTTAGCCAACTGCTGCCCCTGGCATCGGCCGCAAGCTCGGCACAGTACAGCGGAATGGCCAACGGGACAGGAGGCAGGACTGGGCAGGGGTTACCCGCCACTGTGCTAACCACTATGCACATAGTTGACGCCCATGCCTCACTATGCTGCCAACTCCTGCTCCAAGAACAACGTAGCGTGGGGAGCCACGTCTGGGATACTGTGGCCTCGGAATCAGTACCCAGGACCAATAATTCCTTCCAAGGCCTCGGCAGTTTGCTCTAGGGGCTCGGCAGCCTGAGGATCCATGTCCACCAAGCCCCCCACGATGGCTCGGCCTCGGCATCTGCAGAGCCACGGCTCCCTACGACGTCATCGCACGATGATGGGGTTACCCGCCACTGTGCTAACCACTATGCACATGGTTGACGCCCATGCCTCACTATGCTGCCAACTCCTGCTCCGAGAACAACGTAGTGTGGGGAGCCACGTCTGGGATACTGTGGCCTCGGAATCGGTACCCAGGACCAATAATTCCCTCCAAGGCCTCGGCAGTTCGCTTCAGGGGCTCGGTAGCCTGAGGATCCATGTCCGCTGAGCCCCCCCACGATGGCTCGGCCTCGGCATCTGCAGAGCCACAGCTCCCTACGACGTCATCGCACGATGACCAGCACGTCACCTGCCATGTCCTGCATCAAGCTGTACTGGAGCCCCACGACGCACAAGATCAAGTATGACCAGCGCGTCACTTCTGCACGACAAGGACGGGGCCACTCCATCGACCATACCACAACAGTGGCCGGCTACAGGGCTCGAACACGCCACCCCCATTTATAGAGCGCTATGTATGGACGTCCCTGGTTCTCCCTTAGAGTATAAAAGGGAGGGACCGGGGCCGTTTCTGGGAGGAGGAAAGACGAACACACCGATAGAACTACACACTTCTACGCTGCTTGAGAACAACGCCTCAAGCAGCCCGCACCACCCTCGCCGAGACCTGGGGCTAGCTCCCTCTCTCACCTAGCTTGTAACCCCCTACTACGAGCACTCCGGTGCAAGGAACAGAAGATCGATCTCTCAGACTGGACGTAGGGCCTCGATTGCCTGAACCAGTATAAACCTTGTGTCTCTTTGCGTCACCATCCGGGATTAGGGGCACGCAGCACAAATTCACTCGTTGGTTGAGGGACCCCCGGTTCCAAAACACCAACACAAAGCGCTACATAAACAATAGCAATTCCCGTTGACATTTCTCTGTAAACCAACATGTTCTTTTAAAGGTTTGCAAAATCTGTATCGCAGTAATGGAGTAGGTAAGAATTTATTTTCAATGAGAAGAGGATTTTTAGAAGCCTCAAAAACATGGCAATGATCATTTGTTAATTAACCTGGAGCTTCAAGGCATGCTAAGGAATTAGTTACACTGAGAAATTACCTGATATGACTAACAGATCATGCCCAATACCTCACAAGCGAATAAACATCCGATCATATCCCGGAGGAACGGGCATGGACTTTTTATCACAGGCCGAAGAAAGGAAAAAATGTAAGCAAGTATGCAATGAAATAGGAAAGGCAGAGCTCAGATTAGACAAATGAGGAAATCATCACAGGCAATGACCTCAGGAGTTCAGATTTCATAAATAAGAGGCAGTTCTAGCTTCATAGTCTGTGACTGAATAGGCAACAAATAACAACTCTCATTGGCGCCTTCCAAAAAATACATAAACGAGAATAGGTAGGAAGACATGGGGAAAAACAGGAATAACCAATTGACCTAGGTAAAAGGAGATGCAAAAAATACAATGTAGAATGCTAGATAAATAATAGCAATTTGCAGTGACATTTCTCTGTAAACCAACATGTTCTTTTAAAGGTTTGTAAACTTTCTATCGCAGTAATGGAGAAGGTAAGAATTTCTTTCAATGAAAACAGGATGTTTAAAAGCCTCAAAAACATGCCAATGATCATTTGTTCATCGACCTGGAGCTTCAAGGCATGCCGAGAAATTAGCCACTCTCAGCAATTGCATAATATAAGTAACAGGTCATGCCCAGTACCTCACAAGCGAATAAACATTATATCATATCCCGGAGCAACAGGCAAGGACTTTTCATCACAGGCTGAAGAAAGAAAAAAAAGGACCAGGCACGGCGCCGCAGCACAACCTGGGAGCGCCGTCGCGGCCCACCAGCGCCTCGCGCCGTGAGCCGGCGGCGCTGGTCCGGCTGGCACGGGTGACGTGGACCCTGCTTCTCCTCAGTTTTTGTAGGGGAGAACGCTACTTAAGTACAAAGTTATTATTTTCTTGCCTCGTAAGTAACCAACAAGGTGGTGTCAGGGAATAGTCTTTCTCAAATAGTTGTGGCAGTAGGGTTGCCATCCTGATGACCGTAGGGTCTGAGCAACAGGTAACTTACATCTGGGATTAAGCATGGTGACAAATTTTTGGTTATTTCATTTCTAAAATTTGCCTCAGCCAATTAGAAGATACACCTAGTTTGGAAAATATGCTGCCGTCCAATTTAACAACACTCAGATGCAGTTATGAAAAGTGATTCTCCACAATTCCTCAACTTTGACAAACCGATGAACATGCAGAACGATTGCCTGATGGTTTAAATTAGAAACATGGTAAAGCCAGTGAAGTAATTGATTATGTAAGGTTCAGTTGAATAAGTGAAGAGAGACAGGGCGGGATAATTATAAGGATGTAAAAAAGAGGAGCAAAGGCGAAGCACAAACGAAAATGAAACCAAACTACAATGAAATGAAGGCCAGAGCTATGGTGCTTAAATTACAGGTTTACACAAATGAGATCTATATAAGGCTGATAAGCGAAGCTGATCAGATATAAACAAATGCAAAGCCGATTTTGAACAAAATATAGTCATGGCTCTCAGTAATGGAAAAACAATGTAAAATAAACAACGTCGACATATGTAAGCTAAAATTGAGAGGCCTAAACGTATGCACTTGGAATTTTTTTCGTTAAGAACACAAAGAGTAAGAACATGTTTGAAAAAAAAATCATTGTTCATGACAATGCAAGCTTATCTTTAAACAAACTGCATGTATTTTTTCAGCATCAATGGCATTGAAATATGGTGGACAGAAAATGCAAAATAGCAATGGCATGGAAATATGGTCAGGTTACCTCATACACATTGTCATACACTGAAATTGGAATAGCTACATCATCAGCAATGGCATATGCTCAGTAGAAAATAAATAAATCAGCAGCATAGGCATATGCGTATATATGCTGAAAAGGCTACAACAACAGCACAACGAAACTCCCTTCCTTTGTACCTAAATCGTAGACGAACCCTAAGGAAGAGAAGCAAGGATGCTGAAAGCAATCCGGAAAAACAAAAACGAAACCAGATCAGAAGAAGTGGCAAGCATGTAACCAATTTGCAGCATGCGTATAGGTAGCTAGGGTTTCGGCAACCAGAGGAGCACACGTTCCCCGGCGGGAGGAGGCGTTGAGGAGCCCGCGCGCGGAGGATGGGGGGAGAGGGAGGGGAGGAGGCGCTGAGGAGGCTGCGCGCGGAGGATGGGGTGGAGGGAGGGGGCCGCGGGGCCCCACCCACACCGGCGCGCCGCCTGCAAGGGCCGCCGCTGCGTCGCGTCCGCCGCCGCCTCGGATGGGAAGGGGAGAGAGAGAGAGGAAGGGGAGGGAGAAACGGAGGTAGGTGAAGGAGGGCTGAGGAGGAGGAGGAGGAGGAGGGGCGCCGCCGCCGTAGCCCGCTCACGCCGTCGCGCTGCCCGCGTCGGAGGGAGACGGGGGAGAGCGAGAGAGAACAAAGAGGAGAGAGGAGGGGGCTAGAAGCTAGATGGAGAAGCGGCAGCTGGGATATATATTTGCTTCTCTGGATTCTGAAGAGAAGCGGAGGAAGCAGAGGAGGACCGGGAGAAGCCAGAGAGGAGCGCGAGAATCCGCTTTCAACAGAATCCGATTTCGACAGAATCCCCTCCAAGGGATCTGGGACGCACGACTGTAAGATCAGACGATCAGAAAAATTTCGGGCGACGTGGACGTTGGTTGTGTCGGGAAACCATCTTCGGCTTGTTTGGGTAGATTTTGCATCCCACTGCGCGCGCGGGGGGCATTTGCCCTTGTGGGCAAAGAAAACTTTTCCTGTGCGTTTGCAGTTGCTCGTGTTCTCAGCGTACCCGTTTTATCGGGAAAACAGGATCCTCCTCCCACCGTCTCCCAGTCCGACCCAAAACATGAGCCCGCTCCGCTCTCAACAGCTCGCGGCCGGGGGGCAAACTGGACTACGGCCGCGCCAGGGTCCACGAGAGCGTCCGAGAGCGTGCAAAGCTACTGGGCCACAAACCCGTCTCTCTCCTCCTCCGCCGAAATAGCTCAAAGGGGCGTCGTCTTCACGGGCTGGGCCAGTTCTCCGACCCCATTCCAGCACCAGCCCAATAGTTGTTTGCTGCCGCTAGGGTTTCGTTTCATCGCGGACGACCGGACGTGGCCGTCACGTTTTTTCTGCGTCGTCCTCCGCGCCGGCACTAACGTACCCAACCATAAACCCCGCGCCGCCCGCCTCGTTCCACGCCGCCGCACACCAGCAACCTTCTCAGTCCTCACGCGCAGCTCGGACAGGCAGCTCAGAGCTCGCGAACCAGCCATGGCGAACGGGGACGCGGCCGTGGAGGCCGTCGGGAACGGGAAGGAGGAGCCGGCGGCGCGCCAGGCTTCGACGTTCGCGGAGCTGGGTATCTGCGCGGAGCTAGTGGAGGCGTGCGACGCCATGGGGTGGAAGGAGCCCACCAGGATTCAGGCCGAGGCCATCCCCCACGCGCTCCAAGGTACTGCTATCCCACTCGTTCCATCCAGTGCACACGCTGCGCGGCGCGCCCTGCGGCGGGCGGTTGCGGCTTCGGCTGCGGACTCTTAATTCGGCGGCCGCCTTGGTTTTCGCAGGGAAGGACCTGATCGCGCTGGCGCAGACGGGGTCCGGGAAGACGGGCGCGTTCGCGCTGCCCATCCTGCAGGAGCTCCTCAACAACCGGCAGGCCGAGCAGTCTTTCTTCGCTTGCGTGCTCTCGCCAACGAGGTGGGTTTCATTGCTCAGTCAATTACTTCGTTGAGGGGCGACGCACCAGTATCTAATTTGGAGTGTCCGTGGTTGCTAATCAGAGAACTGGCGATTCAGATCGCGGAGCAGTTTGAGGCGCTCGGATCAGCTATTGGTTTGCGTTGCTCAGTGGTGAGTGTTATCATTGCAATTATGCAAGCGAATTCCTTTTGGCTGTCAGCGTCTGAATGTGGCAAATCGTGACGCATTGATACAGTTGTACTTTATCTATGTTACAACTTTCTTATCTTAGTTATGCTTGTGACTTTATGATAAGTTGAGGTACCCATCTCTTCACTTTCCCCCACTTCCACCACAGTATCGCTCAGTTCTCTGTTCTGACATAGACATACTTGCACTATTAGATTAGATGCATTCAGATGTCACCTGGTGATATTGTATTTCTCATGCCTATTATGTGACTTCGTGCCTTTGTGGATACCTTGGTTCTAGCTGACATTTTATTCTTTCACCAGCTTGTTGGAGGAGTGGATCGGGTGCAACAAGTGTTATCCATTGGAAAACGTCCGCACATTGTGGTGAGTGTTATACATTTCCTGATTTTCTCTACTTATTCCAAGCTAAAGTTCCTTTCCACATTTATATAGCAAAAGATGTTTTTGATGACTCTAAAGTATGTTTCCAATCTGTGTTACTTTGAAATGTATACATTAAATAAAATTACTTCTGAAAAGCCACCACAATGGATCGGCATCCTTATCAAATCCTGCTTCTCATTGAGCTCTTGGAGAGAGTCATTGCATTAAGCCTGAGAAGTACTTTGTAACAACAACCATACCAGCTTTGATTCTCTTTGGCTCTTCCATACTTGCATGACACTGAAATTTGTTGTATGCTATTATTTATATAAGTGAAATACTCTGTTTAAGTTGATTTTATTTCACATATTGTTTTGTCTTCATCTGTACTAACCTTCTCCGTAATACCTCCTTCAAAACCTAGGTTGGAACTCCTGGCCGTCTTTTGGACCATTTGACAGAGACTAAAGGTTTTAGTCTTAAGAAAATCAAGTATTTGGTATGTATTCATTTTTCTTATGTCTAAGTAAAAAGTCTCAGGGTGTATGTCCTGAATTTCTTGCTAGATACTTCCTTCGTCTGGAAACGGATGTAGTTCTAGCATAGTACCGAGTCAAAGCATCTTAAGTGTGACTATCCTTACATTTTGGAGCATATGTCTTAATTTGAGATAACTAGTTGAATAGGTTAAATTTTTTTTATTGTTATGTTCTTTTGTATTGCTAGGTATTGGATGAAGCCGATAAGTTACTTAATGTGGAGTTTGAGAAATCCCTCGATGACATTCTGAGAGAGATCCCTAAAGACAGGAGGACTTTCCTTTTCTCAGCGACTATGACCAAAAAGGTTTGTGCACAGTGTGCTTATTTATTTATGAGATGAAACTACTTAACTTATGGAACCTTTTAATCACACAAGTGAAATAAATTAATAATAGCATTAAGTTCTTGATATGGGCATGTTCATTGCTGCCATTGGTAATCACAATCATATGGCAGCACTTTGAAGTGCCTGAGATGATCAAAGAGTGATGGTGTCTCATATTTATCATGGCAAATGTTACTGTTAGTTGATTTTCTGTTATTTCATATTAGATCATTCTTTCCTAGTGTGATCTTTTCAATACAATTAGTCCATATTTTCATGGACTAATTTCATTAACACCGCTTTCCATGCGTTTTGTTTGACTAAATGAAGCTCCCTTTCCAATAACTTAGGTAAATAAGCTGCAACGTGCTTGCCTCAGGAACCCTGCTAAGGTGACATTCTATCTTTGCCTTTTCAGTTACTAAGCAAAGAGTTGACATCTTGGGTCTACTTTCTTATTCTCTACTTGTGTTTACAACATTTTTTTGTGGAAACAGGTTGAAGCGGGCTCCAAATATTCTACAGTAGATTCACTTAAACAAGAGTTCTATTTTGTTCCTGCAGATGACAAGGTCAGATATTTTCTCAAAGCCTCCACCTATATGTGTTGCTGCTGCTGCTGCTGTCCTTGCTGCTTAAATGATTTTCTTCAGTCCATGTGATCCAAATCCATGCCCTCAAGACTTTTTTGTGTTATCATGGACAATGCATGATATGCTTAGCTTTGTTGCAATGTGTGATCTTTTCTGGTTTTGTCCTAAGTCAAAGTAGTCTAAGTTTGACTAAGTTTATTGAGAAGATTATTAACATATACCACATCAAAGCAAAGAAGTAAACTACAAAAATATGTCACAATGGATCTAATGGCGCTTCTTTGATATAGTAAATATTATTGTTCTTTTATATAAACTTTGTCAAACCTCAAGTAAGTGAGTAATTTGACTTAGGAGTTAGGACTAACCCAGAAATGCTTATATTATGGGAAGGAAGGAGTACTATTTTGATAAATACATGCATGTATGTCAACTTGCATTCTAGTGGATCTACAATTTGCTTCAAGTTCTTTGTTATTCACTCTATGCCTAGTTATAGCACCTATCCCCTTGTTAGCCTAAAAAAAAGGGCAGACCCAGTGCCGGAGGCTCCCACATGAGTGGGGTCTGGGGAAGGGAAAAACCGAGGCAAGCCTTCCCCCCGCAAACCTATCCCCTTGTCAGCCTAAAGAAAACAAATGCAACAGGCTCTACCATTTCGGAAGTACTTCACAATAACATATTTTCTCACTCTTTTACAACAAAATGGTTTGAACCTTTTGATACATAAGTGAGCAACCAACCAAATGATTGGAACCAATTTGATGTTTCGATTCTTCTTGTGTTGCATGTCTCTGTTAACTGTCTGGACAATCCCCAATTCATTTAATAAGCAGTTATGGAAAATCATGGCTGCAATGAATTTACCATATTGAATGTCGTTAACCTAATTCAACATGTGTTATGGGCGGACTAATTGAATTCTATATTGGTTACCATTAGTCCATCACAGCAGAGTACCCTTTTCCATCATTTGTCTCTGATCTACCTTTTTTTATGTGAATTTCAGGATTGCTATCTTCTTCATGTTCTGAATGAGAGGCAAGACAGCATGATCATGATCTTTGTGCGCACATGTGAATCTACTAGGCTCCTTGCTCTTATGCTGAGGAATCTTGGTTTGAAAGCTATGTCTATCAGTGGCCAGATGAGTCAGGTTTACTTTCTTTGACTTAAAATGTCAGACATATAGATAATTATATGACTATTCCATTCAGTAGGTTAATCCTTCTGTTCTGTGAAGTGGATTTGTCTTGTTTATGTCTTCCCTTTAATAATACTTTTTGTTTATTTTTCTTTATTACCAGGACAAGAGACTAGGTGCTTTGAACAGGTTCAAAGCGAAAGATTGCAATATCCTTATTTGCACTGATGTAGCAAGTCGTGGCCTTGACATTCAAGGAGTTGATATGGTCATCAATTATGATATTCCAATGAATTCTAAGGTCTCTTTCTGTCTGTTTGAGTACTTGTCTTGGGCCATTGTGATTTCATTTTAACTGCTTACAATTAGATGTTCAAATTGGATTTGTTATGGTCTTAAATTTTATGCTGCGCGACATGTAGGATTATGTTCATCGGGTGGGTAGGACCGCACGTGCAGGGCGGTCAGGATATGCTGTATCTTTGGTGAATCAATATGAAGCCCAGTGGTTCATGCTGATCGAGAAGCTCCTTGGTAGTTACAATTTTTTTTCACCTTTTTTTTTCTTAACAATTGACAGCCATAGCTGGAGATGTCATTTTTACAAAGCCTGCCTCTCTTATCAACTACGATTTGCAGGCAAGCAAATTGACCAGCGTAAGGTGGACAGAGATGAAGTCATGATACTTAAAGGGCCCATATCCGATGCAAAGAGAATTGCACTTACGGTACGTCCTCCTTTGAAATCAGTATCAATTCTGTAATTTTGGCGCCATTCTTGCTGGTAGCAAATCTGTGCAAAAGTATGGCTATCTGCTGGCACTTACAGTTACAGTCATGCTACTTATCTTGCCTTGTAGAAATTGAAGGATTCCGGTGGCCACAAGAAGCGGAGAAAGGTGGAAGATGACGACGAAGAGGTGGAAGATCATTCTCATTCTAAGAGACCGAAATCCTTCAAGAAATCAAACAGACGATGATTATTCTCATTCTAAGAGACCGAAATCCTTCAAGAAATCAAACAGACGATGAAGGCGCTGGAGCTCGCCTGATGAGTTAGAATCCGAGTGTAATGCTGCTTCATTTTTATCCAAGTCCTCTGTGGTTCAGCGCACACCCTGTGGGTTTGCAGTGATGCTTAATGCTTTAGGTATATACTAGGGCCAGTTAAGACTTTTACTTGTCACCATTGCTTCCGTTGACGCAAGTCTCCCAATTTTGCCATCCCGACCCAAACCATGTTGCACAAGGGAATCATTTTTATTTTTGCTGAAGGCTGAGCTGTTTCATTGGAGTCTTGTTAACTACTGGGTCTCTTTTGCCAGAAGGCATAGGCAGCCGTCGGCATGTGTTAACAGATGACTGAAACAGGGTGTTTTTAGTGCCTTCACAGGGGTGATTGGGTGAAAGAAAAATGCAGCTTTATACGACCATACATTGTTTCTATAGAGCGCACTTCTTCTTTTTTTAAGTTCATTGTTGACAATTATTTGTCCTTAATTTTTTGTTGGTATTTTCCTTTCACTCACTGGAAATAGTGAAATTGCGCTAGAGCACAGCGGTTATTAATGTACGTAGTACCTAGCATACGCCTCCAAATACCTGAACGACAGAAACTCAGAAAGCGCAAAAACCAAGCAAGCCTGCAAAAAGCTGCACGCTACAGGAGCAAGAAACGTCAATGCTGTCGATCCGTGACATGCTTTTTTTATTCTTATTTTATTTTAATAGTATCATTTTTTTTAAAGGATTGAGTAATATCATTAGATGTCGATTCCATGAAAATTGTAAGCTTCGTTTCATTTTATCTGAGTTGGATCGAGGTCTATTCCATGAAAATTGTAAGCTTCGTTTCATTTTATCTGAGTTGGATCGATGTCTATTCCATGAAAATTGTAAGCTTCGTTTCATTTTATCTGAGTTGGATCGATGTCTATTCCATGAAAATTGTAAGCTTCGTTTCATTTTATCTGAGTTGGATCGTTTGCATCCGAAAAGCTACGATGCTGTCGATCGGTGACATGTTTTTTTGAATTCCTATTCCACGGTGACATGTTTTTTTGAATTCCTATTCCATGAAAATTGAAGTGAACTATAACCAAAAGAAATAGACATATATATGAACTCCATTTTGTAAAAAAAATATCAACCACATAAATTGTATATATAAAGATCAAAATCATATCATTGATTAATTATTAATTAATTTGTAATTAATTTAGTCTAAAAATTTATTTTATTAGACTAACTATTTCTTTCTTCATGTTTTTGCAAGCCAAGATTTGTTTGGGTGTGCCAGGCAAGCAATAGTGCAACGCTAGGGCAACACGCAAGAACCTTGGTAGCAAGCTACCATATTAGATTCTCCCCCAAAAAAAGTAAATTTAATATCATTGTGAACGCCTGTCCCACGTATGAGATATTAAACTGCTAAGAACAGATACTACATGATCTTAACCAAAAGACCAAGAAAGGTATGGCTTGTTTCTATGCACCTTCTTTTATACACGCCTCACCTGACCTATGTCTGTCACCCCTCGGTGTGGTACAATTCCTCAGTTCAATAGCTGATGCTAATCTCAATCTGAGGTTTGTTAGCAAAACAAGGCCGTATTAATTATGATGTTAGGCTTAACGGTCCATTAAGCAATCTTGGCCTGGGCTTGATGGGCATTGGCCTTCTCTGACTGTTCAATGGGCCTAAATCCAGTGAACACAGCTAATGAAGGCCCAGCGCAGAACCAGATTGGCCTTCTCTGACTGTTCAAGAACTACTTTATCAAGAGATTTTGTTGGTTCATTCTCTGTGTGACTTCCTTGGCAGGCAGCAGGCTGCGATTTTTTGGCATGCGCTAATCAAAGTTGAAGGCCTTTCTTCCTCTACTAACAGCAGGGTAATCTAATTCCTGGGATGCAGATGTGCAGTCACTTCTGATGATGGAAGCTTGCAAGCTACAAAAGGTGGTGTTGCCCTGTGCTTGGATTTATAAGATGGAACATCCATGTTTTGAAAGATATATGAAAGATGCCTATGTAACAAATGAGAGAACAGAACCAACAATAAATACAACCAACTATATAGTATGAAACTAAATCTTGAATTAGCACTAGGAAAACAAAACCATGAGAGAATTTTGCCTAGGCTTGCAAGATGTTGAGAAAAAAAAAACTTTCTATGTTGAATAAGCTCGCTACATTGGCAAGTTTCTCTACTGTATAAAAAAACATAGGGAAAGATTCCTTGACTACCATTTCTATATGAAAATACTAGCACATGTTTCTGTTGTTAAAAAATTTGCAAGACTAAGGCGGATCACTTGGACTATACACCTGTTAAAAAACCTCTAGCTAATCCAAACACTTTAGACTATGAACTAAATTATAATACCAACCGGTGGATAATAATCCTATAATCCACTTCTAGTCTTCTAAA
Organism: Miscanthus floridulus; assembly: GCF_019320115.1. Lineage (NCBI taxonomy): Eukaryota > Viridiplantae > Streptophyta > Magnoliopsida > Poales > Poaceae > Miscanthus > Miscanthus floridulus. The sequence continues at coordinate 174,994,275 of NC_089581.1, read as the reverse complement.
AGGATATTATAGTTCAACCAATGATAAACAAACACCTATAATCCAAGGTTCCAAACAATTTAGATTATTATAATCCATAATCTAGATTACTGTGATGTAATCAAAAGCTATAATCTAGATTATAATAATTCAAAGTGATTCAAACAAGGTCTAAATCTTCCGTTGTTTTACCTAGGGTTTGGTTTACTGGCGGCATCAACGAGATGTGGCGGTGATATCGTATTGAAATAAAGTCTCTCCCTACCTTGAAGGTGTCTGATATGCGGTTTAAATGCATGTTGGATGCGTTTCATTACATAACACCATGCAACATTTAAATGCTATACTAAGAATATGAAACTGCACAATTAAAATTATGCATTGTGGTTTTTGTTTTATTTCATCACTCCACATCTCTTTAGTTAATAGGGCGCTCTTGGAAATAGTGTAACGAAACTTACAATTGAAGAAGGCCTTATTGACGCAACAAATGGTGTCTTTGAAAGGAGAGGTCCATAGACCTATTACTTATCTAGGCATAGGGCTGAAATGGTTGGGATAAAATCCCATTGGCTTTGCCTCAATTTCTATGGTTAACCAGCTTGAATTCGTATTCACAAGCATCTTGATTGGTTTCACTTTCCATCTTTGGCAAATTTGAAAACAAGACAAAAATGATGTAGCTATTTTTTAATCTTTTTCGCTTTCCCTATTCTTTGTCTGGACATCTCACTTTTAGCCCCGAATATCCCGTTATAGTCGGTCCATTAATTCAGCCTAGCTAACCACACCTCACTGCAGCAGCCCAACCTCGCTCATGGTGGATTTTTGGCCGCTATGTTGTGTTGTGGACTTATATTCTTGTAGTGTTGTACTATTTTAGTAGATCTTACCGTATTAAATAGAACTATAGCAATTAAAGTCATATTTCTTCGTTCTATGTTGGTATTTTCATTTTGCCTTTTCAATCCCTGACCGTCATTCACATGTTTATGTTCAAATTTGTTCTTTCTTATATCTTGTAAGCCGCATATTCGTTTTAGTTCCTGGCCTTTTTTATTCTACTTTAGTAATAAAATATATAAGTGAAAAATAACTATAGGGCTTATGATTCGGTCCGTTCTATTCAATACACAATGGCATTTCCCATAAATGATCAAATTTGGAAACATTTTCGATAGTACAAAAACTTTTTCACTATTATTTTTAATTTGGGAGATGCTACACTATATGTGTGTTTTTTTAGATTTTTTCAAGCAACATCTTACACAATCAACTAATCTATATCTATATCTATCTATATCAACTACCACTAGCATTTTATCTCGCTATGCAAGTTGTCTACATCAGTATCCACTAGCACTTGCAATTATGTCTTCGTTTGAGCTATTCACATTAGCAAATCACATGTAACACCCTCGGTGTTACACCCTAAATCAATTACTAAAACATGTCATGAGCATTATGTTTATGCGTTAATGTATGTGATAGAATGTGTAGATAAATTTCTTGTAACTTAAAATGATCAATAAAAAATGTTAAACGAAAGTTGATTCAATAGTTCAGGTATATCAAGTAGGGTTTAAAATCAATTTTTATTAAGCAAAAATACTATAGAACATGTGTGTGATACTTAAATAAAGTTTGAAGTACAAACTTTATAGATGACAGTGAAATACTTGCTGTCGAAAAATGATATTACTAGCTAATATTTCCACTAGCTTAGAAATCGCAAATTGAAATCAAATTCAACTCAAAACTTAGAAAATTTTCCAAGTTATCAACAGCTAGACATTGTTATTGAAAGGTCCTTGTTTGGTTTTGATAATTGAATGACAACCTAGGTGGACTAATTGTGTTTATGTGAGATACACAGGTGATTAGTCTACAGGTACATGTGTGTGAGCAACATATGCCATGAAGGTGAAAATGGCTTGGAGATGTTGCAAAGCTCACACATGTGATGATGAAGGAGCTTAAATGCACATGAGACATGACATTGAGTCATGTGATCAAGGTGGAGAAGATCAAGACAAGACTTGGCTTGATGGACTGGTTGCAAGCGTGAAGGGCAAGTCGAAGGCTTTAGAGTGATGGACCGCGTGGCGGTGAAGCTTGAGCAAGACTTGGCGCCGATGGACGATGGCAACGGTGAAGAGCAAGTAGAGTCAAGATCGATGAACCAATATGATCATGTGATGATATGAAGTGGATCGTATCATTATTGATCATGTTGGTGCATGTGTTGTATCGACATTGAAGGAGATGGAATGGAATGCGCAAGGCAAAGGTATAACCTAGGGCATTTCATTTCACCGGTCATAGGTGTGTAGAGAAGTTTATGACCGGGTTTAGGATAGATGGCCGTACTATCAAGAGGGGCAAACTTGTTTGCATATCGGTCATCTAGTGCCACTCGAGTGATCTAACTTTGCATCGTCGCTAGGATCGAGTGGCGTGGCAAGTTGAGTGGCTAACATCCTTTGGGAAATGATTGTGAAAATGCTAACACACATACACATGGTGGTGTACACTTGGTGGTGTTGGCACATTTACAAAGGCGGTGGTGTTTGCAGGGTTGAGATGGGTTTAGGTCTCTCTCTCCCTCCCGCCTCGCAAGCTCGGCGGGATTTGGCGCTTTTGGGAAAATGAAATGCCTATTTTCTATTACGCCGGATGCAAATTCTTGGTAGTTAGCTCATTGGAGCAAGGGTGAAGAAGTTAGAAGTGAAAACGAGTTGGTCGTAAAGATGCTGGCGTCGGTCAACTGACCGGACGCTGGATCTGCTTGCACCGGACGCTGGCTGGCTGCGTCTGGTCAGGCTGACGTACGGTGACGCAGTAGCTGGAATGTGATCGGACGCTGGCTGCATCCGATCGCGTTCGACCAGACGCGTCCGGTCATGCTCGGGAGCTTACTGGAAACGACCGGATGCTGGGGGTTCAGTGTCCGGTCAGTTGAAGCTGGAGCGTCCAGTCTGGTCAAGTGACTGTTGGAATCGGGACACGTGGTCGTCTATGAGCGACCGAACGCTGAGGTCTAGCGTCCGGTCAACATGACCGGAGTGTCCGGTCGGCCCGACCGTTGCCCAGTGAAGGGGTAACGGCTAGTTTAGCCCTTGGGGCTATAAATAGAAGTGGCATTCGGCCATGGCTAGTGCTGAGCACCTCAAGGGACTTAGTGTCCATGGTTGTGAGTGCTTGGGAGCCCTCCATCACACATATACTTGATAGTGATTATTCGATTGTGTGAGTGAGTGATTCTAGTGCGATTGTATTGTGAGGTTGCATCGAGTGGCACTAGGTGATCGAGTTGCAAGCCGGTGGTGCTTGTTACTCTTGGAGGTTGCTACCTCCTAGATGGCTTGGTGGTGGTCTCCGTCGAAGCGCGCAAGAAGCTTGTGCGGCGCTATGGAGAAGTGCTTGTGAGGGGCATTGTGCTCGCCCCGCGGGAGCCACGAAGAGCAACTCTAGTAAAGCGTGTCATTGAGCTACCCTCACTCAAAGGGTAGGTTCTTGTGGCGCCCGACGTGCGGGCTTGGCGGGTGATGCCAATTAGCCACCAAACCACCAAGTGAGCGGTCGACATAACGGGGACTAGCGTGTTGGCAAACACGCGAACCTCGGGAGAAAAATCATCGTGTCAACCTTGTTCTTCCCGTTGGTTTGCATTCCCGTTACACAAGCTTGCAATTACTTTCATATACATTGAGCTTGTGTTGTTGCTTTAATAATTAGTTAGCTTGTGTAGCTTGCTAATTATCTTCTTGCTTGTGTAGCATAGAAGTAGCTCCCTTGCGTGGCTAATTTGGTTTGTGTAACCTTATTAGTCACTTTGCTTAGTTTGTGTAGCTAAGTATTTGCGCTCTCTAATTAGGCATTGGTTGCCTTGTTATTGAGCATTGCTAGTGAGCTTAGTTAGCTTTGTGCTTTTGCTTACTAGCATATGTAGGAGCTCTCTTGTAGCTTAAAGTACTAGTGGCATAGGTTTGTGTGACCTTGCTCCTAGAATTGTTTAGAAGAGCTCTAGCTAGCCCGGCACCTTTGTTGCATAATTGTTATCTTTGCAAGGTGCTAGTGAACATATATAGTGGGGTATAGTCTTGGCTAGACCGATAGTTTTAATTCCGCATTTGTATCGATTAGCCGACGCGATTAAGTTTTATAAAAGACTATTCACCCCCCCTCTAGTTGCCATCTCGACCCTTTAGTTATGTTTAGTAAATTATTTTGAGAGATTGGGTTAAAGGGTGGTGCGGTGTTATAGCTCAATTTGGTAGTCTCATATGCCATCTTGAGCATGGTGAAGATGGTTTAGGTCCAGAAGCAACCGTTTAGTTTTTATGGGTGCTTTAAAATTCGTGCACGACGCGGTTTCAGGCTGGTTGGCCGCATGGGTGCGATCACCACGCTCGGGTGTTCAGCGTCACCACGCTGACTGTCCTGCGCATGGCCGGCCACGGCTGCTCTGGCCTAGGCTATGGCCTGGCCGCCGCTGGCTCCTGGCGCGTGGAGCCCTATGGCTGCTTGTGCAGCCAGGCGATGCTGTCGTCAGCCTCACTGCGCTGCCGCACTATGACTCACCCCGCGCCGCAGCCGCTGTCGCTGTTGTCGCCTCACCATCATGTTCGTGCCTCCCTCTACATCTCTGCGCTGCTGCCGGCCTAGTGCGTTGCCGCCTCTATAGCGTGCATGTGGTCAGGCTCGCCGTCGCCTTGTCATTAATGGCACTACGGCGCGCGGGCCACGCCGGTCATGAACGCACGCGCCTATCTGCTAGCGCCGGCATGTGGGCCTCCATGATCATGTCGATCGCGTCCCACCAAGGCGAGGACGAGCCGAGCCCACCTGCTGCGTTCTGTATCTCTCTTTCTCCTTCTACTGCCGTCGTCGAGCCACGCCATCAAATTACCCTATGAATGATCACCTCCATTCAATTCGTCGCATCCATGACTTCACCATCATGTCCTCTCGCTGCCTGACCCTACCCAACCTTAAAGTGCGCACAACCAAGCTCCAATTTTAGAGTTTCCCTACCGCCGTGCCGATAAGGCCGCGTTTGACTGTGAATGTGGGCAGCCCTTCTACCATATCTCTCGAGCCAATTCACTTGCACCACTAGCTTTGCCTCGCCTCCCTCTCCACCTTGTGCATGTCAGAGGAACCACTACTGCCTCCCCATCATTGCTGACGCGACGGTGCCACCGCGGTACGCTGCCTGAAAGGTCCTTGTTTGGTTTTGGTAATTGAGTGACAACTTAGGTGGACTAATTGTGTTTATGTAAGATACACAGGTGATTAGTCCACAGATACATGTGTATGAGCAACATATGCCATGGAGGTGAAAATGGCTTGGAGATGTTGCAAAGCTCACACATGTGATGATGAAGGAGCTTAAATGCACATGAGACATGACATTAAGTCATGTGATCAAGGTGGAGAAGATCAAGACAAGACTTGGCTTGATGGACCAGTTGCAAGCGTGAAGGGCAAGTCGAAGGCTTTGGAGTGATGGACCGCATGGCGGTGAAGCTTGAGCAAGACTTGGTGCCGATGGACGATGGCAACGGTGAAGAGCAAGTAGAGTCAAGATCGATGAACCAATATGATCATGTGATGATATGAAGTGGATCATATCATTGTTGATCGTGTTGGTGCATGTGTTGCATCGACATTGAAGGAGATGGAATGGAATACGCAAGGCAAAGGTATAACCTAGGGCATTTCATTTCACCGGTCATAGGTGTGTAGAGAAGTTTATGATCGGGTTTAGGATAGATGACCGTACTATCAAGAGGGGCAAACTTGTTTGCATATCGGTCATCTAGTGCCACTCGAGTGATCTAACTTTGCATCGTCGCTAGGATCGAGTGGCGTGGCAAGTTGAGTGGCTAACATCCTTTGAGAAGTGATTGTGAAAAGCTAATACACATACACATGGTGGTGTACACTTGGTAGTGTTGGCACATTTACAAAGGAGGTGGTGTTTGCAGGGTTAAGATGGGTTTGGGTCCCTCTCTCCCTCCCGCCGAGCTTGGTGGTGTTGGCATATTTACATACACATGGAATGCCTATTTTCTATTGCGCCAGATGCAAATTCTTGGTGGTTAGCACATTGGAGCAAGGGTGAAGAAGTTAGAAGTGAAAACGAGTTGATTGCAAAGATGCTGGCGTCGATCAACTGACTGGACACTGGATCTGAATGCACCGGACGCTGGCAGGCTGCGTCTGGTCAGGCTGACGTACGATGACGTAGAAGCTGAAGTGTGACCGGACGCTGGCTGCATCCGATCAAGTGTGACCAGACACGTCCGGTCGAGGTCGATACCTTACTGGAAATGACCGGACACTGGAGGTTCAGCGTCTGATCAGTTGAAAGCTGCTGCGTCCGATCAAGTCAAGTGACCATTGGAACCGGGACACGTGGCCGTCTACGGGTGACCGGACACTGAGGTCCAGCGTCCGATCAACATGACCGGAGCGTTCGATCGGCCCGACCGTTGCCCAGTGAAGGGGTAACGGCTAGTTTAGCCCTTGGGGCTATAAATAGAAGTGGCCTTCGGCCATGGCTGGAGAGGAGCACTTTGGGGGACTTTGTGTCCATGCTTGAGAGTGCTTAGGAGTCCTCCATCTCACACATACTTGATAGTGATCATTCGATTGTGTGAGTGAGCGATTCTAGTGCGATTGCATCGTGAGGTTGCATCGAGTGGCACTAGGTGATCGAGTTGCAAGCCAGTAGTGCTTGTTACTCTTGGAGGTTGCCATCTCCTAGATGGCTTGGTGGTGGTCTCTGTCAAAGCACGCAAGAAGCTTGTGCGGCGCTCCAGAGAAGTGCTTGTGAGGGGCATTGTGCTCGCCCCACAGGAGCCACAAAGAGCAACTCTAGTAAAGCATGTCATTGAGCTACCTTCACTCAAGGGGTAGGTTCTTGCGGTGCCCGACGTGCGGGCTTAGCGGGTGATGCTAATTAGCCGCCGAACCACCAAGTGAGCGGTCGACACAACAGGGACTAGCGTGTTGGCAAACACGTGAACCTCGGGAGAAAAATCATCGTGTCAACCTTGTTCTTCCCGTTGGTTTGCATCCCCATTACACAAGCTTGCCATTACTTTTATATATATTAAGCTTGTGTAGTTGCTCTTGTAATTAGATAGCTTGTGTAGCTTGCTAATTACCTTCTTGCTTGTGTAGCATAGAAGTAGCTCCCTTACGTGGCTAATTTAGTTTTAGTAACCTTGTTAGTCACATTGCTTAGTTTGTGTAGCTAAGTATTTGCGCTCTCTAATTTGGTATTGGTTGCCTTGTTATTGAGCATTGCTAGTGAGCTTAGTTGGCTTTGTGCTTTTGCTTATTAGCATGTGTAGGAGCTCCCTTATTGCTTAAAAGTACTAGAGGCATATGTTTGTGTGACATTGCTCCTAGCATTAGTTAAGAGAGCTCTAGCTAGCCCGGCACCTTTATTGCATAATTGTTATCTTTGAAAGGTGCTAGTGAACATATATAGTGGGGTATAGTCTTGGCTAGACCGATAGTTTTAATTCCGCATTTGTATCGGTTAGCCGACACGATTAAGTTTTAGAAAAGACTATTCACCCCCCCTCTAGTCGCCATCTCGACCCTTCACCGCGGCACGGCTCGGCTGCACGTGGCCAGTCCTCCTCCATCATCCTCTGCCCCAACTGTCACCTCAGCCTGGTCTAGGGTAGCCTCCTAATGCTCACGTGCTAACCAATTAGGCCTGTAGCTACCCTAGCCCACCAAAACAGTGGCGCCGTGGTCACGGATGACCATGCGCCGCTGTAGCCTATCTGAAAGTGCATCTAGCCCTTTAGTGGGTTTTGGATGATTAAATGACAACGTGATTAAAGAACTAACCCATTTGCTAAGTGTGGACAGGTAATAGGTTATCTCACAGGTACTTAATGAAAGCCAAAATGATGTGTTGTTGTATAAACAATCTAGTTCAAGCACAAGACAACAATGCAAATGGAATTCATGCAAATGCTTGTTTATTGTGGGATTTCCATATACTATGTGAAAGCAAGCTCGTGAGTATTAGTTAATGAGACATGAGGGATTGCATATGGAATGGTCTCATATTTGAAGCTTGCTAAATTGAAATGAAAAAGATAATAATACATATGAATGAATGATTCAACACAAGATGTGACTTAATGGCTTGAGATGGTGAAGATAGCAAGGAAAGGCTTCGAGGTACTAAGCAAGGGTGAAGGGCAAGCGACGGCTTGGCGGCCGAAGAACCTAGCTAGGGTGAAGAAGAAAGTACTTGCATTTAGTTGAGGTACTAATCAAGCTAAGATGGTCATATTGATGTGAAGGATCAAATCTATATTGGACAAGTTGATTAAAGTGACTTGATGCATTTGGAGTTATTCATATTTGATGAATGGAATCAAGTCACATGCTCAAGATGGCTATGCTCAAGTGAAAAGATCAATATTGACATGTTGGCACCCTCACTTGATGAAGATTGAAAGACACGGCATCAATTTAAAGAAGATCAACTCAAAAGGTTTAATTTCGTTTTTCTTTTGATCTTGAGTTAATAGGTATGCCGTACTATTAAGAGGGATGCAAGTTTAGGTGGTCTGAGGAAGATAGAGTGCTCAAGCATAATAATTAAATCAAAAGAGAGACACTCTAGCACTTCACGAGCACATAGAATAATTTTCTTTGACTGTCGGTGTCGGAAGTCCCGACGTAAGCCGGAACTCCCGACAGTCGGAAGTCATGACTCTTGCCGGAAGTGCTGACTCCCAGTCATAGCCTGCGTGGCGACTGTGGACTGTCGGAAGTCCCGACGTGAGTCGGAACTCCCGACAGTCGGAAGTCCCGACCCAAGCCGGAAGTCCCGGCATCGATGGTTCTACTGACCTGCTGACTGTGCACGTCGGAAGTCCCGACGTTCGTCGGAAGTTCCGACCGTCGGAAGTCCCGACGTTCGTCGGAAGTTCCGACGTTGGCTGTCTCGAGTGGACTTTGACCTCGCATGAACAGTGTTTTCTTCATACGTCGGAAGTCCCGAGATCTGCGTCGGAACTCCCGACGTAGATCTGAACGGTTAGATTTTGCCTTGGAGTATATATACCCGTCTCCTCCATTCTAACCGTTGCCCACTCATTTCATTGCAACAAACACTCGGCCAAAACAGCCCCCAAGCATTCTAGGCTCGCCACTCTTCTCTCCTTTGCCTCCAACTTCAATTCCTAAAGGGTTTGAGTGATTGGAGAGTGGATTGAGTGAGAAAAACACTTTGAGCAAGCTTGAGCACTTGATTTCTTCGTCAAGCCGGTTTGATTTGCATTTGTTACTCTTGGGGATTTTCCCCTAGCCGGCGAGGCGTCGCCCAAGAGCTTCCATCTTGTGGAAGAGCCTTGGGAAGTTTGTATTACCCTTGTTTTCTAGTGAAGAAACTCAAGTGACCTTTGTGGTATCCTTGAGTGAGGCAAGGAGGTGGAAGAGACTCCGACCAAAGTGGTCACCTCAACAACGAGGACGTAGGAGCTCCTTTGTGGGGCTGCCGAACCTCGGGATAAATTCTTGTCTCCCGCGTGCTTGTTGTTGTTGTGATTTGCTCGAATTTACATGTATTTGGTTATCTTCCTCTCTCTAGCTATTTCTTAGGGTTTGGGCCTCGATCTACGGAGTGGTGGCTTATCAACGTCAAGAGAGTGACCCAACACCTTACCTTACCACTAGGAAGTGGGTTTGTAAGTTATCGGCATCACAAAGTTCATTTTAGCACTTGTAGTTCATTTCCCAGTAGGGGTCGGAAGTGCTGACAGTTTGCGTTGGAAGTTCTGACCCAAACTGTCAGGACTTCTGACACGTCGGAAGTTCTGACCCAAACGTCGGGACTTCTGACACGTCGGAAGTTCTGACCCAAACTGTCGGGACTTCCGACATTAACTGACTAGTGCATTTTGATTCAACTCTTTGGTTGCCGTTGTTTGGCTCCCTAGGTTTATCTAGTATCTTTTATATACTTTGTGGCTAACTTGTGAGGGGTTGTATTACTTTGATTTGGAGTTTCCATTTTGGAAACTCCTATTACTAATCGTTTCCGCTTTTAAAGGTGTTGATTTTTCAGAAACGCCTATTCACCCCCCCTCTAGGCGACATCCTAGATCCTTTCAATTGGTATCAGAGCGAGGTTCTCACCCAAAGCTTCACCGCCGTGAGAAAAGGATGTCGACGCCTATCGAGTTGGAGCCGATGCTTCTCCAAAATGATGGTTCAAACTTTCTATCTTGGTCAATTCATGTACTCAATGCTTTTAGAGATATTAGTCCTCTTGTTGAGCATATTGTGTTTGCAAGCATACCTCTTCCTATAGTTGATTGGAGCAACTATAAGAATTTATCAAAAGAGGAAGAGATATGCGTGCAACTAAATGCTCAAGCTATTAATATCATTTTGAGTACATTGAGTGCAGAGGTTCAAGATGAGGCAATATTCAATGGACAACCACCTCCGGAGAGTGCTCATCTCATTTGGACCAAACTCATTGAGTTATATGGAAAATCCAAATGCGATGATGCACTTGAGGTCGAGTCAATGGAAAATATGTCCATTATGTCTTCATGCAGCGAAGAAGCCTCACAAGATCTCAAGAGCGCCGAGCCGGAGCAAGAGGTGCAAGCCGAGGTGACTGCGCTGTCTGCAAGCGCATGCCGGACGTGTCCGGTATCCCTACCAGACGCGTTCGGTATGGCTGAGGCAGCCGGACAGCAGGCAGTCTATGATGATGAGGCTCAAGCCCGGTGGCGGCCAAGTGATGAGTCAACCTCAGTATCTCATGATACTCATCACTTATGTCTCATGGCCAGGAAAAGCAAGAAGAAGGCTAGCAAGAAAGATCAAGCCAAGGAGATAGCACGAGTAGATGATCAAGAAGAGAGTGATATTGAAATTGAAGATAGCTACACTCTTGATCATCTAAGCAACAAAGACAAGCTCATTCTCATGAAGCTAGTTGAGAAGAATGATGAGCTAGAGGAAGAGAATGAGAAACAAGAGCAATCACTTCAAAATCAAGAAAAGTTTCTCATCTCCAAATTGCAAGAGCTAAAGGCCATAAATGAGAGGTATGAAAAATTATCAATTGAGCATGCTTTAGTTACTAACTCCTCTTCTAGTGTTTCACAACTAGAGAAGGAAAACTTTGAGCTCAAGGCAAAATTAGATGAACTCTCAAGCAAATATAATGTGCTACAAGCAAACTATGTTCATCTCAAGTGCTCTCATGAAGAATTAGTAGAATCAAGCATCATGCTTGAGGTGGCTCATGAGGTTGTGATTACAACGGTAAAATCATCTCAACCTCCTACTCACACACTCACTTGTACACAATCTCAATTGAATATTTCTTGTGCTAATGAGTGTGCTTCTCAAGCAAGCCAATCTTCGATTGAGCAAAAATTTATAGAAAACATAGAGCTCAAAGAAGAGGTGAAAAGATTAAAGAAAGATGTGATTCGATTGAAGGGTAAGGAGAAAGCACAACCTTCTCAAGATAACCGTGATAACATGGTGAAGAAGCTTGAGAAGGGTTCAAACCTTGCTTCCTTCAAAACCCAACAAAGGAATCACATTTCAAGCAAGGCCAACACAACCAAGAGCAAGAAACATGGAAAAAGTATGTGCTATGGTTGTGGATTGTATGGACATGAGTGGGCTACGTGTCCACATAAGAATTGGGCCGACAAGGTTGAAGCCGCCACTCAAAAGGCTTCAATCAAGGAGGCCAAGCAAGTGAAGAGTGATGGACAAAGCGCTTGTCTCATGAGCAAGAAATTGGGGCATCCTACTAAGAAATGCCCAATATATCAAGAGTCAAGAAAGGTAGCCCAAGTTGCAACAAGAAGATGCTATGGATGCAATGAGATGGGCCACAAGGTTGATAGATGTCCATACAAGCAAAACAAGCATAAAGCAAACAAAGGTCGCATATGCTATGCTTGTAAAAGAAAGGGGCATCTAAGCTATGATTGCCCAAATGGTAACATCCCTAAGCCGAACACATTTGTTTATAATAATATGCTTAGGAAGACCACAAAAGGAGTTAGCACTAGCAAGGTGATGTGTTCACCACAAACTAGTACTAAGGCCATTTGGGTGCCTAAGCACTTGTTGACTAACCCAAAAGGACCCAACAAGAGTTGGGTACCAAAATGTGCTTAGGTTGATAATGTAGGTACTTGGTGGTGAGATGAAAGCTTCGGGATGGTTGAGCAAGTAAATTGAAAATATTCACTCAATCTATCAATCAATTCTTATCATAATCTCATATATGGTTGACCCGAAGATAAATCAATGACCATATCGTTTACTTCATCTCTACCATTGGTAACAAGTACCTAAAGACCTTATAGGATAGCCACTTTGTGTTTAGTGCTCAATGGCTCACAAATAAGCATATTTGTGAAATAATTAGAAGTGACTAATTAGTTTTATTTAATCATTATCATATTTGCCATGTGATGCTTTTAATGGCTCTCTAGTAGAGCAATGCATTTGTTCAGATGCAGGCATACAAGAAGTACTAGAGCTAAAACGAAGAATCACAAGCAGCGCTTCAATTGTTTCTAGTCCTGCGCCTACCAGACATGTCTGGTATGGCCAGGGTAGAAAGGAAAAGTGTTTATGTTCTTCACATGCCGGACGTGTCCGGTATGTCTACCGACGTGTCTGGTATGGTAGGAACCAGAGCACTAATTGGGATGCAATTGAGGTTTGATCCATATGATTTCATATATCCTTAATTTGCTCAGAAGCTTAGTGATCTATCAAACCTAAGTGGGTTGTGAGTATGTCTCAACGAAATTTAAATATGGCAAATTACTTTGTGTTGGTCAAAATAGAAAATTGACTCCCAAATTCTTAAAAGAATAAAGTGCTTGTTGAAAGTCAGTCAAATTACTTGTGGTACTTATTTAGGGGGAGCTCAGTTTCTATTTTGCACCATTGTGGACTAACAAATTTATCTAGTATTATTTGTAGTCCTTTGGATGAAAATTGATTTCATATATGGTATGATTATTTGACAAGTGAGGTCAACATGATGTTGTCATGCCATGTATTATCTCAGTGGTGATATTGTGGGCTCAAGACAAAGGTATGTATTTACATACATGCATTGTAAGTGCATCTAAGGCCCTTTATATGCTAGTGTGTGCATTTGTGTGATATAGGATAGATGTTTTTCAAAATCCCTAACTAGCATGTGTAGGTGGTGTGGTTTTTGAAAAACATGTGATTTTTGGGTCTTTGTGACCTAGTCATGTCATATTGTGATTATTGCTACCCTTGGTTGATTATTTGCCTAATCACATGTGACATGGTTCTCTCAAGTCCATAAAAATCCCTATGTCCGTCTAAAATCTCTCTCAAGTTTTTGAAAAATCATAATTTTGCCAAATATTCGAAAAAAGAGAAAATCAATTCTTGGCTAATTCATGTCCCCTAAGTGAGAATCCTAAGCCTATTTCAATTGATGCAAATATTATGCCTAGGAAGGTTTGTTATTGTACCTTATTGGTTAGTATTGCAAAAATTCCGCTATTCATACTAAGGCTATGCCTAAGTATGTTGCGTCTAACATGAGAGGACCCAAACTAGTTTGGGTACCATCGAAAAGTGGATGATCGTTTGTAGGTACCATGGCATTGGAGACTTGATTCAATGAAATTATTATTGTTCATCTTATGTTGAGTCAAGTATTAAAACCTAGTGCAATTCTATCCCAATGCCAAGTCAAAATTGAGTGAAGTCCATATGCTATCAACATACAAGTGTCATATTCAAGTTGTGGGAATTTATTGATATATTTGAATGCCTGCAAATAAGTGGAGTTGAAGCTTGCAAAGATGATCATAAGCTATCAAGGTATATCTCTTGTTGATCAAAGTTTATTTGGGTGCATATGAGTTAATTGAATTGGATATATATGCATATGTTGCTTGCTATGAGATGTTTGAATGGATTAAATGCTTAAGTAATCAAGTTTGAAGTTGGTTTGATTGGATATGTTCATAAGATTTCTTCTAGTAAGTGGTTTGAATGGACATATGTCTTGTGAGAGTATTCAAACAAGTTGATTTCAAGTTTGGTTCAATTTGGAGAAAAATAGCTCAATTATTGAAATCTGTCCAATATTGAAAATCTGAGCTAGCAATGATCATTGACATGTTTGAGCAACCAAATCTATTTGTATTGGCTTGAAATTTGGTCTGCATGCTCTACACTTATGGTATTAGTTGCTGTGCAAATTTTATGAGATTTGGATAAGTGATACTTCGGATTTGGAGTAGATCTTGTCAGCTATAGTGCAGCAGTTTTCAGCATGTAGCAGTGTGGAAAGATATGAAATCTGGTAGCAATATAGAAGTCAAAAGAAGCTAAAATTTTTACAGCTACTAGAAGGCTTAGTGTGTCACATCTTCACCAAATTTTGTGGTTTTTGGATATGTACTTTGGGAGATATGATTTATTCTTTGAAGAGTACAGAATCTGCCAGGAAAGTGACAATTATTGGATTGATCAAAAGTCACTTAGATTCAAAGGTCCTCAAATTAGAATCATATCTATAAGTGATTGAGGTACCTATGTTTTGGTTTTGGTTTGAGATAGAAGCATGACAAATGATGAGTACAAGACAATTTGTTTGAAGAGTGTATCTGGTACACATTTGGTACTCAAGCTAGAGATCAAGACCAAGATCAAGATGAAGATGAAGTTTAAGTTCTAGTGATAATTGGAGATCTTTTGATAGAAACAAAAGGACTTAAACAAGTAGAAAGAAAAGGACTTAAAGAAGGATTCAAAGTTATTCATCAAATTAAGTCCAACAATATGGATCAATCAAACAAAATCTTTCAAGTGGATCAAGTGGTTTCCTTTCAAGTTATTTCAAGTGAGTATCAAGGATGGTTCTTTGGACAGAGGTCACTTCGCTCTAGGCTTGGATGGCTAAAATTGAAGTGGTAATCTAAAGGGACATTTGAGGTACTTGGTTGAAGAAAATCAAGAGATTGGTCTAGAAAGCAAGCAACACTCAAAAGAGAACAAGTCATGAAATTTCAAGTGGTATTACAAGTGGTGCATCTTTTAGTTCTCTCAAGCAAGCAATGATCAAAGAAGAAGCAAGCCAACCACAACAAGAAGAGTGCACTTGATCATTAGTGATTCTCAATTCATATGGGTGAAGAATAGGAATTCAAAGAATTGGTATCTATTAGTCTTCACCAAGCTTATAATTAGACTTCATGGTGCTATTGGAGAAATGAATTGAAATCTATATGACTATCTTCCTCTCCAATATAGCAAAGGTATCATTGTATTGTGTATGATCATTTTTCATCCCTTACTAGTATGCGGTTAGTGCATATAGTACATGCTTATAGGATCATGCATTACAAATGAAAATTTTTAGACTCATAGAATACCACTATTGCTTGAATGATTATATAATCTAGTGGTTAGTGTATGAGTTGGTTCATGAGCTAGTAAACCCATGTACTTGATCTATTTTGAATTGCAAACAAGTGACAAGTACAACCTCTTTAAGATGACAAAGGGGGAGAGTTTAATACAAAGGGAGAGATTAGTACAAAGTTTGAACTTTAAGCACCCTTTGTGCTTTGTGTGACAGCTTGTAGCCCCTTTGTCCTTAGTATGTCATTGTTGGACCTTTGTGGTGATAGATGACAAAGGGGGAGAGAGACTGATTAAAGCTTCAGGATAGTTTCATTTGCTTATCTTTGTACCTGAAGATATGTACTGTAGGCTGTCGTTTCTTGTTTTTGAGCTTCATTGATGTATCTTGGATTTGAGATAGATTGTATCATGTGAGAGATGAGACTCACTTATGCTTTATCTATGTATCTCTTGAGATATGATCTTTTTTTATATATCGGTGGTTTCTGGACTTGAGAAAATGTGTAATGAGTGCTATGTGTGAATTACATGTGTTATATTTATTTTCATAAGGACTATGCATGCTAGAATGAAAATATTTGATGTGATGCCTTTATATTTATTCTTGTGTGATATATCTTGTCATATGCATCACGGTTTAATTTTGTCACACACACATGCACCCCACGGATGCAATGATTTAGGGGGAGTCTCCTGTATGTTCTAGTATGTGCAATTGACATTTGAGGTCATTTTGTGAATTCTAATCATAAGCACATATTAAGGGAGAGCCTCTCATAAATCATTGAACCCAAAAGTTTAAATGTTTATATCATTTTGTAAGCTTTAATCAAGTTGTCATCAATCACCAAAAAGGGGAGAGATTGAAAGTGCATCTAGCCCTTTAGTGGGTTTTGGATGATTGAATGACAACGTGATTAAAGAACTAACCCATTTGCTAAGTGTGGACAGGTAATAGGTTATCTCACAGGTACTTAATGAAAGCCAAAATGATAGTGTTGTTGTATAAATAATCTAGTTCAAGCACAAGACAACAATGCAAATGGAATTCATGCAAATGCTTGTTTATTGTGGGATTTCCATATACTATGTGAAAGCAAGCTCGTGAGTATTAGTTAATGAGACATGAGGGATTGCATATGGAATGGTCTCATATTTGAAGCTTGCTAAATTGAAATGAAAAAGATAATAATACATATGAATGAATGATTCAACATAAGATGTGACTTAATGGCTTGAGATGGTGAAGATAGCAAGGAAAGGCTTCGAGGTACTAAGCAAGGGTGAAGGGCAAGCGACTGGCTTGGCGGCCGAAGAACCTAGCTAGGGTGAAGAAGAAAGTACTTGCATTTAGTTGAGGTACTAATCAAGCTAAGATGGATCATATTGATGTGAAGGATCAAATCTATATTGGACAAGTTGATTAAAGTGACTTGATGCATTTAGGAGTTATTCATATTTGATGAATGGAATCAAGTCACATGCTCAAGATGGCTATGCTCAAGTGAAAAGATCAATATTGACATGTTGGCACCCTCACTTGATGAAGATTGAAAGACACGGCATCAATTTAAAGAAGATCAACTCAAAAGGTTTAATTTCGTTTTTCTTTTGATCTTGAGTTAATAGGTATAGCCGTACTATTAAGAGGGATGCAAGTTTAGGTGGTCTGAGGAAGATAGAGTGCTCAAGCATAATAATTAAATCAAAAGAGAGACACTCTAGCACTTTCACGAGCACATAGAATAATTTTCTTTGACTGTCGGTGTCGGAAGTCCCGACGTAAGCCGGAACTCCCGACAGTCGGAAGTCATGACTCTTGCCAGGAAGTGCTGACTCCCAGTCATAGCCTGCGTGGCGACTAGTGGACGTCGGAAGTCCCGACGTGAGTCGGAACTCCCGACAGTCGGAAGTCCCGACCCAAGCCGGAAGTCCCGGCATCGATGGTTCTACTGACCTGCTGACTGTGCACGTCGGAAGTCCCGACGTTCGTCGGAAGTTCCGACCGTCGGAAGTCCCGACGTTCGTCGGAAGTTCCGACGTTGGCTGTCTCGAGTGGACTTTGACCTCGCATGAACAGTGTTTTCTTCATACGTCGGAAGTCCCGAGATCTGCGTCGGAACTCCCGACGTAGATCTGAACGGTTAGATTTTGCCTTGGAGTATATATACCCGTCTCCTCCATTCTAACCGTTGCCCACTCATTTCATTGCAACAAACACTCGGCCAAAATAGCCCCCAAGCATTCTAGGCTCGCCACTCTTCTCTCCTTTGCCTCCAACTTCAATTCCTAAAGGGTTTGAGTGATTGGAGAGTGGATTGAGTGAGAAAAACACTTTGAGCAAGCTTGAGCACTTGATTTCTTCATCAAGCCGGTTTGATTTGCATTTGTTACTCTTGGGGATTTTCCCCTAGCCGGCGAGGCGTCGCCCAAGAGCTTCCATCTTGTGGAAGAGCCTTGGGAAGTTTGTATTACCCTTGTTTTCTAGTGAAGAAACTCAAGTGACCTTTGTGGTATCCTTGAGTG
This sequence comes from Miscanthus floridulus, assembly GCF_019320115.1. Lineage (NCBI taxonomy): Eukaryota > Viridiplantae > Streptophyta > Magnoliopsida > Poales > Poaceae > Miscanthus > Miscanthus floridulus. Next base: position 174,976,308 of record NC_089581.1, on the reverse strand, counting down.
AGGCAAGGAGGTGGAAGAGACTCCGACCAAAGTGGTCACCTCAACAACGAGGACGTAGGAGCTCCTTTGTGGGGCTGCCGAACCTCGGGATAAATTCTTGTCTCCCGCGTGCTTGTTGTTGTTGTGATTTGCTCGAATTTACATGTATTTGGTTATCTTCCTCTCTCTAGCTATTTCTTAGGGTTTGGGCCTCGATCTACGGAGTGGTGGCTTATCAACGTCAAGAGAGTGACCCAACACCTTACCTTACCACTAGGAAGTGGGTTTGTAAGTTATCGGCATCACAAAGTTCATTTTAGCACTTGTAGTTCATTTCCCGTAGGGGTCGGAAGTGCTGACAGTTTGCGTTGGAAGTTCTGACCCAAACTGTCAGGACTTCTGACACGTCAGAAGTTCTGACCCAAACGTCGGGACTTCTGACACGTCGGAAGTTCTGACCCAAACTGTCGGGACTTCCGACATTAACTGACTAGTGTATTTTGATTCAACTCTTTGGTTGCCGTTGTTTGGCTCCCTAGGTTTATCTAGTATCTTTTATATACTTTGTGGCTAACTTGTGAGGGGTTGTATTACTTTGATTTGGAGTTTCCATTTTGGAAACTCCTATTACTAATCGTTTCCGCTTTTAAAGGTGTTGATTTTTCAGAAACGCCTATTCACCCCCCTCTAGGCGACATCCTAGATCCTTTCACTATCCCAGCCAGTCGTGTCACCCTACACCGCCGCTTAGCGTAGCCTCTTGGGTTAGAGATGGTGATTGACCTGTTAGGTGGGCCCACGTAGGTCCCAGGTAGCCGGCATAGGCGCTCAGTGTCGTCGCTCGCCGCGCCACCGTGCACTGAGTTGCTGGGGGTGTGCGCGGGTGAATTAGAGAAAGGCCAGGGGTTAAGTGAGAAGTTCTGAGAGAGGGAGAAATAGCGTTAGGACTTAGTTGTAATTTGGAAGAAGTGTGAGGTCTCTTTTCCAAAGTCGTCGACGCGCGCGGGATTCCCTAGCGCGGGCTGTCTCCGCGTGGACCGGCCTTGAGTGGGCCATACCGATGGCCGTTGTACGCTCGCGCATGCTGCGTCGCTTGGGCTGCGCGTGTGGGCTACACGGGAGAATTCATTTTTCTTTTTCATAAGGAATTAGAAATAGTTGTCTAATTTAATTTTTGAGTTGATCTTTGATAAATCATATAAAATCATATAGGTGTCCAAAAATTATGAAACAAATGTTGTTAGGTTCCTAAAATATGCTCTATCTGTTAGTGTATTTAGTTTATATATATACATGTTGATATCAGGAGCTATTAAATAATTTGAGAGTGCTCAATATTATTAAATTAATTATTGTAGGAATTTTTGTGGTAAATTGGTGATAGTTTTAGTCCTAAAAATTTTATAGTAGTTTCATGGTATTATTATGTGCTTACTGTAATTTTTATAGCTTTAGAATAGACTAAACATTAGGGTAGTTAAATGCTCTTTGTTTCAAATATACATTAAATCATTAGTAGAAATAAAGATATATCCTTCATTTGTAAAGCTAGGTGTTTGTTAGTTGAACCTAATACTTTGCTTAGTAAAGATGATAGTTAGCTTAGTATCTTACTTATTAGAGCTAGCTTAGTAGCTTAGTATGCGTATTCTTATTTTAAGAGTTGTTGTTGCACAAATGCTAAGTGTTGCATCATCATCGTATGCATGTAGAGAACGAGTTGGCGAAGATCATGACCATCGAAGATTATGAGTTCGAGGAGATCATCGAGGAGTATGAGAAGGAAATTCTCGTACAGGAGGAGGTCCTAGAGATGCCACTGACTGACTCAGCTAACACCGTGCCTGCCCAAGGCAAGCCCTGGTGCATAACTCTTATTTTTTATAATCATTGAATATATATATGTGATGTGCATTTACGTTACATGAATTTTATGAAACCACATGCATAGGTATAACTGTCCTATGAGTCCTACTAGTGCAGGTTCGAATAGCTGCTATGCTTAGATTTTCGGTAGTGTGAGTAACATGTCATTACTCACAATAGGTGATTATTATAATTACTCTCATAATAAAATGATGAAAAAAATGGAGACATAACAGGGATATGGTATGGATATTGGTGGGTGTAATAGGTTGTATTCTGCAGCCAACGGGGCTTAGCTTGGTTACACTGTTTTTCCTGTTCATGTCGATTAAGGACTGTCTGTTGTTGTGGATGGTAGTCAGGTCACAGACTTATTATTCTGAGCACATATTTGCTTATGGGAGCAGGAAGGCTCATTACGCTCTTATCATGGGTTCTAGCTCTTTTCGGACCGACTGATTAGAGGCGGGGAAAGATAGAGGTCTAAGCACCATTCTAAGATCGAATCTCAAGTGTAGGGGTTTGGAGTCCAAGTTTGGACAGGGACCTGGACCCCATGATAGGAGTGGAATGGGTTGGTCTTGTTTGTGTCTGGGGTACAAACTGGGCATATGTTTTGGGGTACCTAGCTGGGATACATTGGTTCATGAATCGTCGTTTCCGTGAGACGGTATGACTAGGCTATGGTTTAGCACCATAGTAAGAACTGGAAGATGAAAGATAATAAAATGGTTCTGATGGTTCAACCCTTGCTTGAAAGTAGAATAGGTGCTTACCTAGAATGGTTAGCTATGAAGTAATCATGACTACTAGTAAAACTTAACTATAAGGATAAACTATTAGTAATGCTTTTCGCAAACAAAAAAAAATAACAAACCCATATTGCATATCATATTCTTTGGAGTCGGAAAATTATTTCTACTAGTCGGGTAAGTTTTGAGAGTACATTTGTGTACTTAGGGTTTATTTTACCCCTATTGCAGGTGCAACTTGAGGAGTAGCTCTTGTGTGGAGAATTCTTCTGGTGGGCACAAATAGATCCTTGTATCTTTTTCACTAGATGCTTATTTTTATCCGTTGTTTAATTATTGCACTCTAAACTCTGGTATTGTAATAAATAATTTCTAAGAACTCTTGTTGTATGAAATAGACTAAGTATTGTAAGCTCGTACTCATTATTGGATTCTGAATGTAAAATGTGGATTGTTTCGAGTTCTCTCTTGGGTGGGCTCGATGGAACTGTCCGATGTAGCTAACTTTTGAGATGCTTAGTGTCTAGTGAAAGACGAACGCCTCTAAAAACGTGTTATTTCGGGCGGTTCTATCACACCACATCATTTACTAACATAATTTGGTTGTCTACATCAGAGTGCTAAATCATGCACTAACATGTATTATGATATTTATTTGTTCATATAAGTAAATATAACTAGTATAGTTTTATTTGCTATTTCCACGACTACATATGGGGTATTTTTCTAGTATAAGGAAAAAAAACTCACGAGAGTTAACTTATATTTTTTCTATAGTTAAGTAATGACAAAATATATGTTGTCTAAACAATAACAAAAATCAGGCCCCTCAAATACAGCCATATAGGAGAATTGTTTTTATTTATCTTTTCCTAGTAATTCAAGTTTACTGACGAGTATGAGTAGTGCTAACATACTACTGTTTCCGTCCACAAAAGAATATAATTCTCATTTTTTTGAGAAGTCAAGCCACTTAAACTCTTACTGGATTTTATATAGCATAATACTAACATTCATGATACAAAATAAGTACACTTAGATTAGTTATAAATATATTTTTATAATAAATTTATTTGGAAGCATAAATATTAATACTATTTATTATAAATTTGGTTAAACTTGAATAAGTTTGACCGACACATTTTCTATAATTGCATTCTTTTATGGACGGAAGGAGTATATAAAAATGGTAAAAGGAGCCCACTGATGTCTTCAAGTTCATCGTTTTATATGAGAAAAAGAAAACGGGACAAAAGAAACGGCGGTGCGACGTCACAGACACCACCGCGGAAGCCACGGAAACGGAAGGCACCACAGAACCTCAGCAGCAGCAGCAGCAGCAGTAGCAGAGAGCCCATCGATTTCTGTGTCTCCGTCCAACCATCCACATGGGCATGGTGACGGCGCTAATGGACGGCGAGGTCGGCGCTCTCGTCAAGGTCTCCGCGGCGGTGTGGGTGGCGATGTCGTACGCCCGCCTCGCCGCGGCGCGTCTCCGGCCAGGCGCGCCTCGTCTACTGGCGCTCCTGCCCGTCGTCGCGCTCCTCTGCGCGATCCCCTTCGCCTTCTCGACGTCTACGTTCCGGGGCACCTCGGGCTTCTTCCTCGCCTGGCTCGGCTCCTTCAAGCTGCTCCTCCTCGCCGCCGGCATTGGGCCCCTCGACCCTTCCCTCCGCCTCTCCCACTTCGTCTGCTCGGCCTCCCTCCCCGTCAAGCTCCGGCGGCAGTCCAAAGAGAAGAGCCAAGCTCCCGTCCGTGGCCCGGCGAGGATACTCCTCTCCGGCGCCGTCATCCCGGGCGTCATCTACGCGTACCAGTTCAAGAGCTCGATGAGCAGGTACCAGCTCCTCGTCCTCTACACCTTGCACATCTACTTCTCCCTGGATCTCCTCCTCGCCACCGTCCACACCTTGATACACGACCTGCTCGGGATGGAGATGGAGCCGCAGGTGGACCGCCCTTACCTGGCCTCGTCGCTGCGTGACTTCTGGGGCCGGCGGTGGAACCTCATGGTGCCGTCCATCCTCCGGCCGTCGGTGTTCCGCCCCGTCCGCGCGCGCCTCGGCAGCGCGGCCGGCGTCCTGGCGACGTTCCTCGTGTCCGGCCTCATGCACGAGCTCATGTTCTACTACATCATGTGGAGCACGCCGAGCGGCGAGGTGACCACCTTCTTCCTCCTGCACGGGGCGTGCGCGGCCGCCGAAGGTTGGTGGGCGTCGCATGCCGGGTGGTGGCGCCCGCCGCGGGCCGCCGCCGTGCCGCTCACGCTGGCCTTCGTGGCCGGGACGGGGTTCTGGCTCTTCTTCCCGGCCATGGTCAAGGGCGGCCTTGACGAGATGGTGCTGCAGGAGTGCCAGGGCATGGTGGAGCTCATGGAGCAGGCCGCCCGGCGGCTCGCCGGCGCCACAGATCTCGTCTCGTCAACCATGTGACCTTGAGCAAACGAAACGGCATGCAAATCTCTACCGCAGGATTTAGATCCGACGGTTGTCGTGATGTGGTTGGTGGATGCGCTAATAGTGTTTCTTTAGTGATGAGCTGTGATCGTGGCTGTCAACTTTCCGTAATTAAATACACATCGTCTTTCAGATCCGGATGACAGGGGTGATATGATAGTTGGGAGGGATGCAAGCGGGTCAAAATACTGGGCATAGGGGTTGTTTGGAACTTCTCCGCTTTATATTTTTTCAGTGTTATATGTTTTTTTAGCCAAACGGTTTCAGCTCCATGTGCTCTGTTCGAGGAAAATGGTGGAGCTATGAGTGTATCTAAAGGGATGCTCCACAAATTCTAAGTTTTTGTGGAGCTATTCCATGATGAAGTTTATGGAGCAGTCCCAAACACCCTACAGGGCAACTAATTTTATAGCCGCTCCAGCTGCTCTGCCTCTCACAAAATCACTACGTGTGGCTCAAAATCTGTATATTATAAGAATTATTTAGTAATGTATTTCCTTCATTATAAAATATAAGGTATTTAAAAAAATCTAGAACAAGTTATGTAGTCTCTCCATCCTAAAATATAAGGTAGTCCAAATAATTTTACAACATATTATGTGGTAAGACAAATGACACGTATAACTCTTCCTGATTATCATATTTGGTTTGGTGACATACATTAATAGTAGGTATGCATGTGAATATTGTCTTTAGGAGTGTTGACCTTATATTTTAGCGTTTGCATGGGGTGTGTCTACTAAACAATGTGAGCGAGTTACATGTGGTCATGTGGGACGCTACCTTATTACTTCCTAGGTTAATGTCTTATTTTATCATAACTAAAGTTAGACAAAATGTTGCAATTACAAAAGGTGTGGCTAGCAAATCACTCGTCATATTTATGACAAAGTTTAACATCAAAATAACTCTAGCATATACATAAATAAGTTTGGTATGCCAATAGTTGTGGAACTGCGCATGAACCACCTTAGTACCGAAAACAGTAAAAGAGTAGACCCAACGCAGTAGTAATAAAAAGTTATACAAAAAATGACACGATAGTTATATGTCGTCACTGCAATTGTGGCCTTGTGGCTTGTGTGCGCCCTTAGTCTTGCCGTATTCTCATAATGTAACACCCTGCTCTCTCGGACCAATTGTGATACGCAATCGTAATGGCGCTAAAGGCCACGGCCCAAGGCCAAGGGCCCATTTCGGACGTGACTTGCAGAGAGGATACCAGCGCCCAGACGTCCAGGCAAAAGCTTATGTCCAAACGCTCGCGCCTCCTCTGTCACGTGCGCTTGTGGAACAGGCCGTGCCTGCCGCTCCTTCCCCTTGACCCCCTCCTCTATCTCTAGGCGGGCGGGACCTGAGAGCCGGCATGAGGGCATGCTCCGTTGTATGATCCTAGGTGCGCTGCGCGCCACGACCGCGAGCCCACGGCTCGCCGCGCCCTATCCCCCGACGCCCAGGCCGTGCCCCCATGACTCTCAACCTTTGAAATATGAAACACTTGGATGCAACATACGACTGAAGCAGATGAAACATTTGAAACATACAATTGCGACATGTGTGTGAAACATATGTAACATCCAAATAAAATATTTACAAATTGCAACATGAAAACACTTATTGCAACATAAGACTAAAACAGTTGAAACATTTCGAACATACTCTTGCAATATAGGTGTGAAACATGTGCAACATCCAGATAAAAAACGCTTACAACATACGTCTGAAACAGATGAAACATTTTGAACATACACTTGCAACATGCCTCTGAAACACTTGCAACATGCCTCTAAAACACTTGCAACCTATGCAACATCCCGATCTACTTTTGCAACATCCATACAAAACACCTACAACAAACCTCTAAAACATCTGAAACACTTGAAACATATATTGCAACATATGGGAGGGGAGGCTAGGGCCGGTTGATTCCGGCCTCGGGGTACGAGCACCACCAGCATAGGTCGCGCTCATGGCAAGGCCGGGGATCGATCTGAGGCACGCAATGGCACCATGAGCATAAGCAGAGGCGGGTGACGCGCCCAACGGCGTGGGAGCGAGCAGCACGGGTGAGCGCGCAACGGTTGGGACTGCGGGAGCAAGGAGCAAGAGGCACGAATGGGAGCGAGCAGCGCGGGTGGGCACGCAACGGTTGGGACTGCGGGAGCAAGGAGCGAGAGGCACGTCTAGGCAAAAGCGTATGTCCAAACTCTCACGCCTCCTTCGTCACGTGCGCTCGTGGAAAAGGCCGTGCCTGCCGCTCCTTCCCCCTGACCCCCTTCTCCATCTCTAGGCGGGCGGGACCTGAGAGCCGGCATGAGGGCACGCTCCTTCCGTATGATCCTAGGTGCACTGCGCGCCACGACCGCGAGCCCACGGCTCGCTGCGCCTTATCCTCGGCGCCCAGGCCGTGCCCCCATGACTCTCTACCTTTGAAATATGAAATACTTGGATGCAACATACGACTGAAGCAGATGAAACACTTGGATGCCTCGGGGTGCGAGCACCACCAGCACAGGTCACACTCATGGCAAGCCCGGGGATCGACCTGAGGCGCGCAACGACACCCGAGCACAAGCAGAGGCGGGTGACGCGCCCAACGGTGCAGGAGCGAGCAGCGCGGGTGGGCGCGCAACAGTTGGGACTGCGGGAGCAAGGAGCGAGAGGCACGAATGGGCATGCGCGACGGGCAGGAGCGAGAAGCGAACAACAAAAGGGGGGTGCGTGCGGGGAGATGGCTGCGGCGGCAAATGCTAAGTGGGGCGGACGGACCAGTCGCACGAGGCCGTGAAACGTGCAATGGGTGATCAAGTGGGTAGATATTCTTTGAGAGAGAGAGAGAGACGTGGGAGACGTACTTTTGCCTTCTAGCGAGTGTGAGTCCCCCTAGGTAGGGCTATAGACTAAAAGATATTTGTCAATGATAGAGCAGTAGGTTTCTTTCTTTTAAGAGTTCTCTTGCTTGTACTATAAGTTAACATCTTCATTACTCGATGGATTCTCTCACTCCAAGAAAAGGAGGCAGGCTGGTGGGCCGCGCAGGCCCAGGAAGGCGCGCCCGCCCCTGAGCCACCCAAGATAATTTTGGTGCACGGCCATGGCCCAAGGCCCGAGGGCCCTAGGCTTGGGATACCCCCTTTTACAATGATTTTGCAAGGAAAAGTTGAAGCTCTACACCAGATGATAAGACTGTGGAACAAGGTCATTGGAACAATGGAACTAGAGGAAAACTTCAAGTAGGCACAGCGAATTGATGAGCAAAAAAGGAAAACATAATCTACAAATGGCCATTGGTGGGATGATCTGCGTGTGCCAGCAAAACATACTATAAGAGGACCTTTTCCTTCTTCACAAGGATTGGAGGATCGATATCGATGCCCATGTTAGCGGCGGTGCCAGCGATGATCCTCATAGCAGAGTCGATGCTCTTGCAGTTCAAGTCCGGTAACTTCTCTTGAGCTATTGCACGCACTTGATCCGCTGTTACTTTTCCCACCTTCGCTCGCTGTGGCTCTTTCGAACCTTTTTCGACACCTATAAGAACCAAGATTCAGACAATAATAATGTAAGGAACCATTGTGGCTCTTTCGAACCATTTTCTGTCCTAAGAACGAGGATTTGTTATCACGAGAACATATAAGGGACCAAATGGAAAAGAGAACATATGCTCTAACATAGAAAGCTGGCTGTCTGACACCAGCATATGCATTTGCAGGTACTGATGCTGCGACATTCATTCTCTGCAGCCCATAGTTCATGGCTATACCTTAATTAACATGCAAACATATATTATGTATTTATGTGTAGTGACTTGTGAGTGAATGTACTTAGAACAGAATAAAATTCCTCTTTCTAGAAGAATCTTATTTATCAAGGCTGAACATCCAAAACAATGAATTGTTGCATGAGTTCATGTGAATTGGAAATGGAAAGCTAGAGTTCAAAGACAGCAAATAAAAAAATACCAAGTTACTGTTACCAACACCCAACACTGAATCATTGAACAACTGTCGACTGCTCAAACTAAATTGAATTGCAGTTGCATTCGCTGTTATACAAACATGTGAAAAAAAAAAACAATGTGGAATGTCTGAACTTTTTTTTTGAGGGATCAGGAACTGACTGAACTTAATAATATCTAAAAGAGTTACAAACCGGATCGCTAATTGCCTAATCCAATGTGGTACACTTGCACAAACCATAAATACCATTCCTTTTCCTTCATGTCGTATTGCTTTTATAGTCTTATAGGGCATGATTGGTTAGCTTCCAAAATATGTCAAACCAAATATTTGGCTAGCCATGATTTTGGCTATTATTTGGTTGGCTACCAAAACTTGCCAACTTCTCGCATTTAGCTTGTCAAATCTATGGCAAATTTTTTACCTAACTTTGGCTTGCCAAATCATTGGCATGGCAAATTTGGCTACAAAATTTGGGCAATTTGATGAATGCACCAGAAAACTCTGAAGAATAGATTCAAGCTAAAGTACAGGGTGTGCACCTGCAGCCTTGAGTAGCAGGACTGAAGCCGGAGGGGTCTTCAAGACGAAGGTAAAGCTCTTATCCTGCAAAATGCGAAGCAAATGAACCAGTATTACGAGAACCATAACTCCACATTAGCAATCGATTCTCAGACAAGCGCCCAAAGTGGGACGGACATCGTTAGTCTCACTCACATCAAACACGGTGATCTCGACGGGGATGATGTAGCCAGGCTTGTCGGCCGTCTTGGCATTGTACTCCTTGCAGAACGCCATGATGTTGACACCCTTGGCACCAAGCGCCGGGCCGACGGGCGGCGCCGGCGTCGCCTTGCCGGCTTCGAGGGCCAGCTTTATAAGGCCTACCACTGCAGGACAACAAAGGGGTTAGGCGCAAGAACGTCATCCCTCATGCGGCAGGAATGCTGACGACGCCGGCCTAGAGAGGGTGCACGGACCTTTCTTGGCCTTGCCTCCCGGCTTGGGCGGCGCCATGGCCCTGACGGCGAGCGTCCGCCGAGAGGAGGGGCCGGCGGCGGGCGCGGGCGCCAGCGGCCGGAGGAAGGACGCGGGGGCGCCGAGGAACGGGGAGAAGAGCTTCCTGGTGGGGGTATGGGAAGGGCGGCCTTGGAGGGATAAGGAAGTGGTGGCCATGGCTGTGTTCATCGCGGCGCGGTGGAGGAGGGGAGCCGGGAGCGGGAGATAAGCAGCGCCGCGAAGGAGCAGTGTAGCGGTGAGGTGTTCTTCCCTCTGCTCTGCTGCTTGCTCCCTGCCTCCTAGTCCTATCTAATCCGCAGGAGGGGGCAGGGCACTCCCCATTTGGATACGCCTTCTCACAAGGGAAACGTCTTTTTGAGACCAAAGACCGATTGGTCCCGCTTTATAGAAAGCAGAGAGTTTGCTTGGGAAACCAGCTTACAATCAGTCTTACAAGCGCTGAAGGCACACCCCTCTAACGCAACACAATTCAGATAGCAGCTAAAAAAAAGGTTCATCAGAGCTTATTTATTAAATCCTTGCATAACAGATTCTACACCACTAGTCTTGGGCGTTTAGCACCAAATGTCTTGATAGCTTTTCCACTGTCTTCAAAATCCAGCCTCTTTCCTTCTCCTTGAGTAGAATGCTCCACTTCTGCAGAAAAATTATTGATCGATGGATCACTACATTAGGGCTCGTTATGATTTTGTTGTTGAAGACATAGTCATTGTGAATTAGCCAAAGACTCCAACATATACAAGCTAAGATAAAGAGCATCTTTGAATTAGGAACATCTCCTCTACCACTACTAAGATTTAGAAATTGTTGAAGGCTTGTAGGTGTTTGTGACCAAGAAAGTGCATCATGATATGTCCACCAACAATAGTTTGCACTATAACACTCAAAAAAGATATGTTGGGATGTCTCTATTTGTCCACACACTTTGCAATGTTCATCTCCAGGCCAATTTCTCTTAACCAGCTGTTCTGCCGAGGGGAGGCAGTCTGAGTATATAGACCAGAGGAAAAACTTGATCTTCATTGGAATTCTAGCTCTCCATATACTCATGATTTCCTTGTTTTCACGACTGAAGCCTTTCTATTGCTTATTTTCCACAGATTTACACAGCAGAGGTCTGGACCTCCTAACTTCAAGGATCACAGTACCGAAGGTGAAAAGATATTATACATAAAGTACAAACAAATGTTGCTCAAATCTCTGTAACAAACATTCCGAAATGAAACAGAACAGCGTAATCCACATTCCCGACATTTACTACTGAAATCTCGCCATTGCAGCTCTGAAAGAAAGCAAATCAACAAAGGAAAAACAGCACAGCAACTCAGGCATTCCTCATATTCTATTTTCAATCTCATATTCTATTTTCAATTTTGAAGGAATCCACCACTGTATGCAGCCTATCCTTCATCTTTTCCCATCTTCTCTCGTTTGCTCCAGTAGTCAATGTGAAAAATTTACCTGCAGTATTCCCACTCAATTAGAAAACAGTATATTGGCAGTGACCAGCTACACCATTCGTACAGTTTTCCAGTTACAAGGTCGAGATATTAACTACTAATAGAACATCTTACTGACAGAGAAGATCACAGGTGGAAGGTCATACCATTTGCAATTACAATAGCACCAAGTGCATGTCTGGTGTAGTTTGGAGCCTGAGCTGTGAACTCAAAAGTGTAGTAAGCTCTCCCATCAACATCATTCTGCATGACAAAACACATCTTGTAAATTAACAACATAAGTACCAAAATATATCTTTCAAGAACAGAATAGCATGGTCAATGTGAAGAACATGATGTTCCACAAATAACAAATTGATTCTAATACAAATGGGAGAAGTACTAGCTAGTTTACGGTGGTACCGATATGTTTTATCTGTCATATTGTCACCTGTACTTTCAAGTTGGTAACAGACTACCAAATCTTTTATTAGCTCAGCATACCAGTTGAAACATGGAAACCAGGCAACAAATTTCAATAAATGCTGTAGGTGTAAACCATTCATTAGTACATGTTATTTTCAGAGAGTAGCTGTTCAGCTTAATGCTCGACCTAATAATAGAATGAACTCAGAAAGATTCGTCAATCAGCACCAACTAAGTTCATTCAGTCTTTTATAATGCTGTCCACATAAACCAATTAGCATGCCTGAATGAATTTTTTTAAAGAACCATGATATGTCATAAATCATCATTCCCCAATCCTCAAAGATTTGACATGCACTGGTGTCCATGAATATTAACAGGAATAGTTAGATGAAGCACAGCAAATTGGAAGGAAGGCACACCTCTTTCGCCTCAATTAACTTTGTCTTTTGTGTTGGTGGCGCCAAAACTTTTTTTATCAAAGCCTCGGCAACCTGGAAAATAGCAGTTAATAAATCGAAATTGGACCCTTTCCACTAGATAACTACGGACTATCCCAGTTTATTTATGGATTAAGGAAAAGATAATAGCAAACCTTATCCGGAGGACCAAGATCACGAATATCCTCCTTGCTAGTGGGAATAGAGTTGACGCTCACACTCTCCAGAGGCTCTATCACATCTTTGTACACCTTGTCTTGCCCTTGCACAGCCACTTCCTGGATAGGATAATGTGATTAGCCTCACACACATCATGATAAAATACATCGTGCAGCCAAAAAAAACTAAGCCAAATTGTGTTTCTTTCTCTTCAATCAATCAAGGACAATAATTAATACAAGAATGTGTTTGTCACCTCCCATCCGAACGGGTAGAGGAAGGAGTAACCAGCCTTCTTGTCGACGACAGGCAGGAACCCTTTCTTAGCCTCTGCTGCGACTATACCAGATCAGAATCGCACTCAGAGGCGCAGTTTTGATCAAATAAACCATTCACAGTGCAAGCTCGTCTCCCACGGAGCGGCCAGTGTACATCAATCAAAGCACGCAACGCTGCAGAAGGCGAAGCAGTCTAAGGCGATAGTGAAGTAAATTCGAAGAAGCAACTCACATACGGCCGGATTAGGCCGGGAGAGGAACGCGGCGGCACCGGCCACAAGCACCCGCCGCCGTCCGGAGCTAGCCGCCTCCTCTGCGTCAGGCAGGTCACACAGCAACGTCGGTAAAGCGAGACGCCATAAAGGTATGGGGGCAGGGAGGGAGACGCAATCCTGCTCAGGAGAAGCGGCGGTGGGGGGTACCAACCGTTGTCGAGCTGCCGCGGCGGAGCGGGGCCGCAGGCGGCGGCGACGGGCGCGACGGCGCAATGCCGCTTGCGCAGCGACGGGGCTCCGGCCCCAAGGCGGCGTGCGGCGGACCGCGGGAGAGGACGACGGCGCGCGGAGGGAGGCGGCGGGCACGGCCGTGGCCATGGGGGTGAGCGAAAGCGAAGCGACGAAAAGCAGCTTGCGGACTCCGTGCGCCGAGTAGGATTTCGCTCCCTTTCTGGTCCACACGACGCGTGACGCCGAGCCGGAGCCGAGCCATGCGCGAGTTGGGCCTGGACAGCGGCGCGGGGCCCTGATCGGCTCCGCCTGGTCCAGCAGCCACCCCGGCCTGGCCCAATGCGGGAGGCGGGACCGGAGAAACCCATTTTTTTGGAAGAAAAAAAAATCAGCTCGTTTTCTGTTTTCTATTTTCTATTTTCTTTCTCGGTTTCTTGTATTTCTTACTGAGTACTTTATTTATACTAGCAAACATACCTGTATGTTGCAACGAGAGAATAATCTATTACGTTGCCGGTGGCACAAGGAGAGACAGTTTCACACTCACCGAGTTACAAATAAGAAGTTGTTAAAATTCTTCTCCAACTAACTTTCCGTATTCAGTAGCAAATTGTTTCTTCCTCTCTTCGGTTTTTTCGTCATGTGTGCCACTTTCTTTGTTCTAGCTCCTTATATCGATTCAGGTCAAGCGTGGCCACTATCAACCTACCACCAGCTACTCACTGGCGACATGAGTCCGCACCATTTAGGGTTAGGGTGGGGATTGTAATTGCACCTAGCCGGCACTTGCTTCCCCACAGCTTGTCCCCAGCCGCGCCAGCTAGCCACTGGCTGTGGACAGATCTGGCCTCTGGCGACCCTCCAATTACCCGAACCAAGTTTAAGCTGCCATCATTGGCTCACATTCAACTTAATCGTCTTTAGACGTGAGTTGTTCTAACTCGTATAAGCATAGCTCATGAGTCCGCATAATATACACAACACAATACATCTTGAAATCGAACTTCCGTATCATGCTAGATGTGAGTTGTTCTAACCTCGCATGAGCATGGGTTATATAAGTCCGGACGAAAGAAGCTACATTATCAGGGTAGTTAGGGGAAGGTGGCCCCAAAAAAGAGGTTGAAATTTTGGTTCTTTAATATACATATAATTAGGTATAGGTAAATTGAGAAAATTAATTATATAAAAGCATAGACCTATAGATACAACAAAATCTTTATACTAAAGCATATGATATTATCTGTTTAATGTGTAGCCCTAGTCAAAGCGAGTGTAAAATAACTGATTTGGTATTTTTTTTATTTTTCTAGTAATTTTGTATGATTTTTAGAATTCTCAACTGGTTTAAAAGAAAAGAAAACAAAAAAGAAAGGAAAAGGGCTACTGCTAAGCCATGGGCTTTGGCCCAGACTACGTAGCTAGCCCAGCCAGGGGCCGAATCCGAGACCCACCACAACAGGCATAAGCGAAAAAAGAAAAAGAAAGTTTTGCAGTAGGAACCCTAAATTTGTTTCTAAAACCGTTAAGCCCTTTTCACTATTTTCTGTCTCTGGTATCTTTGCATCTGGAACCCTTTATTTGTTTCTAATGCCTCCTTCAACTCTTTCTCGTTCTTTGGTCGCCAGAATCAGACGACGGTCTTTCGGGCGGAGGAGGGAGGCGATGACGAGACCGAGGCGGATTAGTAGGTTGGACGAAAAAAATTTTGGTGGCAGAAATTTTGCCTCTTTAGTATTGAGTATAGATATAGATTTATTCTGTCTATACATATCTCAATAGTATCTATGTCAGTGGTTATTCATGCAAATCAAAATTTTCAAAATGCACCCTGATTGTTTCTGAATAAATGATATACCTCAATGAAATAATGCTCTATCGCCCTTCCAAGAAACATGCTCTAGCTTAAATAAAAAATACCCAGGCTTGAACAAAAGTACTTTTTTTTGTAAACATAAGTGATTTTGCTCAGAAAATGTAAGTTCTGATAAAAATATTTTGGCTTTTTGAGAAAATGTTATAGTTTCACGAGAAAATGTTTTGTCTTTATGAGGAAATCATTCTAGCCTTCATAGCAAAAAAATTCTAGCTTTGCATGAACAATGTTTCAATAAATAAAAATATTTGGCATTATATTCAAAATATCCATGCTATGTTGTAGAAATAATCAAAGTTCCCCTTTGTTTCCATTAGTAAACATATATAAAAATTCTTTGCAGAGAATCAAATTATGTTGTGCGAACAAGTTTTCGTTCTTGTCGCAGAATTTGAAGTAAAAATAGCTACAAAAAAAATTTGCGAGGAAGCTATAAGATATACTATAAACAGCAAAGAAAATGATGAAATATAATAAATTTACAATATAAAGAGGCTTAAAAATGAGAAAAGAGGATATAAATGCAGTTGAAACAAATAAACATACATTACCTAGCTTGAAACTACATTACCTATGTAAAAAACACTCATAGCCCATACAAATTAATAGATATAAGGGTGCAGACGAAGAGAATAGCCTGTGAAAACGTTGACCACATCAGCCAGCCACAGCCACAACCAAAGAAGCTGCAGCGACAAGCAGGCAGGTTGTCTTCCCGGAAGGCCACGACGATTCCGATAAATTAACTACAAAAAAAAAAATGGTACATGGGCTGTACTGCCAAGAGCTTAAAAGCCCAACAAAAAAGGTCAAACCAGCCCACATGGCCATCTGACACTAGTACAATTTTACAGACCCCGCCGTGAATTCTTGTACTCCTAGTCCTAGGAGGGGAAGCTGACGAGGGGTACACACAGTTTTTGATTGATTCGGCAAGTTCAATTCTAACGAACAAACTACTAGAGTAGAGGTGTTGCGTATACATGCTAGTACTACATGCACGGCCAGTCGGCCACCGAATGAACAAAACCGAAAAGCTAAATGAAAGAGAAGCGTCTACTATGTTGCTGTTCCTCCTCTGCTACTACCGTGTACGCAGGTGCTGCTAGGTCCTGAAGAGCTCGAGGCAGTGCTCCTGGTCCAGGTTCCTGCTCCAGAACTTGGCGTAGTACTCGGCGTAGGTGTAGTCCCTGTAGACGGCCGGCGTGTCGCCGGTGACGAGCTTGGCGGCGGGGCCGATGCGCACGTCGTTGCAGGGGCAGAGGAACGACGCCACCGACATCCTGGGCCTGTCGGAGTTGACGACGGCGCGGTGCCACACGCTCTTGTACCTGCCGTTGCTCAGCGCCTGCAGGATGGAGAGAGAGAGAGAGAGGACACGGGTTCAGTAGTTGAGCTGCTGCCACGTGTACTACTAGGTGGGTGGCAGACGATCGATCGAGCAGTCGATCTGGTCACTACCTGCAGCTGGTCCCCGATGTTGACGACAAGCGCGCAGGGCCGCGGGTTGACGGCGATCCAGCGGCCGTCCTTGAGCACCTGCAGGCCGGCCACCTGCTGGTCCATGAGCAGGATGGTGAGCGCGTTGGGGTCCGTGTGCGCGGGGAGCCCGTACGTGAGCTCCGGCGCCGGGCAGCGCGGGTAGAAGTTCACCGCCATGTGCTGCTCCTGCTCGCCCAGCGTCTCCTTGATGTAGCCTCCGTCCAGGCCCAGGCCCTCGGAGATGGCGCCGTACAGCCTGAACCCCAGCTCCCGGACCTCCCTGCAGTACGCGCTCACCGTCTCCCTGTACGTGCGGGGACGTTGCCAGCGCCGGCCGGCCACCAGACAACAAACAAACTGTTACTGGGGACAAGATCACACGGGATATTCTATTTGCGTTGTGTGGCTCTCATCGCGTTGTGACACTATAGCAATATCGTCGTGGAGCCTCAAAATCACGGATTCACTTACTATTGAGTCGGAGCCTAACAAAGTGGAACTAAGAGTTTGTTTGTTTGGCACAACTTCTTATGGCTCCAATTCTTCCGGATCTCTCAAATACGAAATACACCAGGAGCACGATGAGGCTATCGTTTTATGGCTCCTCCGATCCAACTCTGGCTCTTCAGTTCACTTTGTTCTTATCAGCCTGGCTCATCAACCATGGTACAGTGATTTTCTCTCACAACAAATCAGCTTTAATCGGCTTATCAGCCGCAGAAACCATCCGCCGAACAGCTTAATCTAGCACGAAGACAGAGCCAAAGTCCGAGAGAGTTGTGCCATGCCAAACAGACCCAGCCCTAAACTTGCTCTTAAGAAAACAGAGAGGGCAGTGGGGTGGGCCTCTCTCACTGTCGTCTCAAATATGCTCCGCCATCACCGTCCATGCCACCAGCTGTGCTGTTCGTCAGGTGCGATCGCTGCATGGACAACACTACTAGCTACTTGCGGAAAAAGTCTACTTAACCCCTCATCTTTCATACTTGGTCTACTTCATCCCCAACTATGAAACTATCTGTTTTACCTCCTGTACCCCCTGGACGGTTTTCAGCGGCGGCTTTTGCTACAGTAACCGTAGGTCTGCTACGGTGCTGTCGGTTGCTACAGTAGTTGTGGGTTTGTATTTCCTTTCTTTTATTTTCGGTGAATCTTTGAAAAATCACAGTAAATCATAGAAAAATCATAAAATAAAAAATCTAATTTTGTTGGACTCTAAATGAGTAGATCTACATAGTGAATATATAATACGGTATGCTTTAGTACAAAAATTTTACTGTAGCCTTAGATTAATTGGAAAATCTAATTTTGTCTGTAATTAGTTGGAATAATTTATAGCTGTAGCTTCTATGGTCCAATTATGGTAAAATTTTTATGGTACGCTAATTATTGTATGCTTGAACTATAGTAAAAATTCCGTACTCACTGGACTATGTATAACTTAGTTATAGATAAATTCTAATTAATTACAGATAAAATTGGATTTTCCAATTAATTTAAAGCTATAAAAAAATTTGTACTAAAGCATACCGTATTATATATTCACTGTGTAGATCTACTCATGTGGAGTCCAATAAAATTAGATTTTTTTATTTTATGATTTTTCTATGATTTACTATGATTTTTCAAAAATTCACCGAAAATAAATAAATAAAATTCAAACCCACCTTTACTGTAGAAAACCCACTGTTACTGTAGCAGACCCGCTGCTTACTGTATCAACCGTCGCTGAAAACCGCCCAGAGGGGTAAAATAGACGGTTTTAGAGAGTTCAGGGGGTAAAACAGACGGTTTCATAGTGAGGGGGTGAAGTAGACCAAGTATGAAAGGTGCAGAGGTTAAGTAGACTTTTTCAGCTACTTGCAGTCAGCAAAGGTGCAAAGCTAGGCAAGTTGACTGGAGGAGCAGCGGGCAAGTGGCGTCTCAGATGGATGCATGGACCACTGCCATTCCTAATACTGCAACTCTATATAGGAGTAGTAGTTCCGTTTCCTTGGAGGCTCGGCCGGCTTATCTTCTCTGACGGCACGGAGGTCTGCCTGTCCTAGAAACGGCTTTAAAACTGGCCGCCAGCACATGGTATGGTAGAGCCGTCCAAGGTACACGGTGTACGGTGATGGTGGTTAGTCACTTTCGAATTCCCCCTCCCTTGAAGCACCGTCCAGCGCTTCAGTGATGGGTCTCGCGATGAAAGCAAGGAGGAGACAAAAACGATTCCTATCTGTCTGCAGTTAGCAAAAAGACTGAAAGAGTGAAGGACAAGCACAGTCCGGCCCTATGCTTGTCATCTAGGCGCCTTGGAGTTACTCACTCAGACCCCCTATATCTCAAAAAGATACCATTCTCGGTTTTTCGAATACTCAAATAGTTTCCAATTCAATTAAATTTACAAAAAGTAATGGTATTTATAATTAGAGGATATCAAATGAGATCATTAGATTGATTGTTAAATATATTTTCATAGCATATTTATTTGGAGCCATAAGCGTCAATAATATTTTCTATAGACTTTAAGTTAAGTAAGCTGGATTCAGCCTAAACCTAAAATTTCATCTTTTTTGGGAGGGTTGGGCGTAGTATTGATTTGCAGTTCCATGTCTGATGTCTCTGAACTTGTACGTTGAGGGTATTACTCGAGATCTAAACATTCTTAATCAACGTTTAATCGCCGATACAAGCAACACGCTGGTCACGCGGTAGATTATTAAATATTGTATCCGTAAGTTAGCAAGAGGATCAGCATAGTGAGGGAGGCAGACCATCTCGGTGGAAGCCGGAGACAATAGCTGCATTATATTTAATTTGATGCAAGCTCGGCAACGATGGCTCACGAATCACCGATATTAATGTAAGTTCTTGGCTTCTCTTTTGAGTGTAGATTTTTTACTGGTTTGTTTTCACACAAACAGAATTGTGCACTCTGATGTCTAGCGATGCCAGTGCAACACCACTTGGCTGCTGCTGCTGATGTGTCATGATCCACCTTCCTGGTTCTTGGGGAGTGCATAGCTTTTTCCCCATTACATGGTGGTGTTCCTCTAGCTGCTGGTTTTTTTTAAAAAAAAAACTTAGCGGGAGCTCTGTCTCTCAATTAAGGGAAGATAGAGGTTTATGTACAAAAAGGCTGAAAGGCCTAAAACGCCCTTGAGGGCACAACCCAGGTACGAAAGAAGAATGATCTCCTCTCCCCTTAGTGAAAAAACAGAGGGGGGCTAAGTTATGCTGCTAAAGACCCGTGATCCAAAGTCAATGTCTTCTTTGGTTTTGGAGGCCTCTAGTCTTGCGTCCATGGCAGTGTTTTGAACCTTCTGTTTCTTTCTTTCCAGATGTTCCACATCGTGTAAATCACCACTCCGTTGAAGTGTTCTAGCTGCGGGTATTGCTGGTTTCTCGTTAGTTGTTTTTTCCGATGCATTTTTTTCCTTAAAAGAAAGCTGTGCTATTCCTTTTTAATTTAATTAAATAATAAAATTATAGCAAAGCTACTCTTTTGGTCCTTAATCTGGTCTAGTCTATCTAGGAGATAAAAAAGAGTCAAGGGGTGGTCATCTGTCTCTCCACTCTTATTTTTATGGATTTGTTAGGGTCCGTCGTCGTCTTCCCGTCTCACCGGATTCGATGAGCAGCGGTCAGCGGAGCAGAGCAAGAATACAACACAAGCAACAAATGGGTAGGTACTGGAGCAGAGTACTGAGTTCTGATATGATGCTGGGTAGGAGGCAGGAAGGCAGGTAGTGGTACCTGAATGATGGCGGGTTGTCCGGCCAGTCGGGGACGTATTGCTCCAGCGGGTGGCAGTGCAGGCGGAGGTAGTCCCGCCAGTTGTGCACCGTCTCCTTGCGCACGTTGAAGCTGGTGGACAGCCGCATCTTCTTGCCCGGGTCGTCGGAGTAGAGCTTCGCCTTCTCCTCCGCGGGGAGCCGGAAGAACTCGTACGCCACGGACATCATCGCCGCCGTCAGCTCCTCCGGCACCCCGTGGTTCAGCACCTGGGCGGTGGCCGACAACAGGATCGGAATTATTTATTTATGCTCACCCAATCAGTACGATCGAGCACACGGCCAGCGGCGAGCCGACGACCGAGACTACCAAGCCGTACCTACTACCCACCTGGAAGAAGCCGTGCGTGCGGCACGCCTCGGCGATCCTGACGACGACGGCGGCGCGGTCGGGGTCGGCGAGGTCGACCACGGGGATCTCCGCGTCGGGGACGACCTCGTGCAGGCGCGGCCGCTGCTTCTCTGGGCGGACGTAGCTGTCCGGCAGCCTGTCGTGGTCGGCCGTGGAGATGAGCTGCTCCGCCATGCCCGCTAGCTGCTCTAGATCACTCTAGCTCCCTCCCCCTCCCGCTCCCGGCGTCTGCTCTGGCTCAGCTAGGCCGCGTGCTCCATGCTCATGTCCAAATAAATAGACACGCAACGTGATCGATCGACGACGAGATGAGCAGCTACCAGCTAGCAGCGGCACAGAAGCGGTTCGGCTGGCATTAATTTCGCACTGTAGCAGCTGGAAAACGCTAAAACCGCTGTTTTTTTTAAAGAAAAACACTGATTGAAAAAAAAAACTAACCAGCCGGCCGAACGTGGGCAGCCGAACAATTTTTTGTCGCCAGCCTCCGATCGAGATGACACGTGGGGCCGGCGAGACCTCGAGTTCCGTGCTCCGCTCGTCTCCCAGTTGACCGGGTTGAGACCGCTGAGCGATCGTCAGCGACACGGCGCAGGGCAACGTCAGGGCACTGACGGCAGCAGCGGGACGGGTTCTTTGTCCACTGTGCGTCGCGTGATGTGAGCGGCCGCCTACAGCTTCAGCGTTCGTCGCGTGCCGAGCTGAAGCTACCTGCCAAGCTGCCGAGCATGGCGGATCACCGCCCAGCGAGCGTGAGGGCGTGCGATTCTGGCGTTGGCGTGGCAGGAACTCGTGCACAGTTGAGGGAACCCAGCGTGTCGTCTACCCTTATCACGGTCACGGTAGCATATTATATAGCCATATAGGAGACTGCTGGGTTGTTGCAAAGGTTTAGTTGGACGGCACACTGTTCTCTTCGCCGGTTTTCGTTCCCGTGAATGATCTGTGGGATTTCAGTGTACTCGCGGATCGACAGAGAGTCAGAGACGTACAAAAATGTCAATACAAAAATGACAAGCGTGGGATGCTTCGTTGTGGTCCTTCTTTTTCCTTTTTCCTTTTTCCTCCTATAATAATAGTCCTAGTAACATAGTTTGTTCACGCTGAAAGGCAGGGGACATGTACAGGTCCACTTCCCATACATATTATGCTACCGTACCGTCTAGAGGCATATATATATATATATATATATATATATATATATATATATATTATATAAAGTTATAGACTATCATTTGAAAATCTTATCAAAGCTATGATCACAAAATATACACACAATCATTACATTTATGGCCCCGTTCGGCTTACCCCACGTCCGGCTTGTTCGGCTTCTTTTTTCAGTCGGAACGATGTTTTTCTCTCACGACATTTCACTATTTCAGGCAAAACAGTGTTTTTTAGTCAATTTCGGCCGAGATTCAGCAAGCCGAACGGGCTCTATATCACTAGTCTATCAATAAAAACTTCAATGCAGCGAAATTAGGTGGAGCATGGCCACCTCCAATCTGGGCCTTCAGATTAGCATGAGTGCTCACATTTAGTCTAATTACTATCTTTTTTCAGTATGATGTGTCTGTTAATACCGAGATGTCTTTAGTGACTTAGTGATTATTTGTCAGGGCTCCATCTCATCCCAAAACAACTCTTTGGCTCCTTAAGAGAAATAGCTTCTCTGGTGCTGGTGGAGATGGAACGCTTTTAGAAAATGTTTAATAGGACGACTTCTTCTGTATCTTCTGGAATGAGACGAAGGTAGGTGTATAATGTTCAATATGTCCAACTACTTTGCACCACGTTTATATAATATCTAGGATGTCCCGAGTAAAACAGGAAAAAACCCAATGTTCTATTTTTAAAGTAGTGATTGTTTTCTTCAAAATTCAAAACATATTCATGTTTGGTCCTCTTGTGTTGCATTAACTGTAAATAACATCATAGTCAAAATGTTCGAGAATCGGGTACATATTTGAGAATTAAAGTGCTGTGAAAATCTCAAAAACTGTGCCGCGTGAAGCAGAGAAATGAATAGAGGCTGGAAGCCACAGTTTCTGGTTCCTTGCACACAGTCAGTGGATCACCTAGACATAGATCTAGTGGGTATAACCTTACATACGGGATAAAACTTCCTAGAACATGATCTAGAGAGAGAAAGAGGAAGGGAGGTGAGATGTCACCGACCATCCGTGGGGTTGGAGGAAGAGCTCGACGTAGCCATGGCGAGAGTGATGCGGTCTGGGTTAGCGGTGTCGCGGTGACGGTATTGAGGTCAGTCGCAGTGTAGTGGTGGCGCAGAGGCGGCGATGAAGATGGCAGTGGAGCTTTCTGTCGCTGGCTGAGCCCCTCACTAGATCGGATTGGGTTTGTCGGTGGATGTGGCGGCTCACGGTGAACCTCGTACTGAGAGCCGCCGGCCTCCACCTCTCCTTTATAGCGCAGTGCGACGGGGGGCCACCAACTATGACGGCGATTCACGTTGAATGACATATAAGGTAATAACACCTATGACGACGATTCGCGTTGAATGACATGTAAGGTAAGAAGAAACCGAGTACCTTGTACTGTTGTACACCAATTCACTTTAGTCGAGCCAATAGTCAAAAGTCGCATGGTTGCTCAAAATTATCAATCCTTTGGACATAGGCATACACCAACTAGTCACCAGCTTTGTTGATCGTCTAAGGGGCTGTTTAGTTCCCCTCCAAAACGCCAAATTTTTCAAGATTCCCTGTCACATCGAATCTTTGGACGCATGCATGAAGTATTAAATATAAATAAAAAATAAAACTAATTACACAGTTTAGACGAAATCCACGAGACGAATCTTTTAAGCCCAATTAGACTATGATTGGACACTAATTGCCAAATAACAACGAAAATGCTACAGTTTCGTTTTGTCAAAATTTTCGACAACTAAACTGGGCCTAAGCCACCAGATCAATTTATTGTCGTTGAATTTTCATCTGCTTTGTGGAAGCCGTCAGCTCGTCATGGATAGTTTTCTTCTGTCAAGGTGGCTGCGGTTCTGCTGGTTTGAATTCAAATCACATTACCTGCTGGCTGGAACCTTCCTTCGTCCCTAACCATAGTGCTCAGGTTGGCTGCATATTTGACCGTCTGGATGAAGCAGGAAATGTGTTGCCTTCAGTGTTCAGTAGTACTGACATATATCTCCAGGAATGAACCAACGTTAGCAACTTAATAAGGTCCAAACAATGCGTCATTATACTATTGATGAATTCAGATACTACGTCAACTAACTGAAGTTATTTATGCTCAGCTTTTGCTGAATGGATCCATGAACTTTGAATGTTCTTGCTTTTGCTCTAGCAGGTGTCATTTCCCTCTAGAGCCGGCAACAAAGATCACCGTAGAATAAATATTAGCGTAAAAGAAACAACCTGCATCGATCAAAGTTGATTTTTTACTAAAAAGATCACTTGAAATGCACACGAAGGCTATTTTTTTTAACACAATGGCAGGAGTGTTAAAAGGGCTAGCATAGAAGAATTAGACCTCTTAGTTAAGATTGTAAAGACGTGAAAATCGTATGGCAAAATTGCAGATTTTAACAACTAGTACTTTGGAGAGCTACTGTTTGTCGTTCGGAACACTGATGAATTGGCCACAAGCAAGCACCGGAACAGAAGAACCGAAGGAGACGCATGCAAACGATTGGGAGAAAAAAGGAGGGCTAGATTTAGCGCGTCGAGAGGAGTGAACGCACCGGCGGAACTGCGGCGCCGGGGGCCCTGTCGCCGTCGTTGCAAACGCATTAAGCTAATCGACAGGAGTAGGCTGGTGAAAGGCTTCCTATCCTAAAAAAGAAAAGATGACAGCGTCTTGAACTAAACAAAGAGAATTGCTATAAGAAAACGTGGGATCTTTGTATCCGTTTCTACCTTTCGGCTGGATTATTCACGAGCCTCATTGTACAAACGGAGGCTAGATAATGCCACGGAGCAGGAGCTACCAATGCTCGTGCTCCCAAAGAAAACGTGTTTTTTTACCGACCAAGGACAGCAGACACGACAGTGGCAGAGTGTAGTCTTTGTCGCTCTGAGACTGACTGGGAGCAGAGTCCCTGTGGCCAATGCGGCGTCGCAAACGCACCCGGCACCCGACAGACGCACCCAACGGCTGAAAGAAAGATTCGTAGGTGGGAGTTTCGCGGAAGGGAACGAAGGTCCGGCTCGTTGGAAAAACGGCAGATGCCGATGCCGATGCCGATGACGAGGTTTGATGCTGATTTATTGTGAAAAAAATTATTATTTTACGGAAACGGTATAGTTGATAAGTTTAAAGGAACAGGTCCGAAGGCAACGGCGACGTGCGTCCGCCGAGTGCATGCATCCAACCTGCTCCTGCCCTTCGTACGTCCGGCCACCGCCGGCCTTGGCGTCTTGGCGACGTGCCCTGCGCTTCGCCCATGCGGCGGTGGGATGGGACAGCCCGACAGGACAACCGACGAGGGAAGATCGTGCAATCTCCGACCAGCGTCGTCGAGGTGCAAAGGACGACGACGGGCGGCGGTCCCCGTCGGCATACAATGCTTCCACTAACCTCAGCGACTATGACAGACAATGCGGCAGCAAGATGTTTTGTTTGTTATTAATCCCGTGCGTCGAGGTCTTAAACCGCGGGCTAATACATTTAGCGGTGGCGTCTTCTAAGAGTCATGAAAAACGGGAAAAAAAAAATCGGTTAGGATCATCCCTACCATAACACCGTGCTGATGTATGCTTGACGCATGGTCCTAGGGCAACTAATTCACCATGATTACGTTTAAAATGATACTGTGACCCACATTAGTTGCACAGTCCACACCACATTCTGGTTGGGACGGTCCTCACCGATTTTTTTCCAAAACTATATAAAACTATATTTTACTTAGTGAATTTATAAATCGTACAAAAAATAATTAACTAATTATGCAAAAACTTGTAAATGAAATTATATGAACATAAATACTTAAATACTTGTACATAGCTTCAGGAGAACATATCTCTAGATTCATTACTTACATTAATTAAACCAATCGACATATTCAATGATACGATTCCCATTTGTATTCATTCAGCATTCAATATTTATCAATTCAGCAATTATTCAATAGTTGAATACATTATGTACTACGCACGTAAACAACATAATGGAGAGGTTTAAATTGTGGTCATCTAGAGTAAGGTATGTACTAGGATACAAATATTTTCCTCACTTAAGATTATTGATGCTAAAACATTTTGTGACTATCATTAGCGGCAACGGTGAAATAAGTGGAACATCGTAGTGATAGTTCTTCTAAAAAGTTATAGCCAAATAATAGAAAGATACTATAGCGTGCTCTTCCCTGTAGTGTAAATAGTATATATCTACTCCAAATAATAGTGGCCAATCTCCAATGGCAAGCACAGTTTAGGACCCGTTTGGTAGCGCTTCTTCGGCACCTCTTGCAGTAGATTCACGTACGACGCTACCAAACAGGGCACGACGAAACATCACTGTGGGAAGGTGGAAGAGTTGAAAAATCTAGCTTCGACGGGCTCCTTCACTTGATTAATTGGACGCTGATGCCCCTAGGACCACGCGTTGCGTTGTCCTCCCTCGCGTGCCATCGGCCAGCGGCACATATCACACGGGCATGCAACCATGCGTGACTAGCGGTACTGACTACGACAAAGAGGTATGGCGCACGGAGAGGGACGGCGATGGGAGGTGGAGCGGCGGTACAAGGGGAGGTCGGGTGGGGAAGGGAGGGTGGACAAGGGTGGCGGCACATATGGTGGAAGCTCGGGAGGAGAAAAAAAGAAAGAGTAGAGCGAGAAGAAGTGTTGTGCCGTGGTGTTGTGGGAGAGAATAAGACAGATAGAGAAGAAAAAAAAAGAGAAAATAGAGTATTATGAAAATTTATCTTTTTTACCGATTAGAAAAAGCTACCGAACGTTTTTCTAACCTTTAAAGCTGAAGCTAAAAAAACTTTTTTTTATCAAAAAAGTTATAGCTAGAGCTATTTCTCGAGCTTTATGAAACATGTCCTTAGTTTGACTGGATAGATCGATGGTTCGAACGGTCACTCACAGGTTTGTCACCGTTCAGCAGCGAACATGATGCATGTTTGATGGACTGTGGATGACTGCTGACGACTGAGCTTCTCAGATTACAGAGCACATTTGGATATACATGCATGCGTGGCGAGCTAGCAC
Source organism: Miscanthus floridulus (assembly GCF_019320115.1). Taxonomy (NCBI): domain Eukaryota; kingdom Viridiplantae; phylum Streptophyta; class Magnoliopsida; order Poales; family Poaceae; genus Miscanthus; species Miscanthus floridulus. The sequence goes on along the minus strand of NC_089581.1, from coordinate 174,949,402 downwards.
ATCTATATCAGTATTATTTCTCCGGCACTGAGCACGTACGTAGCTAGAGCTGGTTTGGCTGCAGTAGCGTTTGGATATACATTTGGATGCGTAGCTTCATTCCACGTGTGCATGAGTCGGCAGTCGGCACCGGCTCTTACTAGTCGCAAGTCGGCATTTCCGCGTGGAATTCTTCGTCGTGGTGCCGCTTTGGGCGATGCGGACCCTACTCCTAAATGTCGTTGTCTGAGACACGTCAAAAAGACTGGCGATCTTGATGGCCACACTTTCCTGTGTTTAGCTCTCGGTCGCAGGCGACTGAACTCGGCCGGCTGCCAACCTTTGACTGCTTGCTTCCAGCCTACCCAATCTATGCACACACATTACTCCCAAGTTAGTCCTTGCTGATTGCTGAATAATGCGATATCGTCATCTTTCAATAATAGAAATTTTATTTCAAACAATAGGCCCTGACAAATACGTCTGCATAGTTAATTAAGATGCTTACAGGCTGTAATTAGTACAAAAGAAATAAAAAAAAAAGACAAATGTCATGCCACGGCGAGCAATAAAACACAGCAGACTGTCTAGTTGTATTCACCACAACCAGAATCTGCAGGTTCTGAGATGTGGGGTTCTCCTGGTGTTTAGCATTTAACATTTATTATGAGCTTTTTCCCTACCAAATACCTCTTAGGGAGAATTCCCATGTGCTAGAAATGGTGCAATGTTCTTATTACTACTTAAAACACTAGGAAATTCCACCATTTTGGTAGTGCACCACCAAGGACAAACGTTCGGAAAGACAACGCTGAATGCCAGGATAAGAGTTTTCACTTCGGTCAGAAATGTTTTCAAACTCTACAAAATGTCTTCAACAAAAGCGACACTACTACCACACCATTGCCAAGTAAAACAAATTAAGATCAAACCCGGAGTTGAACCGGTGCATGAAGAGCTCCACTCCACTAGGTTCCAATCCCCATTTGTCGCCATTTAGCCGTCCCCACTTGTCAAGTCAGAGACTCTAAATCACTATACACTCCATCTTTGACAAACAACCACTACTTTGGAATTGGACATTACTGCCGGTCTCAAAGGCTCTGAACTAGCAGTGATGCAGATTTCCAAAAACAAAAATGAAAAGAAAAGTAATCATAGGACACCTCTGCCGTCTATGCCTCATGCTTGGCTGTCTCCCCCACTGTCCGCATGTCTATCGTCTCCACCACTGTCGGATACGCTCACAGATCAAAGCTGCAAATTGAGACAACAAAGATTACTTGGAATGACATCACAGATAGACGAGAGAAGGAGAGAGAGAGAGAGGCATTCCAGTCCGTGCAGCTCCATGCCCCGTGTGTCGTCGTCTGTGTACATATTTCTTAACGACTATTAGATGATTCCGCAAACGCACAGAACTATCGCGTAGCACTTCGTTCGGTGAGTACCGAGTGCCAAATTTATATTTATCCCACAGGAAGGCGGAAGGCTAGAATTTACATTTAGCTAAGAATTGCTAAGGTAAAGCCTAAGTTAATCCTAGGTTGGTAAACGATAGTGAAAGATGAATGTGAACTACCTAAACTAACTACTAAATAATAAGCTAACCTAGAGATAACAAGGTGGGAGAGTGAGCGATTTATCTTTCTAGTAACTAGGGTAAATAAATGACTAGGAGAAATACGATAGTACTTTGGGGCATAGCCTGTCTACCAACTAGGAGAGTTAAATAGACAAGGTCTGCCACGAGCCCTGTGATTTAATAACTAGACTTATCGTGGTGGAAAACAGAGAATGGAAGACTGTCACCACTTGCCACCTACCATAATCTATTTGGAGGCCTAGCCGTATCCACACATAATCTCTAGCCTAAGCACCACACTTAATCAATAATCTACAGGCTTACTACTTCGATCCGAGCTCCGATGAAATGAGATCAAAGTACCCTAACCAGACGGTAGAACCGGTACTAACAAATAACTACTAATTAAGAGATAACATATGCTACTAATGCCAAACAACAAGCACCTAAGCTCACTAATGATGAACACTAATGACTAAGTACTTAAAGTAAAGCAAAGCAATAATACTAGAATAAAGTACTTAAATAAATACTGAATAAAGTAAATGCTGAAATAAAAGAATTACAAAGGAGCTTTACCAGACCCAAAAGACTCTTCCAAACTTCGAGAGAAGCTCCGCTCTTGCTTTACTCCACTACTAGACTACTACTCTATAGCTAATGCTAAGCTAGAAAGCTAAGAGAAGCTTGGAGAGCTTGGAAATGAATGAGGTGTCCTTCCATCGAGCTCCATACCCTCTATTTATAGTGTAGAGAGACATGGAGGTACTTGTAGGCAGCAGGGAGGTCGGTGGAGGCAGAGGGGCACCGGGCGACGGCAAGGGGGCATCGGCCGACCCTTGGATGCACTATCTTTGCATCCAATAGTGTTGGCTGGCTCCCAATGGCGGTTGTGAAGCCAGCACGTGCCAAAACTTGGCTAGTAAGGTAGTTCCAAAGTCGGTTGGAGCCTCCATGTGTATGATGGTGTGCCGGTGGATCCACGTCAACTCCATCTCATCCATCAGTGCAAACCGACTTTGATCAACGCTTGACATTGCTTCTGGAGTAGCTCCCATGGATCAGTGACATGGCAAAGTGCCAAGGTCACACTTTGGGGGGGGGGGGTCGAGCGGCGCCCAAGTGGACCCAGGCGGCGCTACTCTATGGGCCTAAGTGGCCCTATGAAAGGTCCTAATGGCTAGAGGGGGGTGAATAGCCTAATAAAAATTTCTACAACAACACTTAACCAAATGGTTAGACAATTATGAGGCAAAGCGAGTGTTGCGCTAGCCTACTCAAAATGCAAGCCACCTACCACAATTCTAGTTTAGAAAGTGTCAATTCACACAAGAGCAATGACACTACCCTATGTTAGTGTGCTCTCAAAGGCTAACTAAAGAGCCACACCAACCAAGCATGCAAGCTCTCACAACTAGCTACACTAAAGACCTTGTCAACTAGTTTGCGGTAAAGTAAAGAGAGTGATCAAGAGGGTTATACCGCCGTGTAGATGAATGAACCAGTCAATCACGAAGATGAATAACAATGATGACCAATCACCTCGGAATCAATGATGAACACAATGATTTTTACCGAGGTTCACTTGCTTGCCGGCAAGCTAGTCCTCGTTGTGGCGATTCACTCACTTGGAGGTTCACGCGCTAATTGGCTTCACACGCCAAACCCTCAATAGGGTGCCGCACAACCAACACAAGATGAGGATCACACAAGCCACGAGCAATTCACTAAAGTACCTTTTGGCTCTTCACCGGGGACAAGGCCAAGAACCCCTCACAATCACCACGATCGGAGCCGGAGACAATCACCACCTCCGCTCAATGATCCTCGCTGCTCCAAGCCGTCTAGGTGGCAGCAACCACCAAGAGTAACAAGCGAAATCCGCAGCAAAACACGATCACTAAGTGCCTCTAGATGCAATCACTCAAGCAATGCACTTGGATCACTCCCAATCTCACTATGATAATGAATCAATGATGTAGATGAGTGGGAGGGCTTTGGCTTAGCTCACAAGGTTGCTATGTCAATGAAAATGGCCAAAAATGTGAGCCACAGCCAGCCATGGGGCTTAAATAGAAGCCCCCACAAAATAGAGCCGTTGTACCCCTTCACTGGGTACTCTGCGCTCTGATCGAACGCTCTGGTCCACTTGACCGGACCCTGGGCTCAGCGTCCGGTCCACAGATGGACGCCGCATGTCATCGCCTTCAAACGCTGTTCATCAGATTCCAACGGCTATGACGCTGACCGGACGCAGCAGCTTCAATTGACCGGACGCTGAACCCCCAGCGTCCGGTCGTTTCCAGTAAGGTACCGACCTCGACCGGACGCGTCTGATTAAAACTGACCGGATGCTAGAACCTCAGCGTCCGGTCGAGTACAGTAAGGGTCGAAACCTGGTTTTCCTCGACTGGACACGTCCGGTCCACCTCGACCGGACACAGCCATCGTCCGGTGGTAAACCCTAGCCACTGTACCGACAGTCAACGTGACCGGACGCAGGCAGACAGCGTCTGGTGCTTCTGGATTTAGTGTCCGGTCACTGGACCAACGCTGGCATCAGCTCTGTTCTCACTTCTATCTTCTCCACCCTTGCTCCAATGTGCCAACCACCAAGAATTTGCATCCGGCGCAATAGAAAATAGGCATTTCATTTTCGCGAAAGCGCCGAATCTGCATGCACACACATTGTGTACATGTGTTAGCATATTTTCACAAATATTATTAAGGATGTTAGCACTCCACTAGATCCTACATACATATGCAATGAGTTAGAGCATCTAGTGGCACTTTGATAACCGCATTCCGATACGAGTTTCACCCCTCTTAATAGTACGGCTATCAAACCTAAATGTGATCACACTCTCTAAGTGTCTTGATCACTAAAATAAAATAGCTCCTATGGATTATACCTTTGCCTTGAGCTTTTTGTTTTCTCTTTCTTCTTTTCAAGTTTAAGCCCTTGATCATTGCCATGTCATCACCATTGTCATGTTATGATCTTCATTAGCTTCTCCACTTGAAGTGTGCTACCTATCTCATGATCACTTGATAAACTAGATTAGCACTTAGGGTTTCATCAATTCACCAAAACCAAACTAGAGCTTTCACCCTACCATGTCCACTTGCTTCCTTGGTCCATGTTTGTCGCCATTTTGGCCTATTTTTGCCATATTTCCTACATACAAATAATTCTACAAACACAAGTGGAACTAGGTGAAATTTAAACAAAATTATAAACATGTGATGATGATTCACATCACTTTGCCATGCTTTTGGGTGGAATATTGATGGTCAAAATGGGTGTTAGTGACCGTCAACAACCTACACCTTGGCAGGCATGAACAAATATGTGACGCCATAGACCGATGAGAGAGAGAGACTTTGAATCACTATATAGTCCATCCTTGACATACAACAACTACTGTAGAATTGGAGATTACTGCCTGTCTCAAAGGCACCTTTCGGGTTTTTAACCAAAAGTGAAGATCAGAAGCAATCAACAATGATGCAGATTTCCAAAAACAAAAAAGAAAAGAAAAGAAATCATGGGACACGTCGTCGTAGCTCCTTAATTCCCTCACACACCGCTCTCTACCCCCCACACCACTCTCTATGCCTCACCTCTGTGCTGCATGCCTAGTCATCTTCCCCACTTCCTGCATGTTACCGTGTCGACCACCATCGTCTGCCCTCACAGATCGAATCTACAAATTAAGACAACAAAGATTACTTAGAACGACATCACATATCAATGAGAGAGAGATAGAGATGGAGGAGATTCAACAAGTGTAGCTCCATGCTGTGACGTCACCTACGCCTTGGTAGGCATGAACAAATATGAGAGAGAGAGAGTGATGCAGTCGATAATGTTTGCACCTTTTTGTGGCAGAACCGCCTGAATAATACGCTTTCGGAGGCGCTCGTCTTCCACTAGACACTAAGCACCCCGAAAGTTAGCTACATCAGACAGTTCCATCGAGCCCACCCTAATAGAAGACTCGAAACAATCCATGTTTTACATACAGAATCTAATAATGAGTACGAGCTTACAATACTTAGTCTATTTCATACAACAAGAGTTCTTAGAAATTATTTATTACAATTCTAGAGTTCAGAGTGCGATAATTAAACAACAAAATAAAAATAAGCATCTAGCGAAAATGATACAAGGATCCATCTGTGCCCACTAGAAGAATCCTCCACACAAGAGCTACTCCTTAAGCTGCACCTGCAATAGGGATAAAATAAACCCTGAGTACACAATATACTCGCAAGACTTACCCGACTAGGGGGAATAGTTTCCCGACTTCAAGGAGTATGATAGGCAATATAGGTTTGTTTTTTTCTTTTTATTTGCAAAAAGCATTACTAATAGTTCATCCTTACAGTCAAGTTTTATTAGTAGTCATAATTACTTCATTAGCTAACCATTCTAGATAAGCACCTATTCTACTTTCAAACAAGGGTTGAGGCATCAGAACCATTTTACCATCTTTTATCTTCTAGATCTTACTACGGTGCTATACCATAGCCAAGTCGTACCGTCTTACGAAAACAATGATTCGCGAACCAATGTATCCTAGCTGGGTAGCCAAAACACACGCCCTGTTTGTACCCTAGGCACAAACAAGATCAACCCATTTCACTCCTATCGAGGGGTCTAGGTCCCCGTTCAAACTTGGACTCCAAGCCCCCACACTTGAGACTCGGTCTCAATATGGCGCTTAGACCTCCACCTTTCCCCGCCTTCAATCAGCCAGTCCAGAAAGAGCCAGAACCCGCGATAAGAGTGTAATGAGCCTTTCCGCTCGCATAAGCAAGTATGTGCTTAGGATAATAAGTCTGTGACCTGACTACCATCCACAGTAACAGACGGTCCATAATCAACACGAACATGGAAAATAATGTAACCAAGCTAAGCCCCATTGGTCGCAGGACACAACCTGTTACATCCACCAATACCCATACCATATCCCTGCCTTGTCTCCATTTTTCCTTTCATCATTTTATCATGAGAGTAATTATAATAATCACCTATTATAAGTAACGGCAGGTTACTCACGCTACCTAAAACCTAATCTTAGCAGCTACTCGAACATGTACTAGTAGAGCTCATAGGACAGTTATATCTATACATGTGGTTTTCATAAAATTCCTATAACGTAAATACACATCATGTATATATATTCAATGATTATCAAAAATAAGGGTTGTGCACTGGGGCTTGCCTTGGGCAGGCGCGGTGTCAGCTAAGTCAGTCAGTGGTGGCTCTAGGACCTCCTCCTACATGAGAATCTTCTCCTCGTACTCCTCAATGATCTCCTCGAACTCATGATCGCCGGTGGTCACGATCTCCTCCAACTCGTTTTCTACATGCATGCGACGGTGATACAACACTTAACATTTATATAACAACAACTCTTAAAATAAGAATACGCATACTAAGCTACTAAGCTAGCTCTAATGACTAAGGTACTAGGCTAACTATCATCTTCATTAAGCAAAGCATTGGTTTCAACTAACAAACACCTAGCTTTACAAATGAAGGATATATCTTTATTTCTACTAATGATTTAATGTATATTTGAAATAAAGAGTATTTAACTAACCTAATGCTTAGTCTATTTTAAAGCTACAAAAATTATAGTGCACACCTAATAATACCATGAAGCTACTATAAAATTTTCAGGACTAAAGCTATCACCAATTTACCACAAAAATTGCTATAATATTTAACCGAATAATATTAAGCACTCTCAAATAATTTAATAGCTCCTGGTATCAATATGTATATATATGAACTAAATACACTAAATTTATTTCATAATTTTTGGACACCTACATGATTTTATATGATTTACCAAAGATTAACTCAAAAATTAAATTAGAAAACCATTTCTAATTCCTTATAAAAAAGAAAAACGAATTCTCCCACGTGGCCCACACGCGCAGCCCATGTGACGCAGCGCGCGGCGGCCCACGGTGCGGCCCACACGAGATAGCCCGCGTCGGGGAATCCCACGCGTATCGATGACTTTGCAAAAGAGACCTCACACTTCTCCTAAATTACAATTAAGTCCTAATGCTATTTCCCCCTCTCTCAGAACTTCTCACTTAACCCCCTGGCCTTTCCCTAATTCACCCACGCGCACCCTAGGCAACTCAGTGCACGGCGGCGCGGTGATCGGTGGCACTAGGCGCTTACGCCGCCCACCTAGGACCTATGCGGGCCCACCTAATGGGTCGATCACCATCTCTAACCCGAGCCGCTACGCTAGGCGGCTATGCAGGGTGACACGACTGGCTAGAGAAGGCTGCAGCGGCGTGTGGCCATCCGTGACGGCGACGCCACTATTCCGATGAGCTAGGGTAGCTACAGGCCTAATTGGTTAGCTTGTGAGCATCATGAGGCTACCATGGACCAGTCTGAGGTGACGGTTGGGGCAGAGGATGACGGAGGAAGGCTGGCCACGTACGGCCGAGCCGGGTGATGGCGCACCGCGGTGGCACGGTCGCGTCGACGACGATGGGAAGGTGGTAGCAGTTCGGCTAAGGCACGTAGGGTGAAGAGGGAGTCAAGACGATGCTAGTGGTGTAGGCAAATTGGCTCGAGATGGACGGTGGGAGGGCTGCCCACATCCGCGAACGGGCATGGCCTTATCGGCATGGCGGCGGAAGAAACTCCAAATTGGAGCTTGGCCGTGCTCGCTTCAAAGCTAGGTGGGGTCGGGCAGCGAGAAGATGTGGTGGTGAAGATGTGGATGCGCTGAACTGAATGGAGGTGATCGCTCGCAGGGTAATTGATGGCGCGGCTCTGCGGCAGCGGCGGAGAGAGAAAGAGAGAGACAGGGCACGACAGGTGGCTCGGCTTGTCCTTGCCATGGCGGAATGCGGTTGGCGAGATCGTGGAGGCCCATGCACAGGCGCTAGCAGACAGGTATGCGCGTTTTCGATCGGCGTGGCACGCACGGCCATAGTGTCTTAAATGACAAGGCGACGGTGATCTCGGCCACGTGCGCGCAGTGGTGGTGGGCTTGAACTAGGCCGGCAGTGCGGCGAGGCAGCAGTGCGCGGACGCGACGATAAGGTGATAGCGCCGGCAGTGGCTTCGTCATGGCGTGGGGCGTGCGGCAGCAGCTCTGTGCGGCAGGGCCAGCGGCAGCGGGCCACAGCCAGGCCAGAGGCAGCCACGGCCGGCCGCGCACGACCAACGCGGCGACGCCAAGCGCCCAAGCGTGGTGACCACGCCCACGCGGCCATCCAGCCCGAGACCGAGTCGTGCACGGATTTTAAAGCGCCCAAAACAACTAAACGATTGCTTTAGAAGCCAAACCATCTTCACCATGCTCAAGAGAGCATATGAGACTACCGCATAGAGCTATAACACTACACCACCCCTTAACCCGATCTCTCAAAATAATTTGCTAAATATAACAATGTCTAGCTGTTGACAGACTTAGAAATTTTCTAAGTTTTTGAGCTGAACTTGATTTCAATTTGCAATTTCTAGGCTAGTAGAAATACTAGCTAGCAATATCATTTTTCAATAACAAGTATTTCACTGTCATCTACAAAGTCTGTACTTCAAACTTTATTTAAGGATCACACACATGTTTTATAGTATTTTCGCTTAATAAAAATTGGTTTTCAACCCTACTTGATATACATGAGCTATTGAATCAACTTTCATTTAACATTTTTATTGATCATTTTAAGTTGCAAGAAATTTATCTACACATTCTATGACATGCATTAACACATAGACATGATGCTCATGACATGTTTTAGTAGATGATTTAAAGTGTCATGACACCATCAGTGACTCGGTCAAGAAAAAACAAATAGACACCCCCCGAAATCCACAATGCGTGTCTAAGAAAGGTCGAATGATACCATAGGTTGTGAACTCTTGAGTACTATCACTGCCAATGCGACACCAACTTTTTAAAACATCATCATCATAGATACGCTGACAGGGTTAGGGCCGATTTGGCATAGATCAAAAGGGCTTTTTGCTTCTCTAGCAAGTTTACTATAGCGCTATTGTTGAGCTATTGTAGATTGAAGTTGGCGAAACAGTTTATAACGAAATAAACTACAAAGCTGGTGTACAGTTTTGAATGGATTATGCTATAGTATCTACGGTGCATGAAGAGTAGCGAAGTCGAAGCTGGACAAAACCCTACCATAAAGGATCTCAAACTCTAGTGTGAAAGGTAGCGCACCAAATTGAACAAGCATGGGCAACGATCATGTGAGCCATGACCACGCCAAATAAGCATTTGGTATCAGATTCTCTAGGGTAAACTCTCTCTCACGGTCCGTTAGTAGCCAAATTCAAAACGCTTGGGGTCTACTTAGGGCAGCTCTAACGATCGACTTTTAAGCTAGCTCTAAGTATTTTTCTCATACTTTAATCGAAGAGAGAGAAAAGCTAACTCTTAATGAAGAGCTAAACTCTTGCACACATATCAAGGTTATATGAGAGTGTCATGTGAGGCTATGTATGTTAAAAGCTATGTGCTTTAAGTTAGCACTATTGGAGAAGCTGATTCAAAGCTAGTAGCTGACTCTGACCATTGCGGCTGCCCTTAGTGTCGACATAGCTAGATAGCTGCTAGCCGCAATAGGCATGCATCCAGTTGTCATGGTTTACAATCCGAATTTGGAAAGCAACTGCAAAACTTTACTAGAAACAGCCTTTTGAAATTAAGACCACAAATAGTGAATAAGTTATGTCACTGCTGCTTTGACTTCGAGATGGAACGAAGCTTCCTGTTAACGTTACCGGCCTGCATTTCAACTCCCTCTCTATTGTTAGCAATGCTTAGGCCATAAGTTAACACCGTACCTACTGCCATTATAATTGATGCCATATACGGCAGAAGAAAAGATCAACTTTGTTATTACTAGCCTAACCAATATAGGCAGCAGACGTCTTCTGATAGGCATTTTTATTTATTTATTTATATATATACATGAATATGAGGATGACGAAGCCTCCAGAGCTCAGATGTGACGCTCTTCGTCTTTGTTGGACTCTGTACGCAAGTTATCAAAGCAAATCATGCCGGTACGCATGATTGATTGCTACTAGTAAAAATAATGCCCCCTCCTTATTAAAAAAACACGCAACTCTAAATTTTAATCAGATTATAAGATTCACATCATTTATGTCTTTAAATAGTTTTACCGCCAAAAACATGTTTCAAAGTTAATCTAACAATGAACGCTTATTTAGTATCATAAATATTAGTAAATTTTCACATATATAGATTTCATCAAATTTTAAATCATTTCACTTTGACGCGTTTGGTGGGATCCAGATTCTCTCAAAAACACAAGTGAGATGGTGGATCAGAATCAGTTAATGAAACTGTTTGGCTAACTCACTGATAATTCCTGAAATTAGAACGAGAACAAAGAAAAACCAAGTTTTAGATGTTTCTCCAGACTATAAAAACAAGAAGCGGTTTTAAGTAATTCTCTCTAAAACGTCTCTCTCTTTGATGGTAGTTAGCAGAACCTGAAACAGCACCTTAAAATGCGAGAATTGCAACGGAAGAGTACATAACCTTCCCTGTCTACCGTCCAAATCTCCATTTTGAGAGATCTGAGCTCTCGTTGGAATCATCTCGCGCGCGTCACCAACGTCTCCACATCCGTAAGCAACGAGTGAGGTAGAGCGCTGGTGTGCGCTGACGTGGCCCAATACGAATATGCTACTTTGCGTGTTTAGGATACTCCACAAAGTCCAATGAAAGTGATCGATCAGCTGGCCAAAGACGCGTTGACGTCACACGTTGTTTAGCTTAGTTGAGTGTTGGGCTGGGACGAAATAAAGCACTATTTATGCTGAAAATGCTATTTATGTAAAAAAATTTATGAAAGAAAAATACTACTCCAGCTGAAAAAAAAAAAACAAGCCAAACTTGCTCAGCCGCACAAGCCGTAGGGTCGTGATCATCATGAACAAACCTTTCACGGGAGATGGATGACAGGAAGTTAACATATCTTGTACTTGCATTATACTATGTGAGACAAATCAGGAAGCCATTATTTTATTTTACTTCTTGTCTCCTATAACTAAAAAGAATAAAAGTATGATAATTTTTTGGTGCGACTTTTTTTTGTCGCTCCTTCCTTCTGGCCGCACGATAGAAAAAGAAACTGTCATCCCTACTATCCCTGCCTACTTTGAAGAAAACAAATCGATCACCTTTGCGTTTCTTCGTGCTCCTATTATCATATAATATGAAAGTATTGTTGTGTTCATCACCACTTCCAGTTGACTACTCCCATTAGCATATACTTCCTCTACCCCAAAATATAAGTCGTTATGGGATACGTGCAGGTCAAACTTTCTCAACTTTGACTAGGTTTGTAAAAAAATACGTGCAACATTTATATCTCCAAATAACTTTATTATGAAAATATATTCAATGTTCTATGTAATGATACTAATTATATATTATAAATATTAATATTCTTTTATATATAATTGATCAAAGTTAAAAAAAATTAACTTCTCGGAAAGCGAGAATAAATTCTATTTTGGGACAGAGGGGGTACATGAAAGCAGTGTTGAAAATATTTTAACAATCAAGTTCGTCTCTGTCTGATTGGTAAGCTTAGACATCATAATGGCATCAAAAATTTTGACTCTCATGGACACCCTCATGGATCAGTGCAAAGCATTCCAATCCTACAGCATACATAAATGGCAACCTTAAAGTTATGATATTTTCAAAAGATGGACAATAAAGACCATCTTAGATGTTCTGGCATTAGAGTATATACGTGCAGACACATAGGCATGGTGGTGCAAGTGAGCAGTCAGCAGGAGTCGAGAGTCAGGGGTGTTTGGATCCCAGGACTAAACTTTAGTCCCTGTCACATTGAATTTTTAGATATTAATTAGGAGGACTAAATATGAGCTAATTATAAAACTAATTACATAAGTTGTGGCTAATTCGCTTGCCAGCGCCGTTTACGGGATGGTATGGAGATGTGGCGGAACTTATTCGTGAATTTATTGGCGCATAAAAGAAATGTATATCGGAAATCTCTTCCTGCCGGTATAAAAATGCCGGTATAAAAATGATCTTAGCCACATCACGAAAAGATCTACACAGTAGAGTTTATGAGCCGCGACGCCATGTTCTCTGTGATTGTGTAAATTTTACGAACTTAGCTTTTTGGATTAAATGTCACTTTAACGTCGGTCATATACTTTTACAGTATTGTTATCTTATCGTACGATCCGTGTTTTTAGTACAAAAGTTTAGCTGTCCTGTAGCAACGCACGGGCACGAACCTATTTGCATATATACTCGAACCTGTGTGTGTATATGATTATATGGAGATGCAGCGGAATTTATTCATGGATTTATTGGCGCATGAAAGAAATGGATATCGTAGAATTCTTTTTGCCGATATAAAATATTATCTTAGCCATATCACGAAAAAGTCTATACAGTAGAGTTTGTGAGCCTGCGACGTTGCGCTTTCCGTGACTGTGTTAATTTCACGAACTTTGCTTTTTGAATTAAATGTCACTTTGGCCCTGTTCGGCTTACCCCATATTCGGTTTGTTCGGCTTATTTTTTCAGCCGGAACAGTGTTTTTTTCTCACAATAATTCAGCCAGAACAGTGCTTTTCTGCCAGTTTCTGCCAAGATTTAGACCAGCGAATGGGGCCTTTGACGTCGGTATTTAATTTAACAGTGTTGTTATCTTATCGTGCGATCCGTGTGTTTTTAGTACAAAAAATTTAGTTGTCTCGTAGCAACTCACGGGCACGCTACCTAGTCAATATATAAGATCTGTAAGTCTAGCAAAGAGCGTGCGTGCATGTCCGTTATGTTGGATTTTGATTTAGCTGGACCCATTTTATTCAATTAAATAATAAATAAATTATAAGGCTATTAAATGTTTTTTTTGAAAGTGAAACTACGGAGGAGGGGAGTTTCCCGCCTGGATTGTATTAAGAGGGTTTAAGAGTGCGAGGTTACATCAAATGACTCAGGGCTAGCCCGACAAGCGTTTACACAAAAACGAAGAAAATTGCGCCACTTGCGTAACCCCGGATCATGGAAGCCGCGTCGAACCGCCCTTCCCGAGTGATGAGATTGTCGCACACACAGATGATTATACCACGAGGAAGTTGCCTTTCATTCCGGAAGATCGTCCCATTTCTTGCGTCCCAAAGCCTCCAGAGAATCGCTAACAGGATTGATGGCCATGAAGGCTTATCAAATGTTATGGTGCATTAATTTTCAGCCATGTGTGAGATTTTGATTAAAGTTGACTCAATTTAAATATTCATAATGATTAGACTCGGGCTTCCATCCATCCGAACGGACCAACCCGCTCGCGTCTCTCACCTACATCGTGCGATATCGCTTGCTCCGCTCGTCCACATCGTGCGGCACCGCTCGCCCGCATCGCGCGCCGGCGCCTCCGCCCACTCTACCTCGCTGGTCACAGCTCCTTCCACCAAATCCACTACGAGGCGAGAGATCCGGTGGTGGGGACTGTGATGCCGACTGCAGGAGCTGTCGGGGGATACGTGTTCTGCGTGGAGCTCAGGATAGCGGCGGCCACGAAGGGGTCCCTGTTGGCCTCGTGTAGGCAAAGTCGAGTTGGTTGATGGTGGCGACACCACGACTGCTCCAGCGAAAGGTCCTAATATGGCTAGAGGAGGGTGAATAGCCTATTTAGAAATGTACAAATCAACTAGAGCAATTTGATTAGTATGACAAATAGCGAAATACAAACTTGCTCTAGCTCTAAAAGGGTTACAAGCCACCTATCCAACAATTCTAGTTGCAATAATTACTAGGCACACAACTTGCAATGTTAGTACTCACTAAGAGCTCTCAATCTTGCTACTCTAAAGAGCTCCACTGCATGAACTTAAAATAACAAAGCAAGCTCTCAATTCTAATTATACTAAAGAGCTTGCCACAACTAGTTTGCAAGAATATAAATGAGTAAGTAGGGTGATTATACCGCTGTGTAGAGGAGTAAACCTATTACAAGATGAATACTAAATCAATCATCGGGAGAATACCAAAGGGCAAGAGACAACCAATTTTTCTCCTGAGGTTCACGTGCTTGCCGGCACGCTAATCCCCGTTGTGTCGACCAAAACTTGGTGGTTCGGCGGCTAAGAGGTGTTGCACGAACCTCGTCCACACAATCGGACACTGCAAGAGCCTACCTATAAGTGAGGTAACTCAATGACACGAGCAATCCACTAGAGTTACCTTTCGGCTCTCCGCCGAAGAAGGCACAAGACCCCTCACAATCACCACGATCGAAGCCAGAGACAATCACCAACCTCCACTCAATGATCCTTGCTGCTCCAAGCCATCTAGGTGGCGGCAACCACCAAAAGTAACAAGTGAATCCCACAGCGAAACACGAATGCCAAGTGCCACTAGATGCAATCACTCAAGCAATGCACTTGGATTCTCTTCCAATCTCACAATGATAATGAAACAATGATAGAGACAAGTGGGAGGGCTTTGGCTAAGCTCACAAGGTTGCTATGTCAATGCAAATGTCCAAGAGAGTGAGCTTGAACCGGCCATGAGGCTTAAATAGAAGCCCCCACGAAATAGAGCCGTTGTACCCCAGCGTCTGATCGCCCGATGCTTGCCATGTGTCATCGGCTTCAAACATCGATCGCTTGATTTCAACGGTCAAGTGATGACCAGACACGTCAGCTAGAAAGTGATCGGACGCAAGACCCTAGCGTCCAGTCGTTTCCAGTAAGGTTCCCAAACACGAAATTTCATGACCGGACGTGTCCGATCAAGCTCGATCGGACACCACCTAGCGTCCAGTCACTCAATGTTTTCTCTGTGCGCCTCACATCAGCGTACATAAGCACTGACCGGATACACCTAGCTAGCGTTCGGTCACTCTTCACGCCAACGTCCGGTCACAAGACCGAGACGCGTGCTTACTGCTGCTACTGACCGAACTCTAAACCTAGCGTTCGGTCACTGCTCTACCAGCGTCCGGTCACTCTGTGAAGCCCTGTCTTTTCTGTCTAGGGCGTCGGTGGCACCGTCGGACTGTCCGCACTCTACGGGCGGATACTCCACCGATGAAGTTTCTAACCCTTGCTCAAATATGCCAACCACCAAGTGTATCACCTTGTGCACATGTGTTAGCATATTTTCATAAATACTTTCAATGGTGTTAGCACTCCACTAGATCCTAAATGCATATGCAATGAGTTAGAGCATCTAGTGGCACTTTGATAACCGCATTTCTATACGAGTTTCACCCCTCTTAATAGTACGACTATCTAACCTAAATGTGATCACACTCGCTAAGTGTCTTGATCACCGAAAAAAATTGGCTCCTACTATTTTTACCTTTGCCTTGAGCCTTTTAATTTTCTCTTTCTTCTTTTCCAAGTTCAAATATTTGATCATCATCATGCCATCACCATCGTCATGATCTTTGCCATTGCTTCATCACTAGGAGTAGTACTACCTATCTCATAATCACTTTGATAAACTAAGTTAGCATTTAGGGTTTCATCAATTAACCAAAACCAAACTAGAGCTTTCATCTAGTGAACTCCACAGCCGACGAGCCTCCATTTCGTAAGCAACAAGTAGATGTTGTGCTTGAAAGTGTATGTTGTAAGCGTTTATTTCAAGTATTACAGATATTTCATAAGTATGTTGCAAGTATTTCATATGCGTGTTGCAAAAGTAGATCGGGATATTGCATATGTTACAATTATTGTACGCGTATGCTGCAAACGTCTATTCCCAATGTTTCATTTATTTTTTCAGATGTATATTACAAAAGTATTTATCTGGATGTTGCACATGTTTCACGTATATGTTGCAAGTATTTTATCTTGATGTTGTATATGTTTGTAATGGTTTCAAGTATTTTTTCACGTGTTTTTTCAAGTGTTTAGACACAAGTTTTAAGTGTTTTATCTGTCTTCATACGTACATTACAAGTATTCCATCTGAATGTTTGAAAAGTAGATCGGGTGTTATATCTCCCACCTTACTTTCTCCTACCTCGCCTCGGTGTCTCCTCCTCGTCTTCTGCTGTCTTGCATCCTTCCCAGACTATGAAGGGGGCGTGCTCTCCTCTTATCTATTACTAGGGCAGGGTAGGGATACCGCTTCGTTGCTCTGTTATTGCGAGCAGTTTGAGATTAGACTCATGTTGGTGGGCCGCGACGTCAGCCCACGGTTGATGGAATTGTTTAACAGTTGGCTGCTAGAAGCTACGTCCGAACACATCTGGACACTGGACGTTCAGACGCTGGCATCTCCGTTTAAATATGTGATATGAATGTGTAACATGTGCAAACCGAACCATGAGCATGACGTGCACAAAAAGCTCGATCTAGCCAGGGCCGCCATGACATGACGCAGTGCGGGTAGTAGGCTTTTATCTATGTGCCACTATAATAGTTGATAATTATCTATAAGCTATTAAAAAAGTTGAGTTCTCACAGGTATCACTGTTGTGAACTCTTTTACCCTCCACGTCACTTCCATCAGATTTGGCTCTAACGGTGTCAAAACCGTGGTTGTGAAAAGTCCAAAATACCCTTAGGTCTGAATATACAATTAATTTTTTTGGGCATCTTAATGACCTCAAATAAAAAAACTCAAAACTATAAAGTTGTAGATCTCGACAATATCTACAATTTTTGTATAAAAATTATCTTTATTTGATTCTATAAAAAAATGATTTGATATTATTAATGTCTTAGAAAAATCAAAATTTTTGTACGGAATTAAATGAAGATATTTTTTATAAAAATATTGTAGATCTCGACTCTATTTTTTAGTTTTTTCATTTGAGATCATTAAGATGCTAAAAAAATTAATTGCATATCTAGACCTGAGGGTATTGTGACTTTTCATACCCACGGTTTGACACCGTTAGAGCCAAATCTGACAGAAGTGACGCGGAGGACAAAAGAGTTCAGAGCAGTATGACATCTGTAAAAAACTCAACTTTTTTAATGACTTATGGATAATTACTAACTTTTATAAAGGCACACGAGTGAAAGCCTCTTCTTGCAGGACTAGTCCGACCCGTATTGGTACTTTTTTTTTTTTTGAGAAACACATATTACTATTGTTACTACAACAGCAGCTCAAAAAAGAAAATAGTGGGCCTTTCTCCTTCGGCCCAAGAAAGATTATAAGCCCTGTATTAGGGCCGAGGAAAGATTATAAGCCCATCACCTACGACGAAGGAAAGAGGGCCGTTGCCCGTGAGGCCGTGAGAGCGACTACAACCGATCTGATGCATGCAAGTGTGCACCAAACCAAAAGCTTCGCTCCACACCATTATGCAAGGGAATTTCAGGCGCCGTAACGGGGACCGGCACCAGAGAGGGCTCGAGAAGCCTCCTCGCTTCCTGGACCGGCTGGCTGGTCGACACGTCGAGCCCCACACAGAAGATTGATCAGAAAACATCGGCCAGCTTGATGACTCGCAGAAGACCGAAGCGTCGCCCAATCGACGCGACACCCTAAACGTTGAAACCGAACAGGGTCTCGTGAGCATTCCATGCCTTTCATATTCCTATAAACCCTTACGAATGACAGTCTCTCCGCAGTCCCAACCCCCCACTTCTGCAGAAGAAGCTCACCAAATGCAAGCTGCGAGTCTCAGAACAGAACGCTGGCATTCATCAGCAGGAGAATATACTTGAGATTTGGTTGGATCCACATCCACATAAGATTTCGACACGAGCTGGACCAGCTACAGGGATGAGAGGGTAAGTGTTCTCTGACGGATGTTTTGGCGCATGCGCCTTTGCGTCTGCATCCACGGACGATACATAGGTTTGTAAAACACGACGCGACTGATCCTCATATTTGCTTCGCTTGGCTTGGCTTTCCTTGCATCTCCAGTTCTCCACACCAGAGATCTAAGATTATTCTCAGCTAGCTTGCATTGGTTGGGCCTCTGCACCGCTGGCTAGCCTGACCTGATCGCTACTGCAGCCTTGTCTTTGTTTGAGCGGTAATTTCTGCAGTGGATCACCTAGACATAGATCTAGTGGGTATAACCTTACATACGGGATAAAACTTCCTAGAACATGATCTAGAGAGAGAAAGAGGAAGGGAGGTGAGATGTCACCGACCATCCGTGGGGTTGGAGGAAGAGCTCGACGTAGCCATGGCGAGGAGTGATGCGGTCTGGGTCAGCGGTGTGTCGCGGGTGACGGTATTGAGGTCAGTCGCAGTGTAGTGGTGGCGCAGAGGCGGCGGTGAAGACGGCAGTGGAGCTTTCTGTCGCTGGCTGAGCCCCCTCACTAGATCGGATTGGGTTTGTCGGTGGATGTGGCGGCTCACGGTGAACCTCGTACTGAGAGCCGCCGGCCTCCACCTCCCTTTATAGCGCAGTGCGACGGGGGGCCACCAACTATGACGGCTATTCACGTTGAATGACATATAAGGTAATAACACCTATGACGACGATTCGCGTTGAATGACATGTAAGGTAAGAAGAAACCGAGTACCTTGTACTGTTGTACACCAATTCACTTTAGTCGAGCCAATAGTCAAAAGTCGCATGGTTGCTCAAAATTATCAATCCTTTGGACATAGGCATACACCAACTAGTCACCAGCTTTGTTGATTGTCTAAGGGGCTGTTTAGTTCCCCTCCAAAACGCCAAATTTTTCAAGATTCTCTGTCACATCGAATCTTTGGACGCATGCGTAAAGTATTAAATATAAATAAAAAATAAAACTAATTACACAGTTTAGACGAAATCCACGAGACGAATCTTTTAAGCCCAATTAGACTATGATTGGACACTAATTGCCAAATAACAACGAAAATGCTACAGTTTCGTTTTGCCAAAATTTTCGACAACTAAACTGGGCCTAAGCCACCAGATCAATTTATTGTCGTTGAATTTTCATCTGCTTTGTGGAAGCCGTCAGCTCGTCATGGATAGTTTTCTTCTGTCAAGGTGGCTGCGGTTCTGCTGGTTTGAATTCAAATCACATTACCTGCTGGCTGGAACCTTCCTTCGTCCCTAACCATAGTGCTCAGGTTGGCTGCATATTTGACCGTCTGGATGAAGCAGGAAATGTGTTGCCTTCAGTGTTCAGTAGTACTGACATATATCTCCAGGAATGAACCAACGTTAGCAACTTAATAAGGTCCAAACAATGCGTCATTATACTATTGATGAATTCAGATACTACGTCAACTAACTGAAGTTATTTATGCTCAGCTTTTGCTGAATGGATCCATGAACTTTGAATGTTCTTGCTTTTGCTCTAGCAGGTGTCATTTCCCTCTAGAGCCGGCAACAAAGATCACCGTAGAATAAATATTAGCGTAAAAGAAACAACCTGCATCGATCAAAGTTGATTTTTTACTAAAAAGATCACTTGAAATGCACACGAAGGCTATTTTTTTTAACACAATGGCAGGAGTGTTAAAAGGGCTAGCATAGAAGAATTAGACCTCTTAGTTAAGATTGTAAAGACGTGAAAATCGTATGGCAAAATTGCAGATTTTAACAACTAGTACTTTGGAGAGCTACTGTTTGTCGTTCGGAACACTGATGAATTGGCCACAAGCAAGCACCGGAACAGAAGAACCGAAGGAGACGCATGCAAACGATTGGGAGAAAAAAGGAGGGCTAGATTTAGCGCGTCGAGAGGAGTGAACGCACCGGCGGAACTGCGGCGCCGGGGGCCCTGTCGCCGTCGTTGCAAACGCATTAAGCTAATCGACAGGAGTAGGCTGGTGAAAGGCTTCCTATCCTAAAAAAGAAAAGATGACAGCGTCTTGAACTAAACAAAGAGAATTGCTATAAGAAAACGTGGGATCTTTGTATCCGTTTCTACCTTTCGGCTGGATTATTCACGAGCCTCATTGTACAAACGGAGGCTAGATAATGCCACGGAGCAGGAGCTACCAATGCTCGTGCTCCCAAAGAAAACGTGTTTTTTTACCGACCAAGGACAGCAGACACGACAGTGGCAGAGTGTAGTCTTTGTCGCTCTGAGACTGACTGGGAGCAGAGTCCCTGTGGCCAATGCGGCGTCGCAAACGCACCCGGCACCCGACAGACGCACCCAACGGCAGAAAGAAAGATTCGTAGGTGGGAGTTTCGCGGAAGGGAACGAAGGTCCGGCTCGTTGGAAAAACGGCCGATGCCGATGCCGATGACGATGACGATGACGAGGTTGACGCTGATTTATCGTGAAAAAAAATATTATTATTTTGTGGAAACGGTATAGTTGATAAGTCTAATGGAACAGGTCCGAAGGCAACGGCGACGTGCGTCCGCCGAGTGCATGCATCCAACCTGCTCCTGCCCTTCGTACGTCCGGCCACCGCCGGCCTTGGCGTCTTGGCGACGTGCCCTGCGCTTCGCCCATGCGGCGGTGGGATGGGACAGCCGACAGGACAACCGACGAGGGAAGATCGTGCAATCTCCGACCAGCGTCGTCGAGGTGCAAAGGACGACGACGGGCGGCGGTCCCCGTCGGCATACAATGCTTCCACTAACCTCAGCGACTATGACAGACAATGCGGCAGCAAGATGTTTTGTTTGTTATTAATCCCGTGCGTCGAGGTCTTAAACCGCGGGCCAATACATTTAGCGGTGGCGTCTTCTAAGAGTCATGAAAGACGGAAAAAAATCGGTTAGGATCATCCCACCATAACACCGTGCTGATGTATGCTTGACGCATGGTCCTAGGGCAACTAATTCAACATGATTACGTTTAAAATGATACTGTGACCCACATTAGTTGCACAGTCCACACCACATTCTGGTTGGGACGGTCCTCACCGATTTTTTTTCCAAAACTATATAAAACTATATTTTACTTAGTGAATTTATAAATCGTACAAAAAATAATTAACTAATTATGCAAAAACTTGTAAATGAAATTATATGAACATAAATACTTGTACATAGCTTCAGGAGAATATATCTCTAGATTCATTACTTACATTAATTAAACCAATCGACATATTCAATGATACGATTCCCATTTGTATTCATTCAGCATTTAATATTTATCAATTCAGCAATTATTCAATAGTTGAATACATTATGTACTACGCACGTTACGTAAACAACATAATGGAGAGGTTTAAATTGTGGTCATCTAGAGTAAGGTATGTACTAGGATACAAATATTTTCCTCACTTAAGATTATTGATGCTAAAACATTTTGTGACTATCATTAGCGGCAACGGTGAAATAAGTGGAACATCGTAGTGATAGTTCTTCTAAAAAGTTATAGCCAAATAATAGAAAGATACTATAGTGTGCTCTTCCCTGTAGTGTAAATAGTATATATCTACTCCAAATAATAGTGCCAATCTCCAATGGCAAGCACAGTTTAGGACCCGTTTGGTAGCGCTTCTTCGGCACCTCTTGCAGTAGATTCACGTACGACGCTACCAAACAGGGCATGACGAAACATCACTGTGGGAAGGTGGAAGAGTTGAAAAATCTAGCTTCGACGGGCTCCTTCGCTTGATTAATTGGACGCTGATGCCCCTAGGACCACGCATTGCGTTGTCCTCCCTCGCGTGCCATCGGCCAGCGGCACATATCACACGGGCATGCAACCATGCGTGACTAGCGGTACTGACTACGACAAAGAGGTATGGCGCACGGAGAGTGACGGCGATGGGAGGTGGAGCGGCGGTACAAGGGGAGGTCGGGTGGGGAAGGGAGGGTGGACAAGGGTGGCGGCACATATGGTGGAAGCTCGGGAGGAGAAAAAAAGAAAGAGTAGAGCGAGAAGAAGTGTTGTGCCGTGGTGTTGTGGGAGAGAATAAGACAGATAGAGAAGAAAAAAAAGAGAAAATAGAGTATTATGAAAATTTATCCTTTTTACCGATTAGAAAAAGCTACCGAACGTTTTCTAACCTTTAAAGCTGAAGCTAAAAAAACTTTTTTTTATCAAAAAAGTTATAGCTAGAACTATTTCTCGAGCTTTATGAAACATGTCCTTAGTTTGACTGGATAGATCGATGGTTCGAACGGTCACTCACAGGTTTGTCACCGTTCAGCAGCGAACATGATGCATGTTTGATGGACTGTGGATGACTGCTGACGACTGAGCTTCTCAGATTACAGAGCACATTTGGATATACATGCATGCGTGGCGAGCTAGCACATCTATATCAGTATTATTTCTCCGGCACTGAGCACGTACGTAGCTAGAGCTGGTTTGGCTGCAGTAGCGTTTGGATATACATTTGGATGCGTAGCTTCATTCCACGTGTGCATGAGTCGGCAGTCGGCACCGGCTCTTACTAGTCGCAAGTCGGCATTTCCGCGTGGAATTCTTCGTCGTGGTGCCGCTTTGGGCGATGCGGACCCTACTCCTAAATGTCGTTGTCTGAGACACGTCAAAAAGACTGGCGATCTTGATGGCCACACTTTCCTGTGTTTAGCTCTCGGTCGCAGGCGACTGAACTCGGCCGGCTGCCAACCTTTGACTGCTTGCTTCCAGCCTACCCAATCTATGCACACACATTACTCCCAAGTTAGTCCTTGCTGATTGCTGAATAATGCGATATCGTCATCTTTCAATAATAGAAATTTTATTTCAAACAATAGGCCCTGACAAATACGTCTGCATAGCTAATTAAGATGCTTACAGGCTGTAATTAGTACAAAAGAAATAAAAAAAAAGACAAATGTCATGCCACGGCGAGCAATAAAACACAGCAGACCGTCTAGTTGTATTCACCACAACCAGAATCTGCAGGTTCTGAGATGTGGGGTTCTCCTAGTGTTTAGCATTTAACATTTATTATGAGCTTTTTCCCTACCAAATACCTCTTAGGGAGAATTCCCATGTGCTAGAAATGGTGCAGTGTTCTTATTACTACTTAAAACACTAGGAAATTCCACCATTTTGGTAGTGCACCACCAAGGACAAACGTTCGGAAAGACAACACTGAATGCCAGGATAAGAGTTTTCACTTCGGTCAGAAATGTTTTCAAACTCTACAAAATGTCTTCAACAAAAGCGACACTACTACCACACCATTGCCAAGTAAAACAAATTAAGATCAAACCCGGAGTTGAACCGGTGCATGAAGAGCTCCACTCCACTAGGTTCCAATCCCCATTTGTCGCCATTTAGCCGTCCCCACTTGTCAAGTCAGAGACTCTAAATCACTATACACTCCATCTTTGACAAACAACCACTACTTTGGAATTGGACATTACTGCCGGTCTCAAAGGCTCTGAACTAGCAGTGATGCAGATTTCCAAAAACAAAAAAGAAAAGAAAAGTAATCATAGGACACCTCTGCCGTCTATGCCTCATGCTTGGCTGTCTCCCCCACTGTCCGCATGTCTATCGTCTCCACCACTGTCGGATATGCTCACAGATCAAAGTTGCAAATTGAGACAACAAAGATTACTTGGAATGACATCACAGATAGACGAGAGAAGGAGAGAGAGAGGCATTCCAGTCCGTGCAGCTCCATGCCCCGTGTGTCGTCGTCTGTGTACATATTTCTTAACGACTATTAGATGATTCCGCAAACGCACATAACTATCGCGTAGCACTTCGTTCGGTGAGTACCAAGTGCCGAATTTATATTTATCCCACAGGAAGGCGGAAGGCTTACATTTAGCTAAGAATTGCTAAGGTAAAGCCTAAGTTAATCCTAGGTTGGTAAACGATAGTGAAAGATGAATGTGAACTACCTAAACTAACTACTAAATAATAAGCTAACCTAGAGATAACAAGGTGGGAGAGTGAGCGATTTATCTTTCTAGTAACTAGGGTAAATAAATGACTAGGAGAAATACGATAGTACTTCGGGGCATAGCCTGTCTATCAACTAGGAGAGTTAAATAGACAAGGTCTGCCACGAGCCCTATGATTTAATAACTAGACTTATCGTGGTGGAAAACAGAGAATGGAAGACTGTCACCACTTGCCACCTACCATAATCTATTTGGAGGCCTAGCCGTATCCACACATAATCTCTAGCCTAAGCACCACACTTAATCAATAATCTACAGGCTTACTACTTCGATCCGAGCTCCGATGAAATGAGATCAAAGTACCCTAACCAGACGGTAGAACCGGTACTAACAAATAACTACTAATTAAGAGATAACCTATGCTACTAATGCCAAACAACAAGCACCTAAGCTCACTAATGATGAACACTAATGACTAAGTACTTAAAGTAAAGCAAAGCAATAATACTAGAATAAAGTACTTAAATAAATACTGAATAAAATAAATGCTGAAATAAAAGAATTACAAAGGAGCTTTACCAGACCCAAAAGACTCTTCCAAACTTTGAGAGAAGCTCCGCTCTTGCTTTACTCCACTACTAGACTACTACTCTATAGCTAATGCTAAGCTAGAAAGCTAAGAGAAGCTTGGAGAGCTTGGAAATGAATGAGGTGTCCTTCCATCGAGCTCCACACCCTCTATTTATAGTGTAGAGAGACATGGAGGTACTTGTAGGCAGCAGGGAGGTCGGTGGAGGCAGAGGGGCACCGGGCGACGGCAAGGGGGCACCGGCCGACCCTTGGATGCACTATCTTTGCATCCAACAGTGCTGGCTGGCTCCCAATGGTGGTTGTGAAGCCAGCACGTGCCAAAACTTGGCTAGTAAGGTAGTTCCAAAGTCGGTTGGAGCCTCCATGTGTATGATGGTGTGCCGGTGGATCCACGTCAACTCCATCTCATCCATCGGTGCAGACCGACTTTGATCAACGCTTGACATTGCTTCTGGAGTAGCTCCCATGGATCAGTGACATGGCAAAGTGCCAAGGTCACACTTTGGGGGGTCGAGCGGCGCCCAAGTGGACCCAGGCGGCGCTACTCTATGGGCCTAAGTGGCCCTATGAAAGGTCCTAATGGCTAGAGGGGGGTGAATAGCCTAATAAAAATTTCTACAACAACACTTAACCAAATGGTTAGACAATTATGAGGCGAAGCGAGTGTTGCGCTAGCCTACTCAAAATGCAAGCCACCTACCACAATTCTAGTTTAGAAAGTGTCAATTCACACAAGAGCAATGACACTACCCTATGTTAGTGTGCTCTCAAAGGCTAACTAAAGAGCCACACCAACCAAGCATGCAAGCTCTCACAACTAGCTACACTAAAGAGCTTGTCAACTAGTTTGCGGTAAAGTAAAGAGAGTGATCAAGAGGGTTATACCGCCGTGTAGATGAATGAACCAATCAATCACGAAGATGAATAATAATGATGACCAATCACCTCGGAATCAATGATGAACACAATGATTTTTACCGAGGTTCATTTGCTTACCGGCAAGCTAGTCCTCGTTGTGGCGATTCACTCACTTAGAGGTTCATGCGCTAATTGGCTTCACACACCAAACCCTCAATAGGGTGCCGCACAACCAACACAAGATGAGGATCACACAAGCCACGAGCAATTCACTAAAGTACCTTTTGGCTCTCCACCAGGGACAAGGTCAAGAACCCCTCACAATCACCACGATCGGAGCCGAAGACAATCACCACCTCTGCTCGACGATCCTCGCTGCTGCAAGCCATCTAGGTGGCAGCAACCACCAAGAGTAACAAGTGAAATCCACAGCGAAACACGATCACTAAGTGCCTCTAGATGCAATCACTCAAGCAATGCACTTGGATCACTCCCAATCTTACTATGATGATGAATCAATGATGTAGATGAGTGGGAGGGTTTTGGCTTAGTTCACAAGGTTGCTATGTCAATGAAAATGGCCAAAGATGTGAGCCACAGCCAGCCATGGGGCTTAAATAGAAGCCCCCACGAAATAGAGCCATTGTACCCCTTCACTGGGTACTCTACGCTCTGATCGGATGCTCCGGTCCACTTGACCGGACCCTGGGCTCAGCGTCCGGTCCATAGATGGACGCCACGTGTCATCGCCTTCAAACGCTGTTCGTCAGATTCCAACAGCTATGACGCTGACCGGACGCAGCAGCTTTAATTGACCGGACGCTAAACCCCCAGCGTCTGATCATTTCCAGTAAGGTACCGACCTCGACCGGACGCGTCCGGTTAAAACTGACCGAACACTGGAACCTCAGTGTCCGGTCGAGTACAGTAAGGGTCGAAACCTGGTTTTCCTTGACCGGACGTGTCCGATCCACCTCGACCGGACACAGCCAGCGTCCGGTGGTAAACCCTAGCCACTGTACCAACAGTCAACGTGACCGGACACAGGCAGACAGCGTTCGGTGCTTCTAGGTTCAGCGTCCGGTCACTGGACCGATGCTGGCATCAGCTCTATTCTCACTTCTATCTTCTCCACCCTTGCTCCAATGTGCCAATCACCAAGAATTTGCATCCGGCGTAATAGAAAATAGGCATTTCATTTTTGCGAAAGCGCCAAATCTGCATGCACACACCTTGTGCACATGTGTTAGCATATTTTCACAAATATTATCAAGGATGTTAGCACTCCACTAGATCCTACATGCATATGCAATGAGTTAGAGCATCTAGTGGCACTTTGATAACCGCATTCCGATACGAGTTTCACCCCTCTTAATAGTACGGCTATCAAACCTAAATGTGATCACACTCTCTAAGTGTCTTGATCACCAAAACAAAATAGCTCCTATGGATTATACCTTTGCCTTGAGCTTTTTGTTTTTCTCTTTCTTCTTTTGAAGTTTAAGCCCTTGATCATCGCCATGTCATCACCATTGTCATGTTATGATCTTCATTAGCTTCTCCACTTGAAGTGTGCTACCTATCTCATGATCACTTGATAAACTAGGTTAGCACTTAGGGTTTCATCAATTCACCAAAACCAAACTAGAGCTTTCACCCTACCATGTCCACTTGCTTCCTTGGTCCATGTTTGTCACCATTTTGGCCTATTTTGTCATATTTCCTACATACAAATAATTCTACAAACACAAGTGGAACTAGGTGAAATTTAAACAAAATTATAAACATGTGATGATGATTCACATCACTTTGCCATGCTTTTGGGTGGAATATTGATGGTCAAAATGGGTGTTAGTGACCGTCAACAACCTACACCTTGGCAGGCATGAACAAATATGTGACGCCATAGACCGATGAGAGAGAGACTCTGAATCACTATATAGTCCATCCTTGACATACAACAACTACTATAGAATTGGAGATTACTGCCTGTCTCAAAGGCACCTTTCGGGTTTTTAACCGAAAGTGAAGATCAGAAGCAATCAACAATGATGCGGATTTCCAAAAACAAAAAAGAAAAGAAAAGAAATCATGGGACACGTCGTCGTAGCTCCTCAATTCCCTCACACACCGCTCTCTACCCCCCACACCACTCTCTATGCCTCACCTCTGTGCTGCATGCCTGGTCATCTTCCCCACTTCCTGCATGTTACCGTGTCGACCACCATCGTCTGCCCTCACAGATCGAATCTACAAATTAAGACAACAAAGATTACTTAGAACGACATCACATATCGATGAGAGAGAGATAGAGATGGAGGAGATCCAACAAGTGTAGCTCCATGCTGTGACGTCACCTACGCCTTGGTAGGCATGAACAAATATGAGAGAGAGTGATGCAGTCAACAATGTTTGCACCTTTTTGTGGCAGAACCGCCTGAATAATACGCTTTCGGAGGCGCTCGTCTTCCACTAGACACTAAGCACCCCAAAAGTTAGCTACATCAGACAGTTCCATCGAGCCCACCCTAATAGAAGACTCAAAACAATCCATGTTTTACATACAGAATCTAATAATGAGTACAAGCTTACAATACTTAGTCTATTTCATACAACAAGAGTTCTTAGAAATTATTTATTATAATTCTAGAGTTCAGAGTGCGATAATTAAACAACGAAATAAAAATAAGCATCTAGCGAAAATAATACAAGGATCTATCTGTGCCCACTAGAAGAATCCTCCACATAAGAGCTACTCCTTAAGCTGCACCTGCAATAGGGGTAAAATAAACCCTGAGTACATAATATACTCGCAAGACTTACCCGACTAGGGGGAATAGTTTCCCGACTTCAAGGAGTATGATAGGCAATATGGGTTTGTTTTTTTCTTTTTATTTGCAAAAAGCATTACTAATAGTTTATCCTTATAGTCAAGTTTTATTAGTAGTCATGATTACTTCATTAGCTAACCATTCTAGATAAGCACCTATTCTACTTTCAAGCAAGGGTTGAGGCATCAGAACCATTTTACCATCTTTCATCTTCTAGATCTTACTATGGTGCTATACCATAGCCAAGTCATACCATCTCACGAAAACAATGATTCACGAACCAATGTATCCTAGCTGGGTAGCTAAAACACACGCCCTGTTTGTACCCTAGGCACAAACAAGATCAACCCATTTCACTCCTATCGAGGGGTCTAGGTCCCCGTTCAAACTTGGACTCCAAGCCCCCACACTTGAGACCCGATCTCAGTATGGCGCTTAGACCTCCACCTTTCCCCGCCTTCAATCAGTCGGTCTAGAAAGAGCCAGAACCCGCGATAAGAGTGTAATGAGCCTTCCCGCTCGCATAAGCAAGTATGTGCTCAGGATAATAAGTCTGTGACCTGACTACCATCCACAGTAACAGACGGTCCATAATCAACACGAACATGGAAAACAATGTAACCAAGCTAAGCCTCATTGGTCGCAAGACACAACCTGTTACATCCACCAATACCCATACCATATCCCTACCCTGTCTCCATTTTTCCTTTCATCATTTTAACATGAGAGTAATTATAATAATCACCTATTGTAAGTAACGGTAGGTTACTCACGCTATCTAAAACCTAAGCTTAGCAGCTACTCGAACATGTACTAGTAGAGCTCATAGGACAGTTATATCTATGCATGTGGTTTTTATAAAATTCCTATAACGTAAATACACATCATGTATATATATTCAATGATTATCAAAAATAAGGGTTATGCACCGGGGCTTGCCTTAGGCAGGCGCGGTGTCAGCTAAGTCAGTCAGTGGTGGCTCTAGGACCTCCTCCTACATGAGAATCTTCTCCTCGTACTCCTCAATGATCTCCTCGAACTCATGATCGCCGGTGGTCACGATTTCCTCCAACTCGTTTTCTACATGCATGCGACGGTGATACAACACTTAGCATTTATATAACAACAACTCTTAAAATAAGAATACGCATACTAAGCTACTAAGCTAGCTATAATGACTAAGGTACTAGGCTAACTATCATCTTCATTAAGCAAAGCATTGGTTTCAACTAACAAACACCTAGCTTTACAAATGAAGGATATATCTTTATTTCTACTAATGATTTAATGTATATTTGAAACAAAGAGCATTTAACTAACCTAATGCTTAGTCTATTCTAAAGCTACAAAAATTATAGTGCGCACCTAATAATACCATGAAGCTACTATAAAATTTTCAGGACTAAAGCTATCACTAATTTACCACAAAAATTGCTATAATATTTAACCTAATAATATTAAGCACTCTCAAATGATTTAATAGCTCCTGGTATCAATATGTATATATATGAACTAAATACACTAAATTTATTTAATAATTTTTGGACACCTACATGATTTTATATGATTTACCAAAGATTAACTCAAAAATTAAATTAGAAAACTATTTCTAATTCCTTATAAAAAAGAAAAACGAATTCTCCCATGTGGCCCACACGCGCAGCCCATGTGACGCAGCGCGCGGTGGCCCACGGTGTGGCCCACGCGAGATAGCCCGCGTCGGGGAATCCCACGCGTATCGACGACTTTGCAAAAGAGACCTCGCACTTCTCCTGAATTACCATTAAGTCCTAATGCTATTTCCCCCTCTCTAAGAACTTCTCACTTAACCCCCTGGCCTTTCCCTAATTCACCCACGCGCACCCTGGGCAACTCAGTGCACGGCGGCGCGGTGATCGATGGCACTAGGTGCTTACGCCGGCCACCTAGGACCTACGCGGGCCCACCTAATGGGTCGATCACCATCTCTGACCCGAGCGGCTACGCTAGGCGGCTATGCAGGGTGACACGACTGGCTAGAGAAGGCTGCAGCGGCGCGTGGCCATCTGTGACGGCGGCGCCACTGTTCCGATGAGCCGGGGTAGCTACAGGCCTAATTGGTTAGCTCGTGGGCATCATGAGGCTTCCATGGACCAGTCTGAGGTGATGGTTGGGGCGGAGGATGACGGAGGAAGGCTAGCCACGTATGACCGAGCCGGGTGATGGCGCACCGTGGTGGCACGGTTGCGTCGACGATGATGGGAAGGTGGTAGCGGTTCGGCTAAGGCACGCAGGGTGAAGAGGGAGTCAAGGCGATGCTAGTGGTGTAGGCAAATTGGCTCGAGATGGACGGTGGGAGGGCTGCCCACATCCGCGAACGGGCATGGCCTTATCGGCACGGCGGCGGAAGAAACTCCAAATTGGAGCTTGGCCGTGCTCGCTTCAAAGCTGGGTGGGGTCGGGCAGCGAGAAGATGTGGTGGTGAAGATGTGGATGCGCTAAACTGAATGGAGGTGATCGCTCGTAGGGTAATTGATGGCGTGGCTCAGCGGCAGCGGCGGAGAGAGAAAGAGAGAGACAGGGCACGACAGGTGGCTCGACTTGTCCTTGCCATGGCGGAATGCGGTTGGCGAGATCGTGGAGGCCCATGCACAGGCGCTAGCAGACAGGTATGCGCGTTTTCGACCGGCGTGGCACGCACGGCTATAGTGTCTTAAATGATAAGGCGACGGTGATCTCGGCCATGTGTGCATAGTAGTGGTGGGCTTGAACTAGGCCGGTAGTGCGGCGAGGCAGCAGTGCGCGGACGCGACGATAAGGTGATAGCGCCGGCAGTGGCTTCGTCATGGCGTGGGGCGGGCGACAGCAGCTCTGTGCGGCGGGGCCAGCGGCAGCGGGCCACAGCCAGGCCAGAGGCAGCCACGGCCGGCCGCGCGCGACCAACGCGGCGACGCCAAGCGCCCAAGCGTGGTGACCACGCCCACGCGGTCATCCAGCCCGAGACCGAGTTGTGCATGAATTTTAAAGCGCCCAAAACAACTAAACGGTTGCTTTAGAAGCCAAACCATCTTCACCATGCTCAAGAGGGCATATGAGACTACCGCATAGAGCTATAACACTACACCACCCCTTAACCCGATCTCTCAAAATAATTTGCTAAACATAGCAATGTCTAGCTGTTGACAGACTTAGAAATTTTCTAAGTTTTTGAGCTGAACTTGATTTCAATTTGCAATTTCTAGGCTAGTAGAAATACTAGCTAGCAATATCATTTTTCAATAACAAGTATTTCACTGTCATCTACAAAGTCTATACTTTAAACTTTATTTAAGGATCACACACATGTTTTATAGTATTTTCGCTTAATAAAAATTGGTTTTCAACCCTACTTGATATACATGAGCTATTGAATCAACTTTCATTTAACATTTTTATTGATCATTTTAAGTTGCAAGAAATTTATCTACATATTCTATGACATGCATTAACACATAGACATGATGCTCATGACATGTTTTAGTAGATGATTTAGAGTGTCATGACACCATCAGTGACTCGGTCAAGAAAAAACAAATAGACACCCCCCGAAATCCACAATGCGTGTCTAAGAAAGGTCGAATGATACCATAGGTTGTGAACTCTTGAGTACTATCACTGCCAATGCGACACCAACTTTTTAAAACATCATCATCATAGATACGCTGACAGGGTTAGGGCCGATTTGGCATAGATCAAAAGGGCTTTTTGCTTCTCTAGCAAGTTTACTATAGCGCTATTGTTGAGCTATTGTAGATTGAAGTTGGCGAAACAGTTTATAACGAAATAAACTACAAAGCTGGTGTACAGTTTTGAATGGATTATGCTATAGTATCTACGGTGCATGAAGAGTAGCGAAGTCGAAGCTGGACAAAACCCTACCATAAAGGATCTCAAACTCTACTGTGAAAGGTAGCGCACCAAATTGAACAAGCATGGCCAACGATCATGTGAGCCATGACCACGCCAAATAAGCATTTGGTATCAGATTCTCTAGGGTAAACTCTCTCTCACGGTCCGTTAGTAGCCAAATTCAAAACGCTTGGGGTCTACTTAGGGCAGCTCTAACAATCGACTTTTAAGCTAGCTCTAAGTATTTTTCTCATACTTTAATCGAAGAGAGAGAAAAGCTAACTCTTAATGAAGAGCTAAACTCTTGCACACATATCAAGGTTATATGAGAGTGTCATGTGAGGCTATGTATGTTAAAAGCTATGTGCTTTAAGTTAGCACTATTGGAGAAGCTGATTCAAAGCTAGTAGCTGACTCTGACCATTGCGGCTGCCCTTAGTGTCGACATAGCTAGATAGCTGCTAGCCGCAATAGGCATGCATCGAGTTGTCATGGTTTACAATCCGAATTTGGAAAGCAACTGCAAAACTTTACTAGAAACAGCCTTTTGAAATTAAGACCACAAATAGTGAAGAAGTTATGTCACTGCTGCTTTGACTTCGAGATGGAACGAAGCTTCCTGTTAACGTTACCGGCCTGCATTTCAACTCCCTCTCTATTGTTAGCAATGCTTAGGCCATAAGTTAACACCGTACCTACTGCCATTATAATTGATGCCATATACGGCAGAAGAAAAGATCAACTTTGTTATTACTAGCCTAACCAATATAGGCAGCAGACGTCTTCTGATAGGCATTTTTATTTATTTATTTATATATATACATGAATATGAGGATGACGAAGCCTCCAGAGCTCAGATGTGACGCTCTTCGTCTTTGTTGGACTCTGTACGCAAGTTATCAAAGCAAATCATGCCGGTACGCATGATTGATTGCTACTAGTAAAAATAATGCCCCCTCCTTATTAAAAAAACACGCAACTCTAAATTTTAATCAGATTATAAGATTCACATCATTTATGTCTTTAAATAGTTTTACCGCCAAAAACATGTTTCAAAGTTAATCTAACAATGAACGCTTATTTAGTATCATAAATAATAGTAAATTTTCACATATATAGATTTCATCAAATTTTAAATCATTTCACTTTGACGCGTTTGGTGGGATCCAGATTCTCTCAAAAACACAAGTGAGATGGTGGATCAGAATCAGTTAATGAAACTGTTTGGCTAACTCACTGATAATTCCTGAAATTAGAACGAGAACAAAGAAAAACCAAGTTTTAGATGTTTCTCCAGACTATAAAAACAAGAAGCGGTTTTAAGTAATTCTCTCTAAAACGTCTCTCTCTTTGATGGTAGTTAGCAGAACCTGAAACAGCACCTTAAAATGAGAGAATTGCAACGGAAGAGTACATAACCTTCCCTGTCTACCGTCCAAATCTCCATTTTGAGAGATCTGAGCTCTCGTTGGAATCATCTCGCGCGCGTCACCAACGTCTCCACATCCGTAAGCAACGAGTGAGGTAGAGCGCTGGTGTGCGCTGACGTGGCCCAATACGAATATGCTACTTTGCGTGTTTAGGATACTCCACAAAGTCCAATGAAAGTGATCGATCAGCTGGCCAAAGACGCGTTGACGTCACACGTTGTTTAGCTTAGTTGAGTGTTGGGCTGGGACGAAATAAAGCACTGTTTATGCTGGAAATGCTGTTTATGTAAAAAAATTTATGAGAGAAAAATACTTAAAAAAAAAAAACAAGCCAAACTTGCTCAGCCGCACAAGCCGTAGGGTCGTGATCATCATGAACAAACCTTTCACGGGAGATGGATGACAGGAAGTTAACATATCTTGTACTTGCATTATACTATGTGAGACAAATCAGGAAGCCATTATTTTATTTTCCTTCTTGTCTCTTATAACTAAAAAGAATAAAAGTATGATAATTTTTTGGTGCGACTTTTTTTTGTCGCTCCTTTCTTCCGGCCGCGCGATACTCCGCGCGATAGAAAAAGAAACTGTCATCCCTACTATCCCTGCCTACTTTGAAGGAAACAAATCGATCACCTTTGCGTTTCTTCGTGCTCCTATTATCATATAATATGAAAGTATTGTTGTATTCATCACCACTTCAGTTGACTACTCCCATTAGCATATACTTCCTCTACCCCAAAATATAAGTCGTTATGGGATACGTGCAGGTCAAACTTTCTCAACTTTGACTAGATTTGTAAAAAAATACGTGCAATATTTATATCTCCAAATAAGTTTATTATGAAAATATATTCAATGTTCTATGTAATGATACTAATTATATATTATAAATGTTAATATTCTTTTATATATAATTGATCAAAGTTAAAAAAAAGTTAACTTCTCGGAAAGCGAGAATAAATTCTATTTTGGGATAGAGGGGGTACATGAAAGCAGTGTTGAAAATATTTTAACAATCAAGTTCGTCTCTGTCTGATTGGTAAGCTTAGACATCAGAATGGCATCAAAAATTTTGACTCTCATGGACACCCTCATGGATCAGTGCAAAGCATTCCAATCCTACAGCATACACAAATGGCAACCTTAAAGTTATGATATTTTCAAAAGATGGACAATAAAGACCATCTTAGATGTTCTAGCATTAGAGTATATACGTGCAGACACATAGGCATGGTGGTGCAAGTGAGCAGTCAGCAGAAGTCGAGGGTCAGGGGTGTTTGATCCCAGGACTAAACTTTAGTCCCTGTCACATTGAATTTTTAGATATTAATTAGGAGGACTAATATGAGCTAATTATAAAACTAATTACATAAGTTATGGCTAATTCGCTTGCCAGCGCCGTTTACGGGATGGTATGGAGATATGACGGAACTTATTCGTGAATTTATTGGCGTATAAAAGAAATGTATATCGAAAATCTCTTCCTGCCGGTATAAAAATACCGGTATAAAAATGATCTTAACCACATCACGAAAAAATCTACACAGTAGAGTTTATGAGCCGCGACGCCACGCTCTCTGTGACTGTGTAAATTTTACGAACTTAGCTTTTTGGATTAAATGTCACTTTAACGTCGGTCATATACTTTTACAGTATTGTTATCTTATCGTACGATCCGTGTGTTTTTAGTACAAAAGTTTAGCTGTCCTGTAGCAACGCACGAGCACGAACCTATTTGCATATATACTCGAACCTGTGTGTATATGATTATATGGAGATGCAGCGGAATTTATTCATGGATTTATTGGCGCATGAAAGAAATGGATATCGTAGAATTCTTTTTGCCGATATAAAATATTATCTTAGCCATATCACGAAAAAGTCTATACAGTAGAGTTTGTGAGCCTGCGACGTTGCGCTTTCCGTGACTGTGTTAATTTCACGAACTTTACTTTTTGAATTAAATGTCACTTTGGTCCCGTTCGGCTTACCCCATATTCGGTTTGTTCGGCTTATTTTTTCAGCCGGAACAGTGTTTTTCTCTCACAATAATTCAGCCAGAACAGTGCTTTTCAGCCAGTTTCTGCCAAGATTCAGACCAGCGAACGAGGGCCTTTGATGTCGGTATTTAATTTAACAGTGTTGTTATCTTATCGTGCGATCCGTTTGTTTTTAGTAAAAAAAATTTAGTTGTCTCGTAGCAACTCACGGGCACGCTACCTAGTCAATATATAAGATCTGTAAGTCTAGCAAAGAACGTGCGTGCATGTACGTTATGTTGGATTTTGATTTAGCTGGACCCATTTTATTCAATTAAATAATAAATAAATTATAAGGCTATTAAATGTTTTTTTTGAAAGTGAAACTACGGAGGGGGGAGTTTCCCGCCTGGATTGTATTAAGAGGGTTTAAGAGTGCGAGGTTACATCAAATGACTCAGGGCTAGCCTGACAAGCGTTTACACAAAAACGAAGAAAATTGCGCCACTTGCGTAACCCCGGATCATGGAAGCCGCGTCGAACCGCCCTTCCCGAGTGATGAGATTGTCGCACACACAGATGATTATACCACGAGGAAGTTGCCTTTCATTCCGGAAGATCGTCCCATTTCTTGCGTCCCAAAGCCTCCAGAGAATCGCTAACAGGATTGATGGCCATGAAGGCTTATCAAATGTTATGGTGCATTAATTTTCAGCCATGTGTGAGATTTTGATTAAAGTTGACTCAATTTAAATATTCATAATGATTAGACTCGGGCTTCCGTCCATCCGAACGGACCAACCCGCTCGCGTCTCTCACCTACATCATGCGACATCGCTTGCTCCACTCGTCCACATCGTGCGGCACCGCTCGCCCGCATCGCGTGCCGGCGCCTCTGCCCACTCTACCTCGCTGGTCACAGCTCCTTCTACCAAATCCACTACGAGGCGAGAGATCCGGTGGTGGGGACTGTGATGCCGACTACAGGAGTTGTCGGGGGATACGTGTTCTGCGTGGAGCTCAGGATAGCGGCGGCCACGAAGGGGTCCCTGTTGGCCTCGTGTAGGCGAAGTCGAGTTGGTTGATGGTGGCGACACCGCGACTGCTCCAGTGAAAGGTCCTAATATGGCTAGAGGGGGGTGAATAGCCTATTTAGAAATGTACAAATCAACTAGAGCAATTTGATTAGTATGACAAATAGCGAAATGCAAACTTGTTCTAGCTTTAAAAGGGTTACAAGCCACCTATCCAATAATTCTAGTTGCAATAATTACTAGGCACATAACTTGCAATGTTAGTACTCACTAAGAGCTCTCAATCTTGCTACTCTAAAGAGCTCCACTACATGAACTTAAAATAACAAAGCAAGCTCTCAATTCTAATTACACTAAAGAGCTTGCCACAACTAGTTTGCAAGAATATAAATGAGTAAGTAGGGTAATTATACCGCTGTGTAGAGGAGTAAACCTATTACAAGATGAATACTAAATCAATCATCGGGAGAATACCAAAGGGCAAGAGACAACCAATTTTTCTCCTGAGGTTCACGTGCTTGCCGGCACGCTAGTCCCCGTTGTGTCGACCAAAACTTGGTGGTTCGGCGGCTAAGAGGTGTTGCACGAACCTCATCCACACAATCGGACACTGCAAGAACCTACCTACAAGTGAGGTAACTCAATGACACGAGCAATTCACTAGAGTTACCTTTCGGCTCTCCGCCGAAGAAGGCACAAGACCCCTCACAATCACCACGATCGGAGCCAGAGACAATCACCAACCTCCGCTCAATGATCCTTGCTGCTCCAAGCCATCTAGGTGGCGGCAACCACCAAAAGTAACAAGTGAATCCCACAGCGAAACACGAATGCCAAGTGCCACTAAATGCAATCACTCAAGCAATGCACTTGGATTCTCTTCCAATCTCACAATAATAATGAAACAATGATAGAGATGAGTGGGAGGGCTTTGGCTAAGCTCACAAGGTTGCTATGTCAATGCAAATGTCCAAGAGAGTGAGCTTGAACCGGCCATGGGGCTTAAATAGAAGCCCCCACGAAATAGAGCCATTGTACCCCAGCGTCTGATCGCCCGATGCTTGCCACGTGTCATCGGCTTCAAACATCGATCGCTTGATTTCAACGGTCAAGTGATGACCAGACACATCAGCTAGAAAGTGATCGGACGCAGGACCCTAGCGTCCAGTCATTTCCAGTAAGGTTCCAAACACGAAATTTCACTGACCGGACGTATCCGATCAAGCTCGATCGGACACACCTAGCATCCAGTCACTCAATGTTTCCTCTGTGCGCCTCACGTTAGCGTACATCAGCACTGACCGGATACACCTAGCCAGCGTTCGGTCACTCTTCACGCCAACATCCGGTCACAAGACCGAGACGCGTGCTTACTGCTGCTACTGACCGAACTCTGAACCTAGTGTTCGGTCACTGCTCTACCAGCGTCCGGTCACTCTGTGAAGCCCTGTCTTTTCTGTCTAGAGCGTCGGTGGCACCGTCGGACTGTCCGCACTTTACGGGCGGATACTCCACCGATGAAGTTTCTAACCCTTGCTCAAATATACCAACCACCAAGTGTATCACCTTGTGCACATGTGTTAGCATATTTTCATAAATACTTTCAATGGTGTTAGCACTCCACTAGATCCTA
Organism: Miscanthus floridulus; assembly: GCF_019320115.1. Lineage (NCBI taxonomy): Eukaryota > Viridiplantae > Streptophyta > Magnoliopsida > Poales > Poaceae > Miscanthus > Miscanthus floridulus. The sequence continues at coordinate 174,910,875 of NC_089581.1, read as the reverse complement.
AATGCATATGCAATGAGTTAGAGCATCTAGTGGCACTTTGATAACCGTATTTCTATACGAGTTTCACCCCTCTTAATAGTACGACTATCTAACCTAAATGTGATCACACTCGCTAAGTGTCTTGATCACCGAAACAAAATGGCTCCTACTATTTTTACCTTTGCCTTGAGCCTTTTGAATTTTCTCTTTCTTCTTTTCAAGTTCAAATATTTGATCATCATCATGCCATCACCATCGTCATGATCTTTGCCATTGCTTCATCACTAGGAGTAGTACTACCTATCTCATAATCACTTTGATAAACTAGGTTAGCATTTAGGGTTTCATCAATTAACCAAAACTAAACTAGAGCTTTCATCTACTGAACTCCACAGCCGACAAGCCTCCATTTCGTAAGCAACAAGTAGATGTTGTGCTTGAAAGTGTATGTTGTAAGCGTTTATTTCAAGTGTTACAGATATTTCATAAGTATGTTGCAAGTATTTCATATGCGTGTTGCAAAAGTAGATCGGGATATTGCATATGTTACAATTATTGTACGCGTATGCTGCAAACGTCTATTCCCAATGTTTCATTTATTTTTTCAGATGTATGTTACAAAAGTATTTATCTGGATGTTGCACATGTTTCACGTATATGTTGCAAGTAGTTTTATCTTGATGTTGTATATGTTTGTAATGGTTTCAAGTATTTTTTTCACGTGTTTTTTCAAGTGTTTAGACACAAGTTTTAAGTGTTTTATCTGTCTTCATACGTACAGTTACAAGTATTCCATCTGAATGTTTGAAAAGTAGATCGGGTGTTATATCTCCCACCTTACTTTCTCCTGCCTCGCCTCGGTGTCTCCTCCTCGTCTTCTGCTGTCTTGCATCCTTCCCAGACTATGAAGGGGGCGTGCTCTCCTCTTATCTATTACTAGGGCAGGGTAGGGATACCGCTTCGTTGCTCTGTTATTGCGAGCAGTTTGAGATCAGACTCATGTTGGTGGGCCACGACGTCAGCCCACGGTTGATGGAATTGTTTAACAGTTGGCTGCTAGAAGCTACGTCCGAACACATCTGGACACTAGACGTTCAGACGCTGGCATCTCCGTTTAAATATGTGATATGAATGTGTAACATGTGCAAACCGAACCATGAGCATGACGTGCACAAAAAGCTCGATCTAGCCAGGGCCGCCACTGACATGACGCAGTGCGGTAGTAGGCTTTTATCTATGTGCCACTATAATAGTTGATAATTATCTATAAGCCTATTAAAAAAGTTGAGTTCTCACAGGTATCCACTGTTGTGAACTCTTTTACCCTCCACGTCACTTCCATCAGATTTGGCTCTAACGGTGTCAAAACCGTGGTTGTGAAAAGTCCAAAATACCCTTAGGTCTGAATATACAATTAATTTTTTTGGGCATCTTAATGACCTCAAATAAAAAACTCAAAACTATAAAGTTGTAGATCTCGACAATATCTACAATTTTTGTATAAAAATTATCTTTATTTGATTCTATAAAAAATGATTTGATATTATTAATGTCTTAGAAAAATCAAAATTTTTGTACGGAATTAAATGAAGATATTTTTTATAAAAATATTGTAGATCTCGACTCTATTTTTGAGTTTTTTTCATTTGAGATCATTAAGATGCTAAAAAAATTAATTGCATATCTAGACCTGAGGGTATTTGTGACTTTTCATACCCACGGTTTGACACCGTTAGAGTCCAAATCTGACAGAAGTGACGCTGGAGGACAAAAGAGTTCAGAGCAGTGACATCTGTAAAAACTCAACTTTTTTAATGACTTATGGATAATTACTAACTTTTATAAAGGCACACGAGTGAAAGCCTCTTCTTGTAGACTAGTCCGACCCGTATGGTACTTTTTTTTTTTTTTGAGAAACACATATTACTATTGTTACTACAACAGCAGCTCAAAAAAGAAAATAGTGGGCCTTTCTCCTTCGGCCCAAGAAAGATTATAAGCCCTGTATTAGGCCGACGGAAAGATTATAAGCCCATCACCTACGACGAAGGAAAAGAGGCCGTTGCCCGTGAGGCCGTGAGAGCGACTACACCGATCTGATGCATGCAAGTGTGCACCAAACCAAAAGCTTCGCTCCACACCATTATGCAAGGAATTTCAGGCGCCGTACGGGGACCGGCACCAGAGAGGGCTCGAGAAGCCTCCTCGCTTCCTGGACCGGCTGGCTGGTCGACACGTCGAGCCCCACACAGAAGATTGATCAGAAACATCGGCCAGCTTGATGACTCGCAGAAGACCGAAGCGTCGCCCAATCGACGCGACACCCTAAACGTTGAAACCGAACAGGGCTCTCGTGAGCATTCCATGCCTTCATATTCCTATAAACCCTTACGAATGACAGTCTCTCCGCAGTCCCAACCCCCCACTTCTGCAGAAGAAGCTCACCAAATGCAAGCTGCGAGTCTCAGAACAGAACGCTGGCATTCATCAGCAGGAGAATATACTTGAGATTTGGTTGGATCCACATCCACATAAGATTTCGACACGAGCTGGACCAGCTACAGGGATGAGAGGGTAAGTGTTCTCTGACGGATGTTTTGGCGCATGCGCCTTTGCGTCTGCATCCACGGACGATACATAGGTTTGTAAAACACGACGCGACTGATCCTCATATTTGCTTCGCTTGGCTTGGCTTTCCTTGCATCTCCAGTTCTCCACACCAGAGATCTAAGATTATTCTCAGCTAGCTTGCATTGGTTGGGCCTCTGCACCGCTGGCTAGCCTGACCTGATCGCTACTGCAGCCTTGTCTTTGTTTGAGCGGTAATTTCTGCCGGGCAATCCTATGAACAACTCCGTCTCCACGTCCACCCCGTCGTCCTTCGGCTCCGGGTGATCGTCCTCCACGGTGATGACTGCCGGCGCGGGAGGCGGTGGAGGAGCCATCAGCATTGGCGGCTGCTTCTTGCACTGCAGACATGACTTCGATTAGTATATACCACATGCTTGCATCATGATCTTGCAGAAATTGTACGCTAGCGTTTTGGGAGAAATCCATGACTGTATGCACATAAGATATCACGGGAGGTCGAGGTAAGCACTATAATCAAAGCCTGTCGTTGGGTTGTTCTCATGCCGCATGCAGCGTCTTCCCATGGCTGTAAAATGTTTCCCCACCATTACCTTTTCACGTAAATCTTCGTTGCTCTTGTGCAGATTCATCTCCTGTTTGATGTTGACGCAGCAAATAAACAAAGCACAAGTCAGGAACTACTCCTAATTGTTCATTCTGATGTTTTTATGTCGCTGTAGGACAAGAAGCTGGCAAGAACTGACTTACCTTCTCCTTCAGCTTATTGACCTGCTCCTCCAGCAGCATTGTCTGCCATGTAAGATCAAATGTAAAGCTGTAAGCTGCTCGTGCTCATATGCATGCAGCTTAAATTCATTTGTTAACACATAAACTGTATAAAAACGACTAGAAGAAACTAACTAACCTTTCTTCCCCTGATGCAATGCAGGCTCTTTTCGAGTTTGACTTCCAAACTGTGCAGTTCTTCAATGGAGCATTCTTCCAATCTCTCACCCAAAAGTTTCCTGCATCTCAACGAAAATTAGTTGGTGGGCCGGTACATAAGGATATCAGTATTTGATAGCATCAGTATTTGATAGCTAAATAATTACCTTTTGTAAGCATCAAGTGCTTCGAGTTTCTTTGCCAGGCCCTCCGCATCAGCTTTTACATGCTGCAATATAAGTTGGACCAGACAATCTTAGTATCACTACTACATTAAAACTACCACATGATATATCACCTATACTGTGATGAATACTTGGCAGCGGTCATGCCAACAGAACCAGCCAATACCTATGCACTTCCTTGTAGGTCACAACTCACATTAAAAACCTTTAAAAAATACATTCAGCATATTTTTAAGGTTTTGAAATGAATGAAGATTCTCAAAAATATATTCGGCTTTTGCACTATTGTTTATTCAAGGTCTTATCATATCGACATCACATATTGTTTTAAAATATTCAGCTGTACATTAGTTGTACCCTGCCAAAGCTTCACTCCAGTTAGTTTTATGCTTCAGGTTTCAGTAGAAGCATCATCAGCTGGGAAATAATGGACATCCAACAAAAGTATATCAAACTCGACATCACATGTTTTTAAAATATTCAGCTGTACATTAGTTGTACCCTGCCAAAGCTTCACTCCAGTTAGTTTTATGCTTCAGGTTTCAGTAGAAGCATCATCAGCTGGGAAATAATGGACATCCAACAAAAGTATATCAAACCATTGGAAATAGAGGCTCATTAATGCTAGTTGGCTTAAGGATGATCCACAGAATAGACAAAATCGCTTGATAAAATCGACATTCAAGAATTGAAATTAGACACCATAAGAAGCCTAACAAGAAATATAACCATGTCACCTCAATATCCTGCTGTACTGTCTTGTTGCTGACATTATCCTTTGTGTATGTTCTATAACGTTCAATTGTTTTCTGCACACTGAAAAGGGAGAAAAATAAAGTTACTAAAATTATGTCAGAATTTAGGATACATTTGATTTATTGTGAAACTCACAAATTCTTAGCTATATCTTTGCATATTCAAATACTTGGATTTATCTCATTCTAAAACATGGATCACAAAATGCATCAAATAGCTTGGATGCAATAAATTCAAATTAGAATTTTCACGTCATTTTTTCCATGCTTCGATCACATAGCTAGTATTCTAAACAAAGATTATCCATTAAAATGCATGATGTGTTTTCTGCAGCTTATACCAGAGCTCTTCACAACTAGATAACTCTTAGTAAGCATGGAGTATAAAGTTTACTAGACAAGTATGGTCTTATATATACATGGATACTATCCAATTTAGTAGCAATAGTAAAAAACTTCTCACTCATCAACGTTTCATTTAAGTTAAGGTTACAGATTTACTCAATCTGTGGCATTATTTTATCAGCTCTGCCCCATCCAATTGTGTGGGTAACGTACAATCCGATTTCTTATAAAACTGCAGACCAAGTGGTATATTATAGGGTTTGTTGTTTTATAACTCAAGAAGGGGCAAAGTGGAACTCAACCAAGCCCAATTACCTATTGCACTGGTTTGATATTGTGCACAATCTCAGTCTCTCAGAGACATATCATAAAGTACTAAAAATCACTGAAATACTGCAGCCTAAGTTACAAAGGCAGTTTGGAGTGATGTGATTATAAAGGAAGTAGCAAGGAAAAGTCATTGAAAATTTCAAAGAATTTGAAAGTTGACCAGATGCAGATTGGTATTAAAATTATCATTTACAAACTTCAGCAAAATGATAGATATTATGTCTCAGCGAATAGTATTTGAAATTTGGCCAGAGCCTGCGTCCACAGTTGCTAATCAAGACGAGGATACACAACCCAGATTGGCCAACAACAACAAAGCCTTTAAGTCCCAAACAAGTTGGGGTAGGCTAGAGTTGAAACCTAGCAGAAACAATCAAGGTTCAGGCACGTGAACAGCTGTTTTCCAAGCGCTCCTATCTAAGGCTAAGTCTTTGGGTATATTACATCCTTTCAAGTCTTCTTTTATTGTCTCTACCCAAGTCAACTTCGGTCTTCCTCTGCCTCTCTTCACGTTACTATCCTGACTTAGGATTCCACTACGCACCGGTGCCTCTAGAGGTCTCCGTTGGACATGTCCAAACCATCTCAACCGGTGTTGGACAAGCTTTTCTTCAATTGGTGCTACCCCTAATCTATCACGTATATCATCGTTCCGAACTTGATTCCTTCTTGTATGACCGCAAATCCAACGCGACATACGCATTTCCGCGACACTTATCTGTTGAACATGTCGTCTTTTCGTAGGCCAATATTCTGCACCATAAAACATAGCAGGTCTAATCGCCGTCCTATAAAACTTGTCTAACTTCTGTGGTACCCTTTTGTCACATAGGACACAAGATGCTTCGCGCCACTTCATCCACCCTGCTTTGATTCTATGGCTAACATCTTCATCAATATCCCCGTCTCTCTGTAGCATTGATCCTAAATATCGAAAGGTTTCCTTCCTAGGCAATACTTGACCTTCTAAACTAATATCTTTCTCCTCCCGAGTAGTAGTGCCGAAGTCACATCTTATATACTCATTTTTAGTTCTACTGAGTCTAAAACCTTTGGACTCCAAAGTCTCCCGCCATAACTCCAGATTCTGATTCACTCCTGTCCGGCTTTCAACAATTAGCACTACATCATCCGCGAAAAACGTACAAGAAAATAATGTCTATGAAAATTTTGATCTTTTCAGAACATTGGAAACTACATTGTCATACCAAGAGGGTTTTCAAAAACGCTCCCCCCGCGTCGTCTCCTTGAGGCGACTCGGGGCGACACCCACCGCCGCCGCACTCAGGCCCCCCACCAGCGAGCTCCCTCGGTCGCCGCTGCCGCTCGTCGACGAGTGGTGGCGGCGGCCTGCGGTGCTGCTCAACAAGGACAGCCTACGCATCCCTTGCATCTCCTCCCATCCCACTCTCAACCATCTTTCCTAGACCTCCCTTCTTCCATGGCAGACGAGGGGACCAGCGTGGTGGCGTACCCGTGCCCTACGAGGCCAGATCTGGTGCCTGCATCCATGGATCTGCTCCCTTTGAGGCGGGCCCTGCTGCTAGCGCCGGTGGTGACGGCGATGGCGTGGCAGAGATTGGAAGGCTGGTGGCAAGCACGAAGCTCCGGATCTGGGTTCTCTGGGCTCGGATCCAGCGGCGGCGTGGCACACTCGGCTGGACGCGTGCTGCTGCGGCGCCATGGAGTTCGAGTTGCACGGAGCTTCGAAGTCCGGCGAGATACGGTGCCCCCAGCCCCCGATCTGGCGCGTGAGGGCCGAGCAGGCGCGGTGGCTAGCGGGCATACTGGCGGCCAGCAGGCAGCCAGTGGGCGCGCTGGGGCACGTATCCGGTGGCCTCTGCCCTGGATCTGGCGTGGCAGCGACTGGGCAGACGAAGGCCCCCGAGGGCGCCCAGCCTATGTAGCGCCGGGGCGGCTAACTCCGGCTCCCCTACGCGCACAGTAACGCCGGTGTGGTGCAGTGGAGGGCGGTCCCTGCGCGTGGCCGGCACTGTCTACGGGCGGGCGGTTCGATCCGCGGCTCCAAGGCGTGCTGCTCCGCCAGGGCGTGTTCCCAGCGTTGGAGGCCGGGCTCGGGGACCCCGCGTGGGTGACGCCTACGCTGGCCGCGGGGCTGGCGCTGGTGCGCTTCAACAAGGACGTGTTCGTCGGGCCTGTTCTCATGCCCCCCCCCCCCCGTCAGCGCGATGGTGGCGTTCGTGTCCTCGTCGGGCTCTGGCGGCGCCGCTGCGTGCGCTCAATGGCCTGGTGGACGCCATGCAGAGACCGTCGATGGACGAGCTCCACGCGCAGGGCGCGCCCGCACTCGGATCCGTGGTCCGTGCCAGGTGTTGCAGCCGCAAGGAGGTGGTGGATGCGCTCCTCCGTTGAGGGTCTCGTCAAGCACCTCCTTTGCCTGAGTCGACGCGCTATAGTTCACGGGTTTGGGGAGCTTAGGGGAAAGCCATGCACGACCCTATCTGTGCGACCGACGGCAACGCCCTCCGGTGCCGTTTACCTCCTTGGAGGCGTCCATGTGTAGGTTGCCCAACCCATGACTGTAGTGTTGTCCCTCTCCTCCAGGTGAAAACCTAGCTCTAGTTATCTGGAGCCGGTGGTGGTGGCGTCAGCGACGTCGTGTCCCTCTTGAGGGTGCCACTATGGAGGGGCATATTCCAGGCTCCCGCTATCGTGATGGCCAATCCGTGCTTGCTGCATCTGCTAAGCAGGTTCCAGGACGCAAGCCCTTACGGGCTTGGTGCTCTATTCATCGATGGTGGCATCCGTGGATGTCACTCTCCTTCTTGAAGGCATCGATGCGAGCATACCCGCTTCCATGCGTGCCCCCACGCGCCCTTGTGCTCTCCTCCCTATCTTGTTGTTGGTATGGCTACCCTTCTACCCCTTGGCCTCTGCAAACACTACTTGTTGTCTGGTGCTCGTCACTAACGGCTTGCTCTGTCGTTCTCTACATCACTTGAGTGCTTCGTCTCATCATATGCTGGGTGGCGGGGACCTTGATCTCCTCTCTCGATCTCCTCGTTCTCCTCCTCCTGGCGACCCTCCCCCTTTGAGGCTTCCTTCCCCCAAATGGCGTTGGCGGGCGTTGGTTGGAGCTCAGATGCGCTCTTAGGCGATGCTACTCACGACTGTCACCTGTTGGCTCTGACTCAATGCCCTGCAGCTTCCTGACTGCCATCTGTCGGATCCCACTCAATACCTTGAAGTTGCATGTGATGTGGAGCTCTTCGGAGTATGTCTTTGGTGGCGGCATAGGTTAGGAAGTTGTGCTTGCAGTCGCTTCGGCCACTAGGCAGACTTGGTAGTTGAATCATGTTGTGTTTGTGGTTGTTCTGTTAAGTGTTATATTCCCTCTCTCCTTAGTCCTTATCATGTACCTCTCGGAACTTTGTATTGGGATTGACACCATGCCCTTCCACCTCTCGGCTAGTCCGACATCTGTGGAATGAAATTCAGGTGGGGAGGCCTTTCTCCCCCTCCCCCCCCCCCCCCCCCCCCGGTGTTGACCTAAAAAAAAGAACATTGGAAAGTAAATGTGTACTCACACATGATAGGATCTGTATTCATGGCTATAGGTTATGTATCATGAAACTTTATTAGACAAGATATTACCATTTTATATAAGAGCATATTGTGCATTGCCTTGTAAATTAATTATAAGGCCTTGTTATATTTCAACTTGGTCTACAATTGTATCCCTTATCAAGTCCAATCAATATGGTGCTGACCTCTTAGAAAAAAGGGGATAACCATAGAGATTATATTTTAAAAGGACAAAAATACAATGTTAGCAACAAAATACAATGTTCGCGAGCCAAAGCACAAAAATACAATACATAGAGATTATAACCGCAAGTTAGCAACAAACACATCACATGCATATTTAAAGAGGAATAAACAAAATACATATGGATTTTGGACTCGTCTCGCGTGAACATGATGCCACGGGGTAGGCCGGTGGGGTGATTGGGCAGGGCCATGGTTTAAGGTTTTAGCATTTAATCGATGTTGGGCCATAGGCAGAGGGATATATGGACTGCTTAAAGTTGTATAGGGTTGAGCCGAGGGATATATGGACCGATTGCAGTTGTTGTCATGTGAATTACCTTGGCACGTTTTGGCTCGCGAGCTAGCTCGAGCTGGCTTAATGAACCGAGCTAGCTGGAGCTGGCTTAATGAACCGAGCTAGCTGGAGCTGGCTCGTTAATTAAAAATTCAAACGAGTCGAGCTTGAGCCGAGCCACTAACAAGCGAGTCGAGTGAGCTAGTGAGTTACGAGTTTTTTGTCAAGGCCTACACCATGCATTGGGCACGAAAACAGGGCTCACATTGATTGAAGGGAAAGATAGATTGTCGTGGCCAACGAATGTTGGGAAGTCAATCTTGTGAAAGCGTATGAGCCCCCAGTGATCCCTCTTAGCATTGTTGCAAAAACTCTCCATCTTGGCTAGCTAGGACTAGCTTGCGCTAGCCATGCTTGAGGCGATAAAGAGCAATGTTGAGGGCGTGTTGATGCTGAATTGCTGATCAAAGCCCTTAAACCGGATCTCCAACGCTGATAGGTAGTCTAGCTATGCCAAGGTCGCATGCGCCAAGTCCATGGTATCATCCTTAATGTCATTGGTGGCATTGGGTCCAGCTGTGGCAGAAGTGTTCAGGACATGATCCCCTTGTTCTATGTTGCTTAGTTGAGAATGTTACACAACCTCAATTTTCCTCGTCTCAACCTTATTTTGATCCTGGTTGTAATAGATCGCCTTGTGCTATGTTGCTTTCTAGGGAATCTTAGTAGTTGGTAAGCTTTTCATGAATGCTAACGCTTAAACCATTGTGATTTCGTTGCCTGTGTTAATGAAATTTGGTCATGCCCTCTATGGAGAAATGATCTAATGATGCATAAATCTCTCCAAAAGTATACTAAAGGTCTACAAACATTCACAAGCAAGGTTTTAAATAGAGAGCTAAGAATTTAGTAGTAGCCTCCTCCAGAAGATATAAAAAGCTATATCGGAATTAGCGTAACCTATTTCATTTAGCAGTTTTGTAGAAAAAATGAAAATTCTTAATTGATTGTGTAGGGAAAAAAAGGGCGTACCCAGTGCAGAGAGCTCTCGCTCTGTGCGGGGTCTGGGGAAGGGTGTTAGTGGCAAGTCTTACCCTCGCCTGTGCAATGTGAGGAGACCGCGACTCGAACCCGGGACCTTCCGGTCACAGGCGGTAAGACTTCACCGCTTGCACCAGGCCCGCCCTTCTGTGTAGGGAAACATATCGCTAATGAAATTTCATGAACATAAATGCTCAAATACATGTATAAAGCTATAGGGAACATGTCTCAAGGTCCATCCACTTGTACCATTCACTAAAGTAGTCGCCATACTCACAGCTAGAATCAATATTCAAAAATCAAACATTTTAATAGTTTATTACATCATTTATTAAAAAAATAACACAATGAAGAAGTATAAGTTATAGTTATCTAGAGTGAGCAATATATATTTGCCTCGGTCAATAATAGTGGTGCGAAAAATATTTCGCAGCTAAGCCAATTAGTGGTGTTTAGTGGAGCTATAGTGTAACACCTCTGGCGTTACGATCTTGCTTAGCGCCGAGATTTAGACCTAAGAGGATTTACCGAAACGATTTTGGCGGAGTTTAAAATTTAACTTACGTTTGAAAGTGTTATTTGGTGAATAGGTGTTGTTCCATGGTATGTCTGATAACTCAAAGATCGAATTTCGTTGAGTCGGCAAACTAATGATTGGTGTTTACAAGTGCTATCTTGGGCGAATTATATAGCGGGACCTACTTAAATAGCGCTTTAATATTTTGTTCCACGAATTAGTATCAAGTATGGACTATGTCCTGCTATGTTGTTAGTTGAAGTTGACGAGGTTTAAACCTTGTGATAATTAAGACAAAAGTGTTAATAGGTGTTAAATCCTAACGAGTCCCTCGTCAATTGCTAAGTCGGGGGCGGTATAGACGATGCTACTTTGGCATTTAAAAGTTAACAAAGATGATTAAACAATATATTCATGTTTTTGTATAGTTGATGATTCACGGCGAGTACCTTGACTTGGTGTAGTACGTAGGATGGTCTGACGTAGCGGGGTTACCCCAAGAATTTCTCGAAACTCCTTAGAACACGCAAAGAACCACGTTCGGTGTTCTGTTCGCGAACCGGCGCGCTGTGCGACGAACGCATCTTGGCCTTCTCGTATATTTTTCCCTAGTCATTCTTTGGACACGTCGAGTGCTTCCCTAGCTAGCTGGTGGTGTGGACTTTGGGTTAGTAAAGTTGGTCGAACCTTAACCGCGCAGTTTGGCAGCCTTGGCATCGCTTTAAAAAGCGTGCACGGCACTAGTTTCGGCCGTTCGGCCTTTGGCCGCGGTCACCACGCAGTCTCAGCGCGTTCTGCCGCATCTGGCCGCGCCGTGGCCTGCCCGAGCCTAGCCACCGTCGTCGCGCTGCCGTCATTGGTCGACTGGTCGCCCTACTGCCGTGCCTTGCCTCGCTGCCCCGCTGGCCAGCCTTGTGGCCGTCGGCTGCACGCCAGGCCCAGCAAGGTCACAGCCGCTCCCAGCTATGCACAAGCCGTAGCCGGCCGTGGTGCTGCTCATGCACATCGGCATAGGTCTGCGTCCTTGCCCTCTTGTCACCTCGACCGCTGTAGAGCTCATCCTTTGCTGCTCGACCCGCCTACCTCACCCTGTTCTCGACGTCAGTCGCGTTGCCGCCGCTGTCGCTGTTGGATTTGACAGCGCGCAGGCGCACCTTTATGGCACTGTCTGAGCCAACCGACGCGCCCTGCCGGCCACGTGGCTCCACGTGCGCTCCTACCCCATGCCCTGATCACCCGACCAATTAGCTTGCCAACTCGCTCAGCTCTGCGTCTTTAAGTCGTGTCGTCATCGCTTGTCACCATGACCGCCCTCCCCCTCCTCCAAAATTCATCGTGCACGAAGCGCCTCCCTCCAATTCCTTGCACTCACTGGTGCCCAAGGTCCACAGCTTGCTACTACAGTCAACCATGGTGGAAATCGTCCACCAGAGAGAGCGCACGTAGCATCTCTGTCGCCGCTGGTCAGTCCGCCGCCGTTACAGAGCATGTTTGGGGGTAAGCCTCCACGATCAGCATTAGTCCAATTACTCGCACTCTTGTACTGCCCTTGACCTGCCGGTGTCGTTGCTCGTTATAGTTTGGCGGGAGACGTCGTCGGAGATGGTGTGGCGCTCGGGTGCCACTTCGGTGCGCCGCCGCCCTTTTCACCGCGCATGTGGCCAGACCCACTCAATAGGTAATAAGTCAAATTGATGTTGTGCCGGTGCTCAGTTTGATCCCCTGGAGCCGGTGCTCACGCCGGTTTGTCCAAGGCGCTCGTCGTCAGCATGGTGACGCGCCGTGCCTGCCTCGAGGCGCCGCCGTCGGGCTCGGGCACGCGTGGTCAGGCCATCTCGTTCATCCCCTGCATCAACCCTTCCCATAGCGCGCCCTAAGGTGAGCCTTTGGTCCTTCTCCGTCATCGCTACCTGAGCGTTAGGGCGTAGCCTCGACGGAGCGCGCGCGCCATTGCCGCCATCCATGTCTGCACGCGGGAAGACATGCCCTGCGCGCCGTCACGGTCATGCGTGGTTGCGCGTGGCCCTACGACCTGGCGGGCACCCCTCCGCCGCCGCCGTGCCTCCCCTGCCGGTCTTGGCCGCCGTCGGGTCGTCCCCGCCGTAGTGCTCTGTCTCTAGGGGGACGTACCTGCGTGAATTAGGTGATAGACAGGGGGTAAATGAACTTGTCAGTGGGTGTATGAAATAGTAGTTGGACCTGGTCGTAGTTAGAAGGAAATCCGGGGGTCTTTTGTAAACGTCGTCAGCGTGCGGGCCGCGCTCTGCCTGGGCCGGCCTGCTGTCGCTCACGTCCGCGCGTGCGCCTAGGCCGCGCTCGTCGGTCATAGGCCTGTGCTGAGGCCACGCTCCCGCTGTGGCCCGATGCTGGGCCAGCCGCTGCGCGCGCGGGTGCGACCGCGTGGTCCGACGGCCTCCGTTGGGCCGTCCGCGCCGCCTGTCCCCGCGCTGGGCCGCCGCGCTCGTTTCCACCGAGCTGGGCCGGTTCGGGCCCAAAGATCCTTTCTCTTTTTCGGAATTTTGTTAATTTTAGTAATCAGCTGAATGTTTGGAAATTGGTAATAGATCATAGAAAAATCATAAAAATACCAAACCAATTTTGTTAGTCTCCTAAAATCATGATCTACCTGTTAGTATAATTTGTTCCCATAGTGTGATAATATTCTTAGAAGTTATATAATTAACTTAAGGTACTTAATAGTGTAAAAATATAAATTTGTAGGAATTAGTTGTGATAAGTTGGTAATAGTGTTGGATCTAAAATTTTTACGGTAGGCTCCTATCAATATTAGGTACTCACTATAATTTTTGTAGCTCCAGAATAATTAGTTTACTAGATTAATTATGGTGCCATATTACGAATAAAGATTAAATCGGTAGAATGAAATAAAAAAACAACTCGGGTTTGTATAACTAAAACATTGGTTGGGAAGTAACGTCTTATTCGACAAGAAGGATACGTAGACCAGCGCTAGAGCTATCTTGTTAGCTTGAGGACGTGATTGGATTTCTAAGCATTTCGGCTATCGTTGATTATTTACATCTATGCATTTGCATCAATGCATATCATATAGGTACGATGATGGAGCAACGGATCAATTGAAGGATGATTGAGATTTGAAGATGGTGTAATGGTATTCTCTCCAGGAGATGATACCATGGGCTTTCTATTCAGATGGTGTGGATGATCTGAAGATGCAAATACTAACTTTTGGTTATATATCTTACCTAGGCAAGCCCCGGTGCATAACCTCTACTATTCTGCAGTTTAAATTATATTTGTGTATTAAGTTTTAAGGAGTTGATTGAAACCCACTTGCATATATATCTTTATCCTATGAGTCTTACTAGTATTACATGATCGTGTAAATTGCTATGCTATAGGACTCCGGTAGAAGTCGAGTGATGGTTGTCACTCGCGAGGTATAGGAAATATATTACTGTATTATTATCACTTGGAAAATATAAATGGTGGAAAGAAAAAATGGTGACCGAGCGGGTATATGATTTGGGTACTGGTGAGTGTAAGAGGTTGTGTCGCCGTGGACACGGGGCATGACTTGGTTACACTGCTTTTCCCTGTCTGTGTCGGTTAAGGACCGACCGTTGCATAAGACGCTAGGCAAGTTACGGATTTATTATCCCGAGTACATACTTGTGTATGGGTGCTTGGAAGGCTTGTTGCTCTCTTGTCGTGGATCCGGCTCTTTCTGGACCGACTGTCAGGGTTTTATTTTGGTGGAGGAGGTCCTTGCACCGTACCGAGTCCGAGACTCAGGGGCGGGGGCTTGGAGTCCCAGTTTGGACGGGGACCTGTACACCCAGGACAAGAGGGTGATGGGTTGGTCCTGCTTGTGCCTGGGGTACAAGCGGGACGTGTGTTTTCGGGGTACCCAGCTAGGGGACATTGGTTCGTGAATCGCCGCCGAGTCAAGACGACTTGTCTTACCTCTAGCATCGTAGTAAGAACTGAAAGGTGAAAGAAGAAGAAATGGAACTGATTGCTTACCACTTGCTTGAAAGTAGCACAAATGCTTACATAGAATTGTTAGTTAATGAACCAATGCGTCTATTAATAAAAATCGAATATAAGAACGCATGCTTAGTAAAGCTTCCTGCAAATGCAATAAACCCACAAGCTAGATAACCTTGCATATACTTGGAGTCTTTTCTTTTCTCCTGTCGGGTAACTCTTGCTGCCTGTTGCAGGTGACAGATGGATGTTCAAGCTGACTCTTGTATGTGGATTCCTCCTGGTGAGCTCAGCGAAGATCAATTTGGCTATGGTAGCATGGCACAATTTTCTCAGTAATAATTATAATACGATAAAAGTATAATTGTTTTCATGTGCCTAGTTAGCACCCCCATCGCACCCCCCCCCCCCTCCCTCATAGTCTGTCAACCCTATTGGGCGTCCTATTTTTTTTCTGCACCATGGTCTACGCAAACAGTTTATATTACTACTAGATCCAGCACATAAACCACATCTATTCAGCCATCACAAGGCAGATAAGATGGGTGGATGAAACTACAGCCAGCATGAAACAAGATAGCACCACTCCTATCAACCCGACAAAGGCCACAATGTGGTTTGAGTACAAAATTCCTTTTTGCGTTAACTATGTGGGGGGAAAAACAGCAGGCTATATTACTTATAGATCCAGCACATAAACCACATCTATGAAGCCTCACAAAGCAGGCAAAGATGGAAGAGGCCCAAATCTAATGAAACGTGGATGATGTTAAGTAATCTGCTGCTCCCCACTGTATGCGCAGCAGGGCAGGCGTCGAAAGAGCTCCCCTGCTGCAGCACTGTAGCTACGGCAGGGGCAGGCGCCGAAAGGCTCTCATACCGTACTGTAGCCATAGCAGGGGCAGGCGCCAAAGTCAGCTCTGCTGTCACATCTAGTCATTGTAGCAGCATGACAGTTTGACATGTCTGTGCACTAGGATTAGATGGTTAGAGTTGTATATATAGCTTTCCTACTGTAACTCAGTAAAGGGAGCTAGTTTAGTTTTGCCATCTCCTCTGTAGAGCTCTGGCCAATGCTGGTGCTTGTGTTGTGTGTGCGCGCTCTGTTTTCACTCTCTTTTTCTACCTCTAGCCATAGTGTGTGGTCGACAACGTCGGTGAGCGGTCGGCTGACCCGTGTGGAAGATCGGTGGGGGGGGGGGGGGGGGGGGGGGGGGTGGGGGGGGGTGGGGGGGGGGGGGGCAACAGATGAAACTACAGCCAGCAGTAAATAAGAGAGCACCACTGGCCATCAACCTGACGAAGGCTAGCTACAACGTGGTTTCAGTACAAAATTACCTTTTTGGGTCAGCTATGTGCAAAAAAAAAAAAACAGGCTGTACTACTATAACAGATCCAGCACATAAACCAAATCTATGAAGCCATCACAAGGCAGGCAAGAAACGGGGGTGAGGCCCAGATATAATGAAGCGTGGATGAAACTACAGCCAGCAGTAAACTTGATGAAGGCGGCAGTGTGGTTTGAGTGAGAAATCCCATTTTTGTGGCCAAAGAGCCAAAAACAAAACAATATATGTACAGTGGAAGGTATAGTACACAATATCGCATGCGTTGGTTTTGTGTCCGAACAGCAAAAGAACTCAGAGAGTGCCAATCGTACTACAAAGAAGACCCATGGCACTGGAAACGGACCTCCAGATCGCTCCATGGTTTAATTAAAACGGGTTTAACTGACCCAAAGAAAGAGGAAATCATCCCTGTAGAGATCAGGGGCTCTACAAGTAGAAAATAGCTGAAAAATTATTTTCCTCAGGCCGCAGTGCATTTAGTGCGACCACTCCTAGTCAATCGTAGCCTGGTTGATCTATTGCGCCGTACGTGAACATATTTTTGCCTGTTATCAGGCCGAATTTTCCTATTGGCCAGACGCCTACGCTAGCGTCCTGTTCAGTTTGGCCTCGTTCTTATAAACCCTGACTGAATGGTACGACCCGCTGTAGTTTTATCGGAGAAATGAACTGCCTACATGTACTAACTGTCCTTTCCGCCTGAAACCACGGTAAAGTTGATGCAAAAACATTGCGAGGAGCAGAAAGGAATTCAAACGCACGCCACGGCGAGACAAAGATCTTCGGGGTGCAAAATCTTCAAACCGGTCAATGGATAAGCACAAGGAGAGGGGGAGAGGCGTGGGGTGGTATCTGCACAGTCACAGATGTTCGTCCCCCAACGGGTCCAAAAAAAACTCAAAAAGACGGGAGAGGCCACGCAGTTGCTACAGGAGTTTGCGCAGGGAGCGCGCAAGAATCCATCAGATTTTTGCAGGCTTTCAGTCCCACGGAAACCAGTAAAGTAATCCGAGTCCCACATCGCCCATTTACCAATCACCGCACCCGCAGCCACGGAAGACAATGGATTGCCCCCAAACCGAAAAAGCATAGCTAAAGAAAGACCACCGGATTGTCGAAGGGAAGACGGATGGGCGGGCGGGGGTGGGTTGTTACCTGCCGCTGGCGAATTCGAAGAGCTTGCCGCGCGGGGAGAAGACGACGAGCGCGACCTCGGCGTCGCAGAGGACGGAGAGCTCGAACGCCTTCTTGAGCAGGCCGTTGCGGCGCTTGGAGAAGGTGACCTGGCGGCTGGTCGGATTCTCTATCCGCTTCATCTGCGTCTTGCCCCGCACCATCCTGGACCGCCGGGGCGAGAGCTCCAATCGAATCGCAGCCGGGAGGGGCCGGAACCCAGCTCCTCCTCCCCCTCCCTCTCCCTCTCCCTCTCCCCTTCCCCCGGATCGGCTGGCGGCGGCTCCTGCGGCTGGGAGGAGACGCGACGAGGCGGAGGGGTTTGTTATCCGAATTGGGGCGGCGGTGGAGGCAAAAGTGGAAAACGGGGCGGGGATCTGGGGAAGGGAAAGGGGGCACTCACCAAAAATGGCAAGGGCGGGCGGTGGTGGGAGAGAGAAGAAGGGGGCGCGCGGGGGGGCGCGTAGGGTTTGGTAGTAGCCAGCCGCGCGCTGCCTGTGTGCTGTGCGACTGTGCCTGCCTTGCCCGCCCTCTCTCTCTCTCTCTCTCTCTCCTCGCCTCCTCGGCTTTCCTTTTCCGTCCCTGCCGGTGTTGCCGTGAGCGCCGTGAGGGGGGGGGGGGGGGGGGGGGGGGGCGCGCAACGAGGCTGAACGGAAAGGGGCGGGCGGGTTCGGTGGGTGCCGTTTCCGGTTGTGTGCGTGGGCGCTGCTGCTGGACGGAGACGAAAGGGTATCACCACCACCAAGAATGCGGGGGGAAGGGGAGGAAAGCGAAGGCCGGAATTTCCCATCCGAGGAAAATTATCGCGCCCGCCATTGGCCGGGTGCGCACTGTCTGCCTCTTTTCGGGAAGGGGGCCGCGTCATTAAAGCCCGACGCCTGCCTGTGCCTGCTGATCCTGATCGTTGAGCGATCCGGTATTTTGCGGGTAACCGACCGGCCCTCGCTATTTGCACGTCCGGCCCGGCTTTCCCCGACCCCACACCGGAACCGACGGGAGGGCGACGACGACGACGACGACGACTTCGACTTGACCCCTGGCCCTGTAATACGTGTGGTGACTGTCGACAGCTGCAGCTGTGAAGGGACAGGTGTGGAATGGACTGGTAGCACACCACTAGTAGGGGCAGCTTGCAAACACTGTACAGTAAATGATCTCCAAGGTTTCATGCGAAAGCTCAAACATATGCTAATAGTTATTTTTTAGATGATCTGCTAATTGTTATAAACAGGTTCAGCTAATAAAATAGCTAATTGTTAACAGGATCTCTAGATAATAAATCTCACTAATCGGACCAAATCAGATAATAGTAGCTAATAATTATCTTAATACTCTCTTCGTCCTAATATATAAGGCGAAGCCATTTTTTTATGTCCCATAATATAAGGTATGCTCTTTCACATACATTAATGCAGCTGTACTAGTGTTGAGAGAGTGAATTAAATGTGTTCTTGGTTTTTGAATTAGAGGTGGTTACGCCTTATATACTAGGACGGAGGGAGTAGCATTTTTCATTAGTTTTGTATCAAACAATCTACAGCTAATAGTTAGCTAATAAATATTAGATACGAGCTATTAGCCAGCTAACTATTAGTGGATAATAAAATTCTATCTCCTTCAGGCATTGTGTAGGTTCTAAATTTTCACAATGTACGGGGCAGATAATCTGTCTCCTCCTAGCTTGTGCGGATTTTTTTCGGTGTAAGGTTTTATATACATTGATTTTCCCAAAAAATGCCATGTAAGCAAGAAGATAGTGAACGATGAATCAAATGCTCCATGCAGTGCACTGTTTCATTTTTGCTATTTTTACATCAGTACATGCAAGAAGCAAGTTCCTTGCAAAGTGTAAAGCTATTTGCTCTCATGTACAAAATAACTGTAACACCCTCGGTGTTACACCGTTAATCATCTACTAAAACATGTCATGAACATCATACTTGTGTATTAATATATGTGGTGAAGTGAGTAGATAATGCATTGCAACTAAAACGATCAACAAAAATGCAAAACCAAAGTTGCTCCACGATTCGTATAGTTAACAAGTAGGGGTGTAAACTAATTTTTCTTGAACAAAAATACTATAGAACATGTGTGTGATACTTAAATAAAGTTGGAAGTGCAAACTTTGTAGATGACAATAAAATACTTGCTGTTAAAAAATAATATTGCTAAGTAATATTTTCAATAGCTTAGAAATGCAATTTGAAATAGAGTTCAACTCCAAAAAAACTTCGAAAAATTTCAAGCTTGTGTACAACTGGACATTGCTAAGTTTAGCAATTTATTTAGAGAGATTGGGTTAGAGGGTGATGCGGTGTTTTAGCTCGGCTGAGCAACCTCATGTATCAGTTTGATCGTGGTGAAGTCGGTTTCGGTTTAGAGGCAATGGTTTAGTGGTAGTCGCTACTTTAAAATCCGTGCACAGAACGTTCTCGGGCTAGCCTCAGGGCTGGGCGCAGTCACTAGGCCACGGGGGCACGTCGTCGTGGCGTTGGCACGCTCTGCGTGCGCACGCGCGCAGCCGCGCGTGGCCAGCCTAGCCGCCCTGACCCGACCGTGAGGAGCCGCCGTTGCTGTGGCTTGCCCGGCTAAGCGGCGTTGCGCCTACCCCGTGCGCTGTCGTACCACCAACCCACCTCGTGCCGCGACACAACCGCTGCCGCTGCTATCGCATCACGTCGCGCTCGGGCCTACCCGCTGCATCGCGCTGCGTCACCTGCCGCTGCACCTCGCTGCGTTGCGGGCCTGCTTTGATGCCGCACGCACGAGGCCGTGTCACCGTAGCCTTGCCATTTATGGCACTGCGACGCATGACCCACGATGACAGCGAGCGCGTGGCCATCAACTAGCGCTTCGTCGTGGGCCGTCCTAGTCGTGCCAATCGTGTCCCGGCAAGCACGCACATACCGAGCCTCTGACCGAGTCCCCACCACCTCATGTCCGCTCGCTTCTCCCCAGTTCGTCTCTCTGCTATCGCCATCGCTGCACAGCGCCACAGCGCCTAGACATGAGAGGACGCCTTCCATTAATTCGCTGCACCCACCGCTCCGCCCTCACGTCCCCTCTCCAGCCATCCCCACTCCGCTTTGATTGTAGCTCGGCCAAGCTCCAATTTTGGAGTTTTGTTCCCGCCACTGCGCCATTAAGGCCCAGCCCGCCTTACCGTGGCCAGCTCCAACCTCGCTATCTCGTGTCGAATTGACCGCACCACTAGCCTTGCCTAGAACCCCTCTTCATCGTGCACACCCAAGTCACAGCCCTATAGCTACCTCCATGCTGCTGACATGACCATATCGCTACGGTTCGCCATCGAGCTCGCCATGCGCACGCGGCTAGGCCATCGCCATGAGTAGGATCATGGTGCGTCCCTGGCTAGGCCATCGCCATGAGTAGGATCATGGTGCGTCCTGATGCTTACCTGTCACTTCTATTATCTGTTGCACGTTGTGGCTCATCGAAACACGGTTGCCGCCGCCATAGGTCGCCCACCGTTGGGGAGAGCCTGCTCTGCTTCACCTCCATTCATGCAACCACCGCTCATCATCGCGCATCGGCCCATAGGTGAGCATCGGTCCCATAGCTAGGTCTGCAACGGTCTCGGGTGGCTAGCGCTGTCGCCAGTGCCACCGCTCGCCGAGTGGGAGCGCGCGAGGGAGGCCAGGGACCATGCCATTGTAAAGAGGAGAGAGTGTAAGGGTCTTTTTGCATAGGTGTTGTCTCTAGGGTCTTTTTACACAGAGTTTTATAATATTTTAGAAGTTATCTAATTAATTTAAGGTGCTTAATATTGTAGGATATAAACCTATAGGAATTGTTGTGATAAATTGGTGATAGTGTTGGCTTTGAAACTTTCATAGTAAATTGCTCACATTATTCGGTGCTCACTATAATTTTTGTAGCTCCATAATAATTAGTTTGCTAAGATAGCTAAATGAGCTCTAGTTCAAAAATATATTTTTAATCAATAAAATGCCAAAACACTTTGGGATTTTAGAACTAAAACATTTTTCTTGAGACAAAGCCTTACTTGATGATGTGGATACGTAGACCAGTACGTTACTCATTAAATCTAGCTCGTTAGCTTGTGGAGCGTAATTGTATATTTAAGAGTTGCAGTTACCGTTGATTAATTGCGTCTCTATGTTGTATTCACGTATATCATAATAGAACAACGATGGATTATGGTCTTATGGAGTTGACTAAAGTAGAGGAAAAGATGATGCCTTGATGATCGTGTCACTTGATGGAATGCTAACTTTTGGTTATATCTTACCTAGGTAAGTCCTGGTGCATAACCCCTATTATTTTGCACTTTATTTTATGCTTGTGCATGAAGTTTTAAAGAGTTGGATAAAGACCACTTGCATATATATATATACATCCTTTCCCTATGAGTACTACTAGTATGTCAGGATCATGTAAATTGCTATGCTATAGGATCTGGTAGAAGTTGAGTGATTACATGTCACTCGCGAGAGATAGGAAACATGTTATTGTTACTGTCACATGGTATATATATGAATGATAATTGGAAACCGGACAAAATGGTACTTTGGATCTAGACTTGGTTAGGCATTCGAGCGAGGCTCAGATTACACTTGTTCTGCCTATGTCGATTGAGGATCGTCCATTACTGTGGATAGTAGTCAGGTCACAGACTTATTATCTTGAGCAC
Source organism: Miscanthus floridulus (assembly GCF_019320115.1). NCBI lineage: Eukaryota > Viridiplantae > Streptophyta > Magnoliopsida > Poales > Poaceae > Miscanthus > Miscanthus floridulus. The sequence continues at coordinate 174,888,969 of NC_089581.1, read as the reverse complement.
ATACTTGCTTATGGGAGCAAAAAGGCTCATTACGCTCTTATCGTGGGTTTTGGCTCTTTCTGGACCAACTGATTGAAGGCGGTGAAAGGTGGAGGTCTAAGCATCATACTGAGAATGGGTCTCAAGTGTGGAGGCTTCAAGTCTAAGTTTAGACGGGGACCTAGAGCCCATGATAGGAGTGGAATGGTTTGGTCTTGTTTGTGCCTAGGGTACAAATAGGGATATGTGTTTCGGGGTACCTAGCTAGGATACATTGGTTTGTGAATCGTCATTTTTGTGAGATGGTACGACTTGGCTATGGTCTAGCACTATAGTAAGATCTGGAATATGAAAGATAGTAAAATGGTTCTAATTGCTTACCACCTGCTTGAAAGTAGCATAGATGCTTACATAGAATGGTTAGTTAATAAACTAATAATAACTGCTAATAAAATTGAATATAAGGGCGCACGTTTAGTAATGCTTCCGCAGATGCAATAACCAATAAGCCAAATAAGCCTTGCATATTCTTGAAGTCTTTTATTTTTCTCATGTCGGGTAAGTCTTGCTGAGTACAGTCGAATACTCATGGTTTTATTTTCCCTGTTGCAGGTGATTGGATAATACTTAGAGCTAACTCTTGTGTGTGCAAAAACCTCCTGTTGGGCTCAGAGAGGATTCCTTTCATGCTACGACTCTAGTGTTTATTTAGAACCCTTACTAAAGGTTTTTATAAGAATAGATGTAAAATCTGCTAGCATCTCTTGTATATAAATGTCCACTATGTTAATGCTCCACCATGTGGTTAAATTAATCTTTGCTTCCTCTATAACTCTGATAACATTGTTAGATTCCGCTGTTATAATCAATTAAGTAATATTCTACTATTGTAATAAAGTGATGTAAGAAACGACTTTAGAATATTGTAAACTTTATTCTCTTATTTATGATCCTAATGAAAAATGTGGATTTTCGAGTTCTCCCTTAGGATGTGCTTGATGGAACTGTATAGTTTAGTGTCCTCTCTTGAGAACTTAGTGTCTAATAGAAGATAAGTACTCTTAGGAGGCATTAGATTATGCGGTTCTGCCATAATTGGTACCACCACTCAGTGCACTCTAGCTCACCTAGCCCTTCCTCTTGAGCAAGCCTTTTGCTTAATCCTCCTTTACAACCATCTCCAGGGATGGCAGGAGCCTGGGTTAGTAGTTACTGCCTGAATACTGAGGGTTTTCCCAAAATCCTGTATGCCCCCCTATAAAAACTTGGGGTCAAGGATCGTCCCGAGTATGAGGGCCTGTGAGTATGAAAAAGCATGGCACTGAGCGGTGTGAAGTTATGGTCTATATTGGGAAGAGTGAGGAGTTTCCCGATGTCACTGAAGCCTGGAATGTGACCGCAATAGGATTTCACTTCGTCGACACCTACCAAGTTGTGGCCCACAAAGCCTTGCGGCATCTTTGCTAGATCTATGAAGAGCCCATTGCTCGTACCCCCTTGAGGTTCTTTCCACCTCTAGAAAAGAATCAGCGGGTATAGAGGGCTTGCATGGAGGCTTTGTAAGGGCAGGATGTGCAAGAAGACAGCCCAACCGTGGTGCACTTGATCACATACTTGCTTGCTTTGAATGAGCAGTATGACCGGCAAGCCTCGAGGCTGAGAAAGTGCCTCCGATGAGCCAAGGAAGCTAGGATCTTCTCTAGGATGCTACAGGTGTAGCTTGCTGAAGCACATGCTAGTGTGGCAGCCATAGAGAGTCCAAAGACTACCATGTCGAAAGCCCTAAAGGAGGCTGAAGATCGGTATGCCCATCAGTTGGAAGAGGCCTACCTTGTCACCAGGGCCAAGCGGAGGACGCTGGCTGCTGAAAGGTAGGATTCCTTGATCTTGGAGGGAATCCCTATCCACCAACTGGAAAGAAGGAGAACCGGTGTTGTAGTACCGCCAGCACCCCACCCTCAGAAGTGTCAGAAGTAGAGCCCTTGCTTCTCCTCACTCAACCACTATCCAGAGAGGAGGTAGATCCATAGTCAGGACGGTAAAAGAATCCACTAAGCCCAGAAATAAAGATATGTGGTTCGACAAAGTAGATTAGTTGCCTTGGGGAGATGTACCCATAGTTAGTGGTGCCTTTTATCACTGTCCTCTAGTATTGTAATCTTTCCATTGTATTCCGTCCGTAGTTGTTGAGATCGTCTGGTCATAAGGAAGGTGAATGATGTGTCAATAATGGGAGAGTGGGTGCATGTATGTTGTACCTGTATAAGGACATTTGTAATGTGCATTTCATTTATTTTTTTTTGTTTATTACGTCAATCTACCCTTAGGTCTTGTTAGACGTGCTTAGGGTTTTCAAGGGCGATGTTAAGTGGGTTACAAGAGAGCAACCATTTAGATGCCAACAGATCGGCCATGATGGGATAATGTAGAACACTGTATCAACTAATTATGGATGTCTTAGCAGAACACTTGAATCTCTTTGAATTAAATCCATTGTGGGATTTGAATTCCTTGTCCCTTGTTGTGAAAAGAACCCTTATTGTCTGAATCTTCCCTTATAATATAATGTAGACTAGGCCCGATCTTCCAAAAGGTATGATAGCGTCGATTGGTGGAGACTCAACGTTCACGATATAGGCTTTGAACCAAGACTGATTCAGACCCCCGCAACCGTTACACCACTGCTCCGTTGGTTATCAACCACGCGAACGTGATTGACCTCACCGAAAAGGCTTTCCTGCAAGCTGAATTGAGAACATAAGCAAGAATGGGACGAACGCAATCTGAAATTACAAATAAATATGAGGCTTATGAAAATAAGGAGTTCAAATCTTTATTTGAAAGGACTAATCGCTATAGGCAAAAAAGATCAAGAACTGGGGCCCTGATTCATAGCAAGCGGCCTTAGCGGCGATAGTTGTAGTAAAACGATGTCTGTTTCACGAGGAAATCAAGAACTAAACAAAATCCAAACCCTAAGGAGAGCGACGATAGCTTCTATTTATAGAGTCTTGGGCATCACCCCCTAGATGCGCCCCCTAATGGGCCCAAACATGATAACGGTCCAACGGACCAAAAGACGGTATCGTAGTACCCTAACAGATTCTGGACGCTGACTTGTTTCGACGATTTCTATTGATTCCGAAGGTCTTTTGATGTGAAACCAATTGGGTTGGCTTCCTTATCTAATTAGCTTTCCATCCACATGTGGATGATTGAAAACAGAGTCTGGATACGTCTTGGGTGACCAGTTTAAGGCAGACTAGTCCTAGAACCCGAGATAGGCTCCAACTTCAGTTGGACTGGGCCTCCACCATGAGAAAGATGAATTGGACGTCCATGTTGGTCCTCCTCCTCTCCTTGGCTTATATGTGATGAAGAAGTGATGTCCTCATCCTCCTCCCTTTCTTGAATTGAAGTCATCCTCGACTGAAGTAGATCGTCTCCTCCGTTGGATGACAGCAACGATGGCTCTGGAAGAAGACGTTCATCTTGGCTGCCCAATCCTTCGCAAAGGCGGCTGCCATGGTGGCTTCCCTACTAGGCAATTCATCCTCCTCCTACAAAAGGTTAGTACCAACAAGAGGCATAGCACTAGAAGCAGGACCAAGTGGATATATAGGTGATGTACAAGTTAAAGCATAACAAGGTTCATCATGATCAGCTAGAACAGATTTAAGAGCAAATAAAACTTCTTTTATATTACTTGATGGTTCATTTGTTGGTTTGCTAAAGTCTTTATCATAGCCTTTCTTTTTCTTTTCAGCAAGTTTCTTTTCACATTGCATAATTTCAGCAGGAGTTAAAGGAAGTAAAGCAATGGTCTTTTCCCTTAAATATAAAAGTATATCTATTTTGCCTAACATGATGTAGAGCATTATTATCATATTGCCAAGGGCGGCCTAACAAAAGTGAACAAGCTTGTATAGACACGACATCGAAATCAGCGTAATCATGGTATGACCCGATAGAAAAATACACACGAGCAGATTATGTTATCTTTGCCTTACTACTATTGTTGAACCTACTGAATATGGTATGAATGTAGAAGAGCACGTATAGATAAACTAAGAGTCTTGACAAGCTTAGAACTTATCAAGTTATTACTGCTCCCTCCATCAATTATAGCACGAACACGGAAATTATTGACAACAAGGAACATTTGAAACAAATTATGGCGTTGTAGCTTATCTACTGGCTCAACTTGTGTACTCAAAACATGCTAACAAGTATTGATTTATAGTCTACAGTGTATGCCACACTATCAATTACCTTATCAGGATCGTCAGCACTATCCGCAAATTTATCTGCATAAAAATTAGTTGCAAGTGCAAATTCATTATCTTCATCACTAGCACTAGCATACCCACCATCATTAGTAGCAATATATGCGCATTTGCTGGGGCATTCTTTAGCAATATGTCCCATGCCCTTGCAGCGGTGGCACACAACTTTAGAAGAGCTGCTAGAGCAAGGTGTAGCAGATCCACTGGAAGAAGGTGTGATAGGAGAACTCTTCTTTATAGGCGCTGGTGGTGTCTGTACATTAGAAAATTTACTCACCTCGATTGGACATGAAGGAATGGATGGAGTCACGAATGGAGTCATAGATCACCTAGGTTGTCATCCCTGTACTTCCCTTTCAGCTTTAATAGCATAATGATATAATTGGGAAAATCTAGTCCATTCTTTATAGTCAAGAACATCATGTATTTCACGACGCAAACCTCTAAAAAATCTAGAACACTTATCCATATCATCCTCTTGTATGTTACTATGTGCTAGACCAATTAAAAGCTCCTAATAATATTCCTCAACAGTTTTACTACCTTGATTTAAATGTTGTAGTTTTAATCGCAAATCACGCTGATAGTATGGAGGAACAAATCTTGATTTCATTCATCGTTTAAGTATAGTCCAGATTTGAGGTATTTGAGCATTACCATTAGCATTATTGCAAATATCATTCCACCAGAAAAGAGCAAAACTAGTAAACTCACTAGTAGCAAGTCTAACTCTATATTCTTCAGGTACTTGATGGGAGCTAAATTTTTGATCTACAGCCATCTCCCAATCTAAATATGCTTCAGGATCAGCAGAATCAGAAAAAGAAGGTATCTTAAACTTGGTTTTAGAGAAAGGATCATTATTACCTTTGTTGTTACCTCCCATACCGCGTTGGTTAAAGTTCAACCGATTACGATTACGTGCATCCTCAGCACGTCATTGAGCTTCGGCTTTAGCCTCCGCGTCGCCATCGTCCTCCTCAGAGAGGTCATCATCATCATCTTCAGGACATGGTTCAGGATATCGTTGTTCAACATCTTCAATTCCTCTTAGTCAAATTGGTGATTTGTTGAAGGATCTCATTAAACTTGTCATCAAGAACGGCACGAAGCTCATTCTTAGAAACACAATCATTGAAATATGTAGGTGCGTCTTCGTTTCCTTGGCCGCTGCCTATGGCTTTTCCTGACATGGTTAGTAGAAAGGAAAAGACAACATAAATAGTATTATCCCTACCAACTACTGAGATTGTGGACAAAGAAAAATAAGGCACTCAACTCTCAAACGTCTTACCATGGTCTTACAAGTGTTCTTACCAAAGCAACAGGCGGTGCAATCGGTCGGTAACTGTGATACCATTGTAGCTTGAGTGTAACAGTTGCAAGGCGAACCTGTACTTAGTTATAAGAAAGTAGAGCTTGGACAGGCATAATATAGTAGCAAGGAATAGCGAAATTCACAACTGAATAGCAAAGCTGAATAAGTATCCCAAGTACTTGTCTTAGTTGTTGGCATACTCATGTTCCAAGTACCAGATGTATCAAGTGATGTGAACAGTAATAATATGATTAGGAACAAGGCAGAAATCAGCACACGCAAACACAGCTCAAATGGCGCTTTCTATATGCTCCTCTAGATATTGTTCCACTTTTGTCCCTCTCTTTTTTTCTCTATTTTTGGGCTATTGTTGTTTTTTGGAATTTTTTGACTTTTTCTTTTTATTTTTTTGATATTTTTCTTCACTTAGGAGCACAAAAGAATTAACCACAGAAAATATGAGCTTAAACAAGTGAAAGACATGGCATGTGGAATTTTCAGAAGACATGCTCGAAATCGACAAAGACCTTATGACCACGAAAAGAGGATCTTATGACCATTTTTTGACCAAAATAAAAATCTTCGACTCCAGCAAAGCTGGGGATGAACGGATATAAAATTTTTTTCTAATTGATTTTGATATATGGAACGTCGAAATTCAAGTTCGTATATGAAAATTAGACTAGTTTTAAGAATGGACTCCGAATTAGAGGACAAACCAGGAACAATGCGCGCAAAATTGGTCATGACAGCAATGATTTGATGGAAACAGTGAAGACAAGTGTAGGAAATTAGATGGCGTGGACGAGGATTTGATGGATACAAAGGAAACTCAATAAGACTTGGAGATGTTCATGGATTATGATGAAAAATAAAGAGGGAAAACACAAACTGGACTAAAAACGATCTAAAACCAGCAACCAGAACTTGACCTAGGGCACAAACTCAACAACGTGAAACAGAGACGAAATTGCACGGCACAATGAGGCTATAGGACAGGGAATATGTAATGATGTATATTTTTTTGGCTTTTTATGGACTATAGGTAATGCAAAAACAGTAACAATCTAAAGGGAAAAACAAAGTTATACCTAACAGGCAACAAGGGCTCTGATACCACTTGATGTAGATTAGGCCTGATCTTTCAAAAGGTATGATAGTATCGATTGGTGGAGACTCGATGTTCATGATCTAGGCTTCAAACCAAGACTGATTCGAACCCCTGCAACCATTATACCACAGCTCCATTGGTTATCAACCACGTGAACGCGATTGACCTCGCCGAGAAGGCTTTTCTACAAGCGAATCGAGAACACAAGCAAGAACGAGATGAACGTAATCTGAAATTGCAAATAAATATGAGGCTTATGAAAATAAGGAGTTCAAGTCTTTATTCAAAAGGACTAATCACCACCGGCGAACAAGATCAAGAACTAGGGCCCTGGTTCACAGCAAGCGGCCTTGGCGGCGACAGTTGCAGCAAAACAACGTCTGTTTCACGAGGAAATCAAGAACTAAACAAAACCCAAATCCTAAGAAGGGCGACAATGGCTGCTATTTATAGAGTCTTAGGCGTCATCCCCCTAAAAGCGCTCCCTAATGGGCCCAAACACGATATACGGTCCAATGGACCAAAAGACGGTGTCGCAGCACCCTGACAGATTCTGAATACTGACTTGTTTTGATGATTCCCATTGATTCTGAAGGTCTTTTGATGTGAAACCAATTGTATTGGCTTTCTTATCCAATTAGCTTTCCATCCATATGTGGATCATTAAAAATAGAGTCCGGATGCGTCTTGGGTGACCAGCTTAAGGCAGACTAGTCCTGGAACCCAAGATGGGCTCCAACTTCAGTTGGACTGGGCCTCCACCATGAGAAAGATGAATTGGACACCATGCTGGTCCTCCTCCTCTCCTTGGCTTGTATATGATGAAGAAGTGATGTCCTCATCATAATACTCCTCTGATTCTTTGGTCTATGACCCCACCGTCTTTATTGCACGTAAGTTGGTAATAGTTGTCTGGTTAACAGCTTATGGTGCCGTGATGAAACCAAGGGCCCCTATGGAACATCTGCCACATGGTGATGCTGCTCGGCACGCGCTGGTATTGAGGCTGTGACCAAGTACCTTTGCCAAGTTACACCGCCATATCGCTCTTAATACAAAATATTCTTCTTGAAAATATTCGGGTGTTCGAACGGCAAATCCACAATGGGTTGATGAAATAGTGTTCTCCCAAAGTAAACAAGAGAATGTGGTTTTGGAGGAAGCATGTATGTCGTGACCCCAGTTTATGCAAAAGGTTGGCGTCTATTGTGGTCAAGGGAAAGAAGAGCAACAAGAAAATGTTAGCCCTCAGGTAGTAAGGAGTGATTGGAAAAGTCTGAGTGGACGTCATATCCTATGCCCTGTGTCCCGCTCAACCATGCTATGCACATCGGTCACTATTGTCACGTGCCCTATGGATGTTGTCAGTGTCAGGGTCCAGTAGTACCCCATTCTCACGTAACCACGACATTATGCCGCATCCACCATACGCGTGCACTATGCATTTCCCCTTTTTCTGGCATCCTATTAGCTCTTGATCCTCGCCCTCGTCCCCATACCAGACCCCCTCCTATTTTCCTCTTTTGGTGACATGGCCGCCGCACACCTCCCTCGTCGAGCGAACCCTCTCTCCTCTCCTTTTTCCTCCCTCCACTCAAGCTCGCGTAGGGAGCGCACCATGGCTGACGCTCTTTCCACCTCCATTCGCCACTATAAGATGCCCTTGGCCTTTGCTCTCCTTCATCCCCATCCCCTCGAATCTAAAACAGAGCTATGAGATCCAATCATCATTCAAGGAACTAGGTTCGTCAGTCAGAGGTGATTATGTAATCTAAGAAGAAAAAGGGATCTGGTTTTTATCGAAGAAGTTCAAGTCCACCTCTGGTTAGTTTGGTCTTAGGGTTCATGATGTTTGAGTTCTCAATCTCCTATTTCTGGATCTGTTGGGCATACGCTATATTTTGGATAATCATTTTCTTATTGTTCCTCCATTGTCCTCATCTATCTCGACTTCCGGATTAAGCCTTGGTTGTATTAGATTGCTCTTAACCGTGTATCTCTAAATCCCTATATGGTTTAGTGTTCGACGTATTGTGATCTTTCGTGTAATTTTAGATCTGCAAAGTGTAATAGTATTTCCCCCTTCTGATTCGTGTTTTAAATCTCGAGGCAAGATTTTATTTAAGGGGGGTAGAGCTGTAACACCCTCGATGTTACACCGTTAATCATCTTCTAAAGCATGTCATGAGCATCATGCTTGTGTGTTAATGCATGTGGTGAAGTGAGTAGATAATGCATTGCAACTAAAACGATCAACAAAAATATGAAACGAAAGTTGCTCCATGATTTGTACAGTTAACAAATAGGGGTGTAAACTAATTTTGATTGAACAAAAATACTATAGAACATGTGTGTGATACTTAAATAAAGTTGGAAGTGCAAACTTTATAGATGACAATGAAATACTTGCTGTTGAAAAATAATATTGCTTAGTAAAATTTTCAATAGCTTAGAAATACAATTTGAAATAGAGTTTAACTAAAAAAAACTCAGAAAAATTTCAAGCTTGTGTACAGCTGGACATTGCTAAGTTTAGCAATTTATTTAGAGAGATTGGGTTAGAGGGTGATGCAGTATTTTAGCTCGGCTGAGCAACCTCATGTATCAGTTTGATCATGGTGAAGTCAGTTTTAGTTTAGAGGAAATGGTTTGGTGGTAGTCGCTGCTTTAAGATCTATGCACAGAACATTCTTGGGCTAGCGTCTAGGCTGGGCACGGTCACCAGGCTATAGGGGCGCGCCATCGTGGCATTGGCGCGCTCTGTGTGTGCACGTGTGCTTAAAGGTCCTTGTGTGGTTTTGGTAATTGAGTGACAACTAAGGTGGACTAATTGTGTTTAATGAGATACAAAGGTGATTAGTCTACAGGTATATGTGTGTGAGCAACATATGCCATGAAGGTAAAAATGACATGGAGATGTTGCAAAGCTCACACATGTGATGATGAAGGAGCTCATTGCAAATGAGACATAACATTGAGTCATGTGATCAAGGTGGAGAAGATCAAGACATGACTTGGCTTGATGGACCAGTTGCAAGCGCGAAGAGTAAGTTGGAGGCTTTGGAGCGATGAACCGCGTGGCGGTAAAGCTTAAGCAAGACTTGGCACCGATGGACGAAGGCAATGGTGAAAAGCAAGTGTAATCAAGATCGATGAACTAATATGATCACATGATGATATGAAGTGGATCATATCATTATTGATCGTATTGGTGCAAGTGTTGTATCAACTTTGGAGGAGAAGGAATGGAATGTGCAAGGCAATGGTATAACCTAGGGCGTTTTATTTCACCAGTCATAGGTGTGTAGAGAAGTTGATGACCAGGTTTATGATAGATGGCCGTACTATCAAGAGGGACAAACTTGTTTGTATATCGGTCATCTAGTGCCACTCGAGTAATTTAACTTTGCATCGTCGCTAGGATTGAATGGCATGGCAAGTTGAGTGGCTAATCCTTTAGAAAATGATTTGTGAAAATACTAACACACATACACATGGTGGTGTACACTTGGTGGTGTTGGCACATTTACAAAGGAGGTGAAGTTTGAGTTGATGTGAATCAACTCAGCGATGGAACAAAGGCGAGAAGGATTTGAAACTTTACCGGCGGAGTGTCCACCCATAGAGTGTGGATAGTATGATGGTGCCACCGGTGCTTTATACAGAAAAGATAGGGTTTTACAGAGTGCACCGGACGCTAGTCACGCTGTGACTGGACACTAGGGTCCTATGTCTGGTCAGTGACAGCAAAGAGCACGTAGGCATCAGTCTTTGACCAGACGCTTGTAGGTTGCATCTGCTCAGGTGGAGATATGGTGACATAGGCGACATAGAGAAGTTGGAGAAGGACTGGACGTTGATGCTGCATCCGATCGTGATCGACCAGACGCGTCCGGTAGCGACTGGAACCTTACTAGAAACGATCGAACACGGGTCCTACATCCAGTCACTTTGAGCAGCTGCATCTGGTCATCACTTGACCATTAAGATTGAACGACTATGTTTGAATGGTGGTGACATGTGGCGAGCATCCATTGATCGGATGCTGAGGTCCTGCATCTGGTCGATTCGACAGGCGCGTCTGGTCTCCTCGAGTTTTGCCTAGTGAAGGGGTAACGGCTAGTTTAGCCCATGAGGCTATAAATAGAAGTTGGTCTCGGCCATGGCTGGTGTAGAGCACCTCTGGGGACTTTGTGTCCATGCTTAAGAGTGCTTGAGAGCCCTCCATCTCACATATGCTTGATAGTGATCATTCGATTATGTGAGAGAGCGATTCTAGTGTGATTGTATTGTGAGGTTGTATTGAGTGGCACTATGTGTTCATTGAAAGCATCTTGGCCCCTAGTTGGATTTCGGTGATTAATGACAATACATGATGATTATGACTAACGTGTGTTTTGCAGATGCAATTAAGCTAGGTCATGGTAATGGCAATTGATTGGGAAATTATGGTTGTCATGCCTCTACGATGGAAATCATTTTAGTTTTCAAAGGATGGATGACAAGGTTAAGAATGGATTAGTTCTAAGTGTCATTTGGTGTTGAAGAGACACTTAAAGTAGTTTAGGACTTTGTTTTTCCTTTGGCCATACTATTAAGGGGGATATGGACGGATAGCTTGACCTAAGTAAGTCTAGTGGATTAGGTGTGGTGTACATTTGTCAAATCTAGCACTAGGTAGCTCCTAAGTAGCCCTAAGATCAATTAGAGCAAACTTTATTCAGATATGATTACAAGTTGGAAGTGAATGGAGGATCAAATGTTGATCAGACGCTGGTTTTAGTGTGATCGGACGCTGGTGCAGAGTCTAGTCAGTTCATTTAATCAAGGTGAAGTCATCTGGATGCGACCAGACGCTGAGTGAAATGTGACTGGATGCTGGGTACCAAAGTTCAATCAACTCCAGTAAGATTCCAAAGAGGGAGAATCCTGATCGGACGTGTTCGGTCAGTATTGATAGGATGCTAGTTAGGTTCCGGCTACTGACCAGACGCTGAGCAGCAAAGTGATTAGACTCTGGGTTCCAGAGTCTGGTCAACATCAGTAAGGTTCTAGAGGGCAATTTTTGTGATCAAACACGTTCGGTCAGTGCTGATTGAACGCTGGTAAGTGTCCGGTCGCAACTTAACTGCTCGGTGGCAGGGAGAACTGACCGAAGCTTCTGGTCACCTTGACCAGAGTGTTTGGTCACCCCATAGTGGCACATAACGGTTCATTTTGAATGAAGGTGTATAAATACTTCCTCTATTCACTTGAAGGATTACTTTTGCTCATTCCAACAACTGAGAAATACCCTTGAGAGTGCCAAGAAGGGTAAGATTCTAGTGAGGTGATTAAGATTTGAGAATCCAAGAGAGAGGCCTCATTAGTGAAAGCAAGAGTAGCAAAGTGTGCATCCACCCTTCTTATTAGGCTTGTCGTGGTCAAGTGAGAGTTCATGCTTATTACTCTTGGCGATCGCCATCACCTAGATGGCTTGGTGATGATTGGGAGCTTGGTGATCATCTAGCAGAGCTTGTGGATGACCCTACTCAAGTTGTGATCGGTTATGAGTGATTCATCGCGATGGAGTGCCAAAGAATCAACCCATAGAGAGCACTTGATCCTTGTGCGAATCAAGAGGGAGCTACACCCTTGCGTGGGTGCTCCAACGAGGACTAGTGGGGAGTAGCGACTCTCCGATATCTCGGCAAAATATCGTTGCGTGCCTCCTTCTCTCTTTACTTTAGCATTTACTTTGAGCAATTCAATTCTTGTCTTTACATTCATAGAATTGCCATGCTAGAGTAGGATTAGAACATAGGTTGCAAAACTTTTATGCGGTAGAACAATAGAAACACTTTCTAGACACAAGGGGTAAAATGGGTTAACCATAGGGTTTAATTATTACAAAGAATTTTAGAATTAGCCCAATTCACCTTCCCTCTTGAGCATCTTGATCCTTTCACGTGTTGCAAGCCGGTGGTGCTTGTTACTTTTGGAGGTTGCCATCTTCTAGACGGCTTGGTGGTGGTCTCCGTCGAAGCTCGGAAGAAACTTATGCAGTGCTCCGGAGAAGAGCTTTGTGAGGGGCATTGTGTTCGCCCCGCGGGAGCTGCGAAGAGCAACTCTAGTAAAGCTTATGCAGCTACAGAACAAAGATAGAGGGGTGTAGTCTAGGCTAGACCGTTAGTATTAATTCTGCATTTGTTTCGGTTAGCCGACACGATTAATTTTTAGAAAGGACTATTCACCCCCCCTCTAGTCTGTCATCTCGACCTTACAGCGCTTGCTACGCATGGCCGACCTAGCCGCCCTAACCTGACCACGATGAGCCACCGTTGTTGTGGCTTGCTCGGCTAATCGACGCTGCCCCTACCCTGCGCGCTGTCACGCCGCTGACCAACTTCGCATCGCGACATAGCCGCTGCCACTGCTATCGCATCATGTCACGCTCACGCCTACCCACTACATCACACTGCGTCACCTGGCGCTGCACCACGCTGCGTCGTTGGCCCGCTTTGATGCCGCACGCACGAGGTCATGTCGCCATTGCCTTGTCATTTATGGCACTATGGGGTGCGGGCCATGACAGCAACGAGCGCGTGGCCATCGGCTAGCGCTTCGCAGTGGGCCGCCTCGGTCGTGCCAATCGCGTCCCGCCAAGCACACACATGCCGAGCCTCTGACCGAGTCCCCATCACCTCCCATCCGCCCGCTTCTCCCCGATCCGCCTCTCTGCTGTCGCCGCCGCTGCGCCATGCTAGAGCGCCTAGAAGCGAGAGGACGCCTTCCATTAATTCGCTGCACCCACCGCTCTACCCTCATGTCCCCTCTCTAGCTGTCCCCACCCTGCTTTGATTGTGGCTTGGCCGAGCTCTAATTTTGGAGCTTTGCTCCCACCACCGTGCCATTAAGGCCCAGCCCGCCTCACCGTGGCCAGCTCTAACCTCGCCATCTCACGTCGAATTGACCGCACCACTAGCCCCGCCTAGAACCTCTCTTCGTCGTGCGCACCCAAGTCACAGCCCTATAGCCACCTCCACGCCACTGAGACGACCATGTCGCTGCGGTTCACTGTCAAGCTCGCCGGCGCACGTAGCCTAACTTGCTCAGGGCGTCTCTGGCCAGGCCACCGCCATGGGTAGGATCATAGTGCGTCACTGATGCTTACACGTCACTTCTATTATCTGTTATCTATAAAGTTTGTACTTCAAACTTTATTAGCATTTCTGTTCAATAAAAATTTATGATTTCTAAGCTAGTGAAAATATTAATTAGTAACATCATTTTTTGACAGCAAGTATTTCACTGTTATCTACAAAGTTTATACTTCAAACTTTATTTACAAGTTACATATATGTTCTATAGCATTTCTGTTCAATAAAAATTAGTTTTATACCCTACTTGATATACATGAACACATTGAATCAACTTTCGTTAACATTTTTATTGATCATTTTAAGTTACAAAAAATTGATCTACATACTTTATCACACGCATTAACACATAAATATGATGCTCATGACATGTTTTAGTAAATAATTTAGGGTGTAACACCGAGGGTGTTAACCAGCGTGGTGGCATAAGGTGACCGCGCAGGACGTGGCCATGTGCGCGGCGCAGGGAGGCCACGCGGTGACCGCACGCACGACGCCAACCACCCCGAGGTTGTGTCATGCACGAATTTTAAACCGCCAAAAACGACTAAACGGTTGCTTTGGGAGCCAAACCATCTTCACTGTGCTCAAGATTGCATATGAGGCTACCAAATCGCGCTATAACACTACGCTACCCCCTTAACCCAATCTCTCAAAATAATTTGCTAAACATAGCAATGTCTAGCTGTTGATAGACTTAGAAAATTTGCTAAGTTTTGAGTCAAATTTGATTTCAATTTGCAATTTCTAAGCTAGTGGAAATATTAGCTAGTAATATTATTTTTTCGAGAGCAAGTATTTCACTGTCATCTACAAAGTTTGTACTTCAAACTTTATTTAAGTATCACACACATATTCTATATTATTTTTGCTTAATAAAAATTTATTTTAAACCCTACTTGATATACCTGAACTATTGAATCAACTTTCGTTTAACATTTTTATTAGTCATTTTAAGTTACAAGAAAATTTATCTACACATTCTATCACATACATTAACACATAAACATGATGCTTAGGACATGTTTTAATAACTGATTTAGGGTGTAACACCGAGAGAGTTACAGGTGATTGCTAAATGTCTTAGCCCGCTATTTAGAAAATTGTATATAGTTATCTACATGAAACTCATTTCATAGCACCTTGTCTAATAAGGACGAATCTCACATTTTTATACAAGGAATGAAACTCCCACGGCAAGTGATAAAACAAACATGGCATGCATTCGAAAAAATCATCATTGGTTAATGGGGACGCACGGGGCAGCAGCGATCGAGATGTTTGCTGGATATGAGCACCTGGCCGGTTATAGTATCTCTGAATCGTTCTACTAGTAGTAGTATATCAAATAAAGTTACTGTGGCGTTGGATGGAAATGGTTGGCCAGTAAAAGAGGAACGAAAAGCTAAAGCATCCCTTTCCTTCCCTGGGCGAACGCATCGTTTTCCAGTAGTGCTAGTGGGCAGTACGAAATTTTTGGTCTTACCGAAAAATTCCCACCTGTCGCTACCTCTTGCATTTGGACATATGGCTAGCTAGATGCGAGCTTAGAATTCCTCCCCACCACGTGGATTTGATAACGATATGGTACTACTGCAGTATGGAATTTATTAGCCTACTATGGAGTGTTACTGTTGGATGATGGGGACGCAGAGAGGTCCCATTAATTTGCCTTGATAATTTTACAAATGCATAATGACCATAAGAAAAATAATGCAGCAAGTGGGGTACAGTTGGTCGGCAAGAGCGCTTTCAAAAAGTAATGATAATCCTATATTGTTTTTTGTTTTTAGTGAAATCGAAAATGCTGTTGAAAAGTCCAGCTTTAAAGTTTTTCTTCTTGACAGCATCACTTTGTGGCCTTCTATGAAGTATGTTTCCGTGGTGGAGTTTTGTTGGTTGTTAGCTTGCTGCACGCACGTGATTTGCATGCATCGAACCAGTAAAAAATGTGCCTTGTTAATAGTGGACCAAAATTATTTTCAAGTATTGCGAGGCCAAGTTGTGCAACAGTGTTTTAGTTTCTTACCTAGTGCAACTATAGTTCCTTGCAGAAAGAGACGCTGATATTAGTAGGAACTCTGCGGCTAAAGGTTTGACAAACATTTATATAGTTTTTTCCCTCAAGTTATTGGTAATTTAGGAATTTGAATGAAACAAGCAGAAGACTTCTACTCGTCGAGAACAGAAAGCAACCAAATACAATGATTAATAAACACAACAATGAGGTAGCCTTTTGTCGTGGACCTTGATTCAAACTTAGGAATTTCTTTTTATTCCAATGCCTAGACACACAAAGAAGGATGGAATTTTTAATCCAAAAGTCCTAAACAAATACGAGTGCCTAACTGAAAAGGATAGTTTGTGTGTATAAAAAAAGGCCGATGCCAAAAAAAAATGATAGGTGCTTTGAATCTTTCACCTCTAGCCCATCCTTTTAATTGTATACATGGAGCTTAAGGGTGTATCCTCCCGTCTATAAAGCCCTGCCATGGTTACTGACGCACACCAAAGGCTTATATGGATCGCTACACCTTTGTTTGGCAAGGAATGGGTGGCAATAAACCAACGAAAACCGTGGCAAAGTGCAATGACATGCTAAACCTGTGATATGGTAGAGCGCGGGTTGGTGTTTTTTTTTTGTTTATCTTTTTTGGGAAAGTTATTCGTTATCGGTGGGCTATAACCTACGCCATCAGGAGTTGATTGATCTCGGAATAATTTTTATTTGTTTTCCCCACTAGTGGCATACTGTTTTCTGACAAGTGTGTATTAATTAGTGATAGAGAAAGACAGTCTAGAAGAAGCACTACGTGAGGGGTTGTTCCTGAGCTGATACGATTAGCATATACAGTGCACGAAATGAACTGCAATAGAGATAGTAGGTGCTTGATATGGAAAGGGAAAAAAACAGCAGCACCAAAGCCAAATCAAAAGATACCCAAGGAATCTGCTTATCGCCAATCAATCTTTCCCATCAAAGCACCAAAGCAGATCTCATCTCGCAAGGGAAAGAGAAACACACAACGGCACAAGTGCCCAATATCAGCAGCTTACGTTTCAAATCTGCTACCATGTGCTGGTACACGCTTTAGTTCTTTTTTTTGTGTGAAGTTTTTTCCCTTTCACCTTCGTTGAATGACTCGAGTCCGAGAGCCTGAAAAGTTCAGGACAGTCCCAGCTGAAAGGGAGAATGTGCAAAATGGATAAACCGCGAGGGGGATAACGAGAAACGTCACGTGGCAGGGGCCAGGGGAACACCGTCAGTGGGCATTGACGGAGTGACCTTCCCCCGTCAGATTGTCTCTTCTCAGTACTTTTTCCCCGTCGACCCAAACGTCTAGTACCTCCGTGACTCGCCACGACAGTCAATGACGGGTGGGGTCAGAAACAGAAACAGGCCACATGTCATCCAGTGCAACAGCGAGAAGCCCATGCGAGTCAATAAAGCTGTCGGTGGGACCACGCTTTAATGGGGGCAGCAGCCATCAGCCAATCCCGAGCGCGTGGGGCCCATGGGGAGTGTACGAGGGTGTCGAATCTGTCGCCGTCCTCGGACCAGGACCCGTACGGAACGCCACTCCCTGGAGCACACGTGGAGCGCCAGGATGGGCCACTTGTGCTGCATGCCTGGTGCCTCGGCGGCCCCACTTTCCCCTCGTACAAACGGGTGGATTCACTGTGGCTACGATTTTTTTAGTACAACTTCAGGCATGCGCGTGCGACCCAGCGGACCGGGGCTTGTTTAGATTGAGATTGAGAATTAGTATTTGGTATTGTAGTATTTTTGTTTGTATTTGATAATTATTGTTTAATTATAGTTTAACTAAGCTTAAAAGATTCATCTCGTAATTTACAATCAAACTGTGTAATTAATTATTTTTTTTATCTACATTTAATACTCCATGTATGTGTCTAAAGATTTGATGTGATGGAGAGAGAGTGAAAAAACTTATAATCTAAACAAGGCCTCGGCTAATCAATAGTACGGTGATGTGTTTTCTATTTTATTTTATCCCTTTGGTTTTTTTTTCTCTACTCTCGTCTCTAAATAACTGTAGTCATTGGTGTCGTATCGTAAGTTTGACTCAATTTGTATAAAATATGAGTAACATTTGTATCTCTAAATAAATTTATTAGAAAATTAGATTCAAAAATCTTTTCAGTGATATTAATTATGTACCATAAATATTAATATTTTTAATATATATTTATCAAAGTAGTTTTCGAAAGAAAAACGATATATATTTAGGATAGAGGGAGTTGTATTTAACTCTCTTTTTTTGTCTGTCTGAACATCAGGATATAAAGTTATGGCCAAAACACCTCTATACTTATTAAATAGTTTTTAAATAGTCTATAAGTCAGTCATACATGATCTAATGACCATTAATTTTTTACTACATCTCAAGTATACAATGGTTGGTCAACCATAAAGTTTCACCATAATAGGACCATATAAACTGCAGCATGAATTAATCACGGAAAAACATAGATATAAAGCTAGAGCAAAACTTTTGTACTAAACCATACCATATCATATGTTTATTATGTAGAACTACTCATATAGAGTCCAACAAATTTAGACTTTCCATTTTATGATTTTTCTGTAGTTTACTATGATTTTTCAAAAATTCGACCAAAATAAATATAAAAGAAAAAAGAAAACCCACCTAGAGAAACAACATGAAAGGTTATGTACAGTTTGAAAAGATAGCGAGGAGTTATGTCTGATTTTCTAGTTCAAATTAACTTTTATGAAAATGGAGGGAGGTCAAATAAACTTTTTCCTCTTTTCGGACGTTACAACTTACAGCTCACAGGCAGCAAAGGTTGTCAGCCTGTTCGTTTGGTCGTAAACGATCGTAAATTTTAAGCCAGAACAATATTTTTCTCAAACACCTGACCAGGCAACAGTAATAATCTACGATCATATACGATTAACAGTGTGACGTGCCGCGTCCCGTGGGCCGACAGCAAGCGGTCCATGCTGCGCAGCTCGCAGGTGCAAGGAGTCACCCGTGGTGGTCCGTGGTCTCGCTGGTGCGACTGATTTTGCCTGTGTCGGCACACTGGCCCTGGCGTCACGCAGTTCATGGCGAGCAGCCGGGCACGCAACGCCGAGGTGTTTTGATTTTGGCAAGGGATTTTCTCACCCAGGCCAGATGCTACCCACTCCACTAGGCCACTCGCCAGAGCAAGAAGGCAGGCACCTTATCCATTTCTCTCGGTAGAATCTGTTTCCGAAACCAATGGACGCCATTCTCGTCATCATGGCATTATTTTCCCACTTGTTGGGCAACCAACGAAGGCGTCGACGCCAAACGAGCGAGAGCGAGCAGCGGCATGACGAGCTGGGCCGCGCCATGCCCATGCGAAATGGAAGATACTCCGTATATACTAGAGGCCGCCATGACTACGGCCGAGGTGTGGCCGTGTAGATCCAACACGACTCCCAAAGGACGACAGCGAGAGCCCTCGATTAGTAGGTCTCTCAAGTCTCACCACACTTGCCAAGTCGACGCTCCATTTCGCCATCACACTTGCTAAGGTGCCATCCGTCCGTGCATTATTCACAGCCTAAGCGCTGCAGCGATACATGCGCGTCAGCAACACATCGGACATGCTCCCTGCAATAAAGTGTACGTCTAGCATATTGGTGAATAGATCAACGTTAGTGAGAAATTATGTATATAACTTTTTCTCTAATGGCCGCACGCTTCCCCTCCTACCATCCATACCTTACACACCTTATTTCCTGCAAGTAATACCATAGAGTCCAAACAGTCTCGACACATCTGATTATCAAACTCCACATCAACATACACATAGTCATCAATTGGCTTAATTGGTGCCTCCTGCCCCCACACCACTAGTTTGCCTTGCCTATCACACCCTAGCGCCCCTTCCTTTCAATATTTATGTCGTTGCCGCTCCAACGAGAGCCATCCTAGGTGGGATGGGCGTATACCACCAATTTATTGAGATTGTTATGTCCCATATTTAAGGGGAGTATTTCTAGAGGGACAATTACATCTTTCTTATCCCCTAACCAAACATAACGATAAAGTGGGTTATCCCACCTTATCCCTGTCTCACCTCAAATCAAATATTATATAAAAAATTGGACCATTCACTATTATCCCTATTTTTCTCTTGGTTTGGATGTTCTCTTACTCGTACGAGTTTTTGACAAGATTATTCATGCATGGTCCTCTTCTAGCACATCCAGACATAGTTAGTCATAAGACTCAACGGGCTATATAATAATTTAGGCCCCTTTTTTGCACAACTCAACTTCACCGATGAAGCTGTTTTGAGCAGTTTTCTCTGTGAAGCAGAGCTGTTTTGAAAAAAACGATCTTTGCAAAACAGCTTCACCAACAACTTTATGCATAGCCGAGAGAGCGAGGGAGAGAGCTGTGAAAAGCTACATTTTTTAGTTTCACCTCTCTCTGTTCCTCTGCGAGAGCATACAAAAGAGCATCATCCCATGAGCTGTTTCGAAAAAGGGTATTCAGGAAAAAAAACTCACAATAGCTTATGAAGTCGTTGATGAAGCACTGTTAACAGACCCTTATAAAAAAGCACAAGAGAAAATCTGAAAACACTTAACACTTGCAGATGCTAGACGGTAACGAAGAAGTGATTTGCTGGGTTATCTTCTTTGCAAGTTTTCACGTAATATGTGTCAAAACAGTCCCATATGCTAAATCAAAATAAAATATTCATAGCATGACTTAGAGATTTATTTTATTCTATGTACAATACATATAATAATACTGCGCGGCGAGCGTGGTAAGCCATCATTCATACTTTGCCAACAATACATATAATAATATCGGATATATACCATGTACGGATCGGAGGGAAATTATTCGGGATACGAAATGAAAGACAGTGAAGAACGAATTTATTTGCTGCTGCTGCAAGATCTGTAACACAATCATAGCTCAGACAGATGCAAACAGTTGACAGTTGTTTCATCAGAAACTGATGCGGAAACATGTCTACAGACTACCAATTACTGCTCCTAGTACCAACGTTGGAATCAGTCGCCATTACTCGGTCGCCGAATTCAGCCAACGCGTAAATTTCCAGTCGGGAACAGTATTTTTCTCTCACACCAAACCAGCCAGCAGTAAATAATCCACGATCGTTTACGGCCTCCCGAACAGGCTGAACGTGGCCGTCCCTACCAAGCCCTATTCATCTGGCTTATAAGCCGTACTTTTTCAGTCAACAAACAATATTTTTTTCTCGCAACAAATCAGCCAACGATACTTTCAGCCCTGGGCAAATAGACAATTGCTGTAGACACCTGCTCCGACACCTGCTGTAGACAATTGCTTCCCGCTGCAAGAGGCAAATTAAGGCCGGTACGCTCAGCCACTGAACAGTAAACACTGAGCACTGAACAGTAACATTGACCCTGAGATTGTGCTCGATTCAGCTGGCAGTGTCTACACTACAACACCTGCACCGACCTGGCAATAACAGGCCCACAGAGTACACACAGGGAAGGCTGGCGACTGGCGTTACCAGCACTCCAGCAGTGAAGAGTCCTGGCAATCGAACTGTCGAAGACGAGTATTATACCCTCGCAAAAAAAGAAGAAGCCGAGTACTATACGTGCGTCCGACGCCGTATTGCTCTCCGGACGAACGGCCCAGTCTGTTCTAAAGCCCAGGGCCTGCTCAACCGCTTGCAGGCTGCGTGCGAGATGCCGTATTGGGCCTGTAGGGCCTACGGCACCGGGCCCGTGGCGTCGTCAGTTCCTTCAGCTCAGCCCGGCTCTCCTACCATTGCAAGTAAGTTCATTCATAGTCTTGATATGGACCCTACACTCCATGGCATATCTAATCTTTTACTCCCATTTTATACCAAACTAGTAGCAAATATGTGTTTGGTCCAGCGCTGTTTCCCCTGCAATGATCAACAGTGCCACCACCTCACATTGCTTGACCCAGTACGGGCCTCTACAACCCTGATGCCGCTCACCTCGGGGCGTTAAACGATTACGCTCGAATTCTCAATCCCAAGTGATCCTCGTCTATTTCTCCCGCAATCCATTTTCATTCCCATTGTCATTATCACTTTACCAACCAAACACTATCTTAGGCCAGTTTTAGTAAGAGTTTCATGTAAATTTCATTTACATTAAAAGTAAATTATTTTCTTATCCCTAAAAAAAGTGATGCTTAGTTTCTTGTTTTTTTCTTCTTCTCAAACTTACTTATTTGACTCTAAACTGAATTTCTTTTGATTTCTTGACCCTTCCGTTAGTTTGATGAGCCAACGGTGTTAAGCTGTACGCAAAATAACTCTTTTACCACTTACACCAAAGTCTACAGTTCACATGTCTTTCAGGCTACCTCTATCAATAATTTCCCAAAATAAGATATAATATTTCTTCAAGTATGGAATCATTATTTTTTAATAATATTTTTTAAACCAGGGGTAAAAGAATCATTTCACATACAGCTTAACACCGTTAGCCCATCAAACTAACTGGGCCAAGAAACCAAAGGAAATTCTTTTTAGAGCCAAATAAGCAAGTTCGAGAAAAAAAAAAACCAAGAAACTAAGCAACATTTTTTTAGGGCCAAGAAAATAATTTCCTCTTACATTAAATAGGTTGTCACATAAACATTTTTGATGATATGGCAACGTATTTAAGAAGGGAGATAAGAAATGATGAAACTTTCTTAGCACGATTACCAACTATTTATGAGTCATGAAATTAAATGCATATGAAACTATAGAATAAAACTTTGTATCGAGAGTGAGTGTTTTATCCAAGTTTCACTGGCTTGGAATCAACGCCGTGAAACTATCCACTGAGACTGATGAGTTTCATGACACAGTTAATAAGACTGCTACATCACCTTTTGTATTGGTAACTATGACAGAGACAGAGAGTTTCATCTGCCTCTCTTTATAAATAAGTTGTCGAGTCAGATGTGTCACTATATTAAATGAGAATAAAACTCTTTTAAAACCCTTATTGAGATAGAATCAGACACCATATTATTGGTTGCTCTAATTTCTATGGACACTAAAGTTAAACCACACATGAAAAATTACTTTTGGAAGGTAAGGGTATGTTTGGATGGACGATGGACTAACGACTACTCCTATTAGCTCGTATAAATAGACCAGTAAACTAACAATTAGTCTGCCTATCTAGATATTTAGGACTAAAAAATAATCAACTACATGTTAGTTCTATGGCCAAATAGGGCCTAAGTAGATGTAAGGCAGCTCCGCGATAGAATGTCAAGCGTTGAGATAATATTCACCCTGTTAGTTTATGTTGGAATTTGGCTTATGCTAAAATATTGTGAGAGGAATACACTGTTTCATGACTAAAAAGTACTTCTGAAGATGGAAAAAAGGGGAGAAACAGTATTGCCATGAAATTTCATGCCGCACTAGTAGAATCTCAAGCGGCGAGATATTAAAAGAAAAGAAAAGAAGAATCTCCGGCTCCACCCAACGGCAACGCTGACCGCCACGAAAACGACGGGACGAGCACGAGACCCGCCGGGTAGGAATCCAATGCGCCATGCAACAGCAAAGAAAGCGGGATCGCCCTCACCGTCTCTGCGAGGTGGGCCCAACCTTAGCCTCTCCAAGCAAGAAAGGAACGTGATACCCGCGCGGGCGTGGTTCCCACCCCGCAGTGTGATAGCCTGTGATAGGGACACGGACCCATCGCGCGTCACTCCTCGCCGGCCCCCGTCGCGAACGCCACCCGCTTCCCTGACACGCCGGCCCTGCAAGCAACCGCCCTCCTGGAGCCCACTCGACAGGGAAACGCCGCAGAAAATACGGGGAAGAAACACGAAAAAAGGCAAGGAAAAAGGAGGGCGTTTTTTTTTTGACAACAAGGAGTGCGTTAAATACGAACGACCCGGGCGAAGCGGCACTCTATTCGCGCAACCGCGTAGAAAGTCCAGTCCCCAAACACCCCAGCGGAGGAAGAGCAGCAGCCGCCGCCGCAGCTATGTCGGGGGGAATCGCCCGCGGCCGCCTCGCCGAGGAGCGCAAGGCCTGGCGGAAGAACCACCCGCACGTACGCGCCCCTCGATTCTCCCTCCGCCCTGCCCTGATTCCGCTTTGCTGTCGCCGCCAGGCCGGGTTGTCTGATCTGTTCTGTTTGCTGTGGTGCTGGCGCAGGGTTTCGTGGCGAAGCCGGAGACACTGCCCGACGGGACGGTGAACCTGATGATCTGGCACTGCACCATCCCCGGCAAGCAAGGGGTAAGCGACCTGGGCTCAGGAACCCTAGCTATCTCTAGAGCAATCGGTGCTGGATCGGGGCGGGTCGGTTCCTGCCCTTACAGCTGCCCACTGTTTTTATCAGATCCCTCGTATGGTGAACAAGTCTTGTGTATATGTAGTAGCATGCAGCTGTGGCGTTTTCAGTTCCTTCCTTGTGTGCCATGAGTTTCAGAGTTTGATTGGGAAGATTGGGGCATTAGTCCATAGGTTCAGTGGGCTTTGTGTATAGTAATCTGATGCCGTTCAATTAATTTTGAGGGTAGCTACATTGTTTTCACTGTATTGTGTAGGTTCTATGACTCATGTTATTTGCAAGTGCTAGAGCAGGTACATTTTTGTTAAACTTATCTTGTAGTTCCCCCAGTGCCATGGCCTTAATTGAGCCTTCGTTTCCTTATAGCTCACTATGACAAAAAGGTGGTTTCTTTATTATGGGTTGAACTGTTAACACCTAGCTACACTATGGATCAATTTGAATGCTTGTTCTGCATAAACAAATTTGTGGATGAGTTGTCTATATGCTTCAGATGAATTGTTCATTTTTGTTAACTACAATTTCATATCACAGTCGACTGGGATACACTTCAATTGTTGAACTGGGAGTTTATTTAAGTTGTTCAACTAAACACAGGTGGTTTCTTTGAATATTGTTGGGTTCATATGTTTCATTTAATCTGTGCAGTTGTCTTTATTTCTGTAAAACTAATATGTTGTGAAAAATGGCACAGAATGCTAAAACCCAATAGAAAAGGTTGCAATTTGGTTTAAGCTGCCTCTTAAGTAAGTTCTTGAGAAGTTTGTGGTAGGCCTAACGCTGTAAATGATGGTAATGTTTGATCTTTGTCTTTGGTTGCTTACTAATGGCACCTCGAATTTTGGATTGTGGGGTACTAAACTTTGTTGAAAAACCTAAGTAACATCGGTGTTCTTTAGTCGAGAAAGGGTTATCCAGCGTGCATATTGATATGATCACCTTACTAAGTTTGAGTGTGTTGTGAGTGTGTGGGTGTGGGTTTGTGTGTGGTGCTGTAAGACCACCTTTTTCCATTCTTCTTAATATAATGATACGCAGCTCTCCTACGCGTTCGAGAAAAAAATAAATGATCATTGTAATTCTACTAAATTAGTGAGTCCTGCCAGCCAGCCAGCTAGCTTGTAGTGAGACTTGAAGTCTGGTCATAGGAAATCCAATTTTGGCTCATATGCTCTTTCTACTATCAAGTGTGGGCAATGGATTTACAACTAGGTCAGAATAGGTTTATTTTCTTTTGATGAACTAAATTGTTTGATTTACTTGTTCTCTGTATTGGATGCTTTTAATTCTTTGTTTCAGGTTATATCATTGAATTTGTGCAAGGCTAACATTCACCAACTGTAGTTGACAGTTGTTTGAATATTATTGTCATGTGTATGTTTATCGAAGCTGTCTGTAATAAGATAATGCAGTTTGAACATTTAACTGATTCCCATCTTTATTTCTTTTGCAGACTGATTGGGAGGGTGGATACTTCCCTCTCACCCTTCATTTCAGTGAGGATTACCCTAGCAAGCCTCCCAAGTGCAAGTTCCCTCAGGGTTTTTTCCACCCAAACGTCTATCCTTCTGGAACAGTCTGCCTTTCGATCCTTAATGAGGACAGCGTAAGCTCTGCAATCATTCTGTAGTCCTGTGTGATGCTGTACAGATTTCATGGCCTTACTGTTCCTTTTTTTTTGTCAGGGTTGGAGACCAGCTATTACTGTTAAGCAGATTCTTGTCGGGATCCAGGACTTGCTAGATCAGCCAAATCCTGCTGACCCTGCTCAAACAGATGGCTATCACCTTTTTATCCAGGTTAGTTAAAAGTGATGGACCACAACAAAGATATTGTTTGCCCAAAACCTTACTGAGTTTTGACGTTCAGATAGCCAATCATGTTTGTAACATTTTATTTGGCTTTGCAGGATCCTACAGAATATAAGAGGCGTGTTAGACTGCAGGCGAAGCAGTATCCCGCATTGGTCTGAGAACTTCGCCCTACTAGGGATCCATGCTGCACATCCGCATAGTTGTTGCTAGTGTCTTGAATGGAAGACCAAATGTAACATGGTGCTTTGAGAAGTACCTATCGTTTTTGTGAACCGTGTATTCTAACAGTGCTATTAACTGTTTGGAGTGTGTGCTTTTCGGGATGATGTCAAAACCTTGATGTCTGGTTATCAAGAATTGATGTGTGTTGTCTGACAAATCTAAATCTATATCTGTTGGATACCCGTTATTTGGGTAGGGTGTTGGTTTTTTTATCCAATTGAAATGGTTAGTGGACGATATGGGAATCCTTATTATTTGGGTTTGGTGGTGTGGTGTTATCCAATTGAAATGTGTAGGGGGCGGTAAGGGAAGTAGATTATCTATGGCTAAGCCTTTCGCTGAAATCATCAATCAGTAGAAATATAGGGATCAAGTAATGCAATCATCTATTATTAGAAATATGTAGATCAAATAATACAATCATATATTATTAGAAATATGTAGACCAAACAATACAAAGTTTGTTTTAGTTGTTTTTATTAGATCCACATGTTTATCTTACTGCGGTAGCGAAAATCCTAGGGTGACAACATGACATTCTTAAGATGCCTATTATAACAAATCATCTCTAACTAATTTTAGTCAATTTTGAGAAAATTTTATGGTGTGGATGAGAGTTTTTTTTATTTTTTTTAGATTTTAGGATCTACATTTAAATATAGATGCACCTGCACGAAGTAGCCGCTATCATACTGAGTTATCTTTGAAAAAACAATTAAACGTGAGGATTTTATTTCTAGGTTTCAGCTTTTGACGTGTAGATCTTGTTGTTAATTTACATAGAGTTGCAAACTATTGTAATCAATTAATCTAAGCAAGTTTTAGTCAATTTCAATAAAATTTAAGTTGTGGATGCGATGTTTCCAGGGGTACAACTTTGACATGAAACTTACACACATATAGAGCACGGATATATGTATAAAATGGTAGAATAGAAGCTAGTAGTTCAACTAAAAGCAATAAATATGGATAAAATTAATCGTTATCCATTGGGTTTGATAAGATTAGGGATGTGAGAAATAGATAATGGTGATATGGGTTTGAATCGTGGACAAGCATGAACTTGACCAACCCTTCTAGCTTCTAGGTATTGGGTTTATTAAAACTTGCTCAGGTTTCCTCCTATGAGAACATTGGAAGCATCGGTGGCTGATCCACATGCTGAAATATGTTGGACTGTTGATGTATGTTTTGTAAAAAAGACCTCAAGCTCTTTAGAAACTAACGTGTGGTTTACTTTACCTGGCCCGATGCCACTGCCACCTCTCAAGTACGGCCGCACGACCCTGGCTCGTCATCATCACTCCTCTGCATGCGAGATTATTAACTTTTCATCATTATTAGGATCGGCACCTCCTCATATAATAACTTTACTATTGCCCTTACGTTTTTACCGGCATAAAGAGACAAAATTTATAAATTTACCATATTTGCTCGCATGGCACGCCAGCCATGCACGCCAGCATGAATATGAATCAGCGGGTCACGCGAAATATCCATCCTGACCCTCCCCTCTTCCTACACACTAACACGGCCCACTCGTCTGCTTGCCCCATATGAACGCCATCTTCCGCGGGTGGTGAAGATGATTGATGAGTTGCTACCTGCCATTTGCATCTCACTACCTTTGATTGGTGTTTCCCATTCATGTAAATGCCATTGAGGATTTCTCGGGATGCTCCCTCTTCTATTTATTGTCTAATATATTTTTTGGTTTGATTTTTTCAATGCCTATATAAATTATGACCGATATATTTTTATGGTATATTTAGTGTGCATATTGATGCAACTTAATTACTTATGGTATATGATTCAAAAATAATATTATTCCACATTTTAGTGGGAATTTTATTAGTCTTGAACAATTCTGCAAAATCATTAGTGCTCAATTTTCTTAAATTTATATTTGACGTTAAATATGCACCTTTTTTCAAATACAAAGTTACATTAGTTTGTTTTGTTGTTCCAAGAACCTTCATGCGTATAGTAATGACATATGGATGACATTTGCTTCACTTTTGACATTGCCTATGGTTTCTTCTTAATTATGTTTTACCTTCTCCTGTAGTTTTGTGCAAACCTCAAAATGCTAGCTTTGGGGCCACAATGGAGTTATTGGATGATGACATCGACGATGAGCAGGAGGCACAAAAGACCTAATTTTTTACTATTTAACCCTTTTTTGAATAAAATTTACATTTGGCCCCCTGAAGGGTCGAGATGGCGACTAGAGGGGGGTGAATAGTCTTTTCTAAAACTTAATCGCGTCGGCTAACCGAGACAAATGCAGAATTTAAACTAACGGTCTAGCCAAGACTACACCCCACTATATATGTTCACTAACACCTTGCAAAGATAACAATTATGCAACAAAGGTGTCGGGCTAGCTAGAGCTCTCCTAAACAATTCTAGGAGCAAGGTTACACAAACCTATGCCACTAATACTTTAAGCAATAAGGGAGCTCCTACACATGCTAGTAAGCAAAAACACAAAGATAACTAAGCTCACTAGCAATGCTCAATAACAAGGCAACCAATGCCTAATTAAAGAGCGCAAATACTTAGCTATACAAACTAAGCAATGTGACTAACAAGGTTACTAAAACCAAATTAGCCACGCAAGGGAGCTACTTCTATGCTATACAAGCAAGAAGGTAATTAGCAAGCTACACAAGCTATCTAATTACAAGAGCAACTACACAAGCTTAATATGTATAAAAGTAATGGCAAGCTTGTGTAATGGGGATGCAAACCAACAGGAAGAACAAGGTTGACACGATGATTTTTCTTCCGAGGTTCACGTGTTTGCCAGCACGCTAGTCCCCGTTGTGTCGACCGCTCACTTGGTGGTTCGACGGCTAATTAGCATCACCCGCTAAGCCCGCACGTCGGGCGCCACAAGAACCTACCCCTTGAGTGAGGGTAGCTCAATGACACGCTTTACTAGAGTTGCTCTTCGCGGCTCCCGCGGGGCGAGCACAATGCCCCTCACAAGCACTTCTCCAGAGCGCCACACAAGCTTCTTGCACGCTTCGACGGAGACCACCACCAAGCCGTCTAGGAGGTGGCAACCTCCAAGAGTAACAAACACCACCGGCTTGCAACTCAATCACCTATTGCCACTCGATGCAACCTCACAATGCAATCGTACTAGAATCGCTCACTCACACAATCGAATGATCACTATCAAGTATGTGTGTGATGGAGGGCTCCTAAGCACTCACAAGCATGAACACTAAGTCCCCTTTGGTGCTCCACACCAGCCATGGCCGAAGGCCACTTCTATTTATAGCCCCAAGGGCTAAACTAGCCGTTACCCCTTCACTGGGCAACGGTCGGGCCGACCGGATGCTCCGTGTAACACCTCGGGTGTTAGCCTTGCATAACTTGACTTGCATAACATGAGCATGAGCATCAAGCATCCATAAATCATCATTTACAATTGAAACATTTGATCGAAACATATGAAACCTTGCTTGTTATTTCATGTTTCTTAGAACATATGCATATGATCATGTATAAATGAATGCATGTGGGTAGTGCTAGTCACTACAACACCTTAGCTACACTTAGGTTAACTAAAGGAACCTTGTTCATGAAGGCCACATTTCTTGATCAAGCATTTAAGTGTTATTTCATGTGTTGACCTGAATAGCTATATGAGTGACTACTACATGAAATGCTTAAATGACCTTGCAAATTGTTTTAACATGCTTAGAGTATCATCATGAATAACTTTGGTATTTAGTGCTAGGGCTAGTTTGGTCATTTAGCCATGGTTTGAATGTGCATCATGATTTCAAAGTGACAAGTTTGACTAAAGTTGAACTAGGTGTTAGGGACCTTGCATGGAGGAGTTCACTAAAGCAAAGTTGTAGTGTTTGACATAAGGAACAACTTTTATTTTTGGGTCATGGACTGATTTTGCTTCTAACATGCTTGAATGGGTCCCACAAAAACCAGCCAAATCTTGCTTTTAACACTTAACAAATTTTCTAAGAGTATGCTCGACTGACAGCCTGACGAGCCGTCTTTGATCATGATTTTACTCGGTGTACGATGTGAATTGGAACACGATCATTGAACAACATTTGTAGCTGGTACTTAGGACTACGAAAGTCATTTAGATCATTTACGAGTTGGAGCGATGGATTAGCGGGAAAATCAGTGGCAAATCTCGTCGTCAGGCTCGGCCATCACGTTCTGACGAAACTGAATCGACTGAATCGATCGGCACAGTGGCCGACCAGCTTCAGAGCAGAGCCGCCGCGTGGAGGTCCCGTCGGCCGCGCGTCGCCGTTGCCCTGACCGCGCAGGCCACGCCGCGCCCGAGCGCGCCTTCATCATGCCAACGCCCGCCCGCACTCAGCCACGCTCCATTTTCACTTCGCCTCGGTCTCCTTCGTCGTTCGCAGCGCCCGCAAGCACAGCAGCAGCGCCGCCGTCGCCGTTGACGGCACCAACCCACGCCTAGCCACTCAATCGCCACCGCAACCTCTCCACCATCATCTCAGCGACTCACCGCGCCCGCCCGTGCCCGCTGACCACGCTCGGTAAGCTCCAGCCACGTGCATAGGCTCGCCGGAGTTCCGCCGTGAGCCCCGTCGTCGTGGCCACGCCGCCACAGTCCCCCTCTCCAAGCGTTAGCTAGCGCGCTAGGTCCGCCGTAGTACCCCGGTGCTCGTCCGAGCCTTAGGTCGGGCCACCGAGGACGTCGCCGGCGTTTTGCCGTGGTTCAGCCTCGCCGCTCCGCCATTGCCGCCGCCGTCGTCCTTACCGTCGACAATAGGGCCGGCCAAGTGGCTCAATAGATGCGCTAGGTCAAGTAGATCGCGTAGTGATGATGTCACCGCCAGCAACCTCGCCGTCGGCGAGCTCTGGCCGCGCCAGCACCGCGCAGCGCCGCTGCCCTGTTCCGTGTCACTGACGCGTGGGGTCCCCCTGACCACCGGGTCCCACCTGTCAGCGACAGCAGTAGAGAGGGCTAACTCATTTTGAATCCAGTTTTTGATTTGTTTTGTTATTTTTGTATCTGCAGTTTGGTAGCTCATAAAATGTTGAAATAAATATGGTTGTGTTCCTTAGGAAGTGTAGTATTTAGGAAAAATATGTTCTTGGTTTCAACAGTAGAAATTTCTGGAGATTTAAATAGGGATTTCAAATGTGCTTTTGAATGCATTTAAATTTGTTTATTTTATATCTAGAGTTCCTGTGCTCCAAAAATTATGAAATTTTTGTGGTAAGCTATTATTGTTATATATGAGCTTGGATAAAAATTTGAGGACCAGTGCATGTGTAGATCTATAGTTATAGATTTTTCTTTTATAAATAGTTAATCCTTGCATGAATTTTTATAAATTAATTATAAGTCCAAAATTCATGAAATTTATTGGAGGTGATACTAGTACCATATGGATGTTAAGAAAAATAAGAAATCTGTTGCTTGACACTTTTCAATAGGATTTTCCATTTATACCATTTCAAGCCTTGCTTCCTTATCATTTTTGTATAGGATGTTCTACTTAGTAAAATGACATGAAATTTTTATAGTAGCCCTTTGATAGCATTAGTAAGGCTCTGTAAAATTTTGAGAATTTATTAAGCACATTTGATATATATTATTATTTAGCCTAGATATCTAAATAAAATAATAAAGGCAATTTAATAAATAGTTTGGGCTTCACCATTATATCATCTTAACTGTATTTGGTATGCTTACACTGTTGGTAGGTTATATGTTGTTAAATTTTGAATGATTACCTGATGTAGAAATATTCTTACTTTATATTGCATGTTAACACATTTTGGACTGATTCTAGAGTGTAATGAGTTATATGTTGAAACAAGTGTAGACTATAAAAATGGTTAATAACAAAGTTGTAGAGAATTTGATAAGCATTCCAGAAAGTCTAGGATCACTATTTTTGAATTTGTAGAACTCCAGTTATGAGTGAAACAAGTAGCTGCTGGTTATGGTGTAGTCGATGCATTGTAGAAATAGTTAAGTAATAATTGAGAAGAGATATGCACCTACTCAAACAACGCGATGCACTTGTTAACATCTATGCATTCGTGATACTCATACCATACTCATGCATCTAGGATCGGAGGAAGAGATCACGTTGCTGGAATTCGAAGAAGCAGAGGAAGGGAACCCGCAGGAGAATCCGCAAGTCCCCGCTCCCGAAGGCGTGGAGCAGAACCCTGAAGAGCTTCCGGAGTGCCCTGATCATCGCCCTACTTCCTTTCTGCGAGGCAAGCCCCGGAGCATTATAAGTCTCCCAGTAATTTACAAATGTTTACTTACGTATTTATGATTGATGCATTAGGTATAAGAGTTGAATGAAACCACTTGATGCATGTACATTCCTTGTCTAGATATTAACCCTTTAACCGGTATAGGTCCAGGATCGAATATATGCTTAGCCATGCTTAGACCGGTAGAAGTCGGGTGATGTCCTGTTACCTGCGAGATATAGGTGGATACCGGAGCACGGTTGGCTATATCTGCTATCGTGGAACAGAACCATGTGGTAAAAATAAATTGAGACCGGGCGGGATATCGATAGAAAAGCAACAAGGCATGGAGGTCTTGAGTGTGGATCTATCCCCGTCTGTGTTGATCAAGGACTGTACCGTTGTTGGAACTTCTGACAAGATTGAACGCATGCCTCTCACTTAGCTGGCCGGATAACTCGTTCCGACCGCGAAGCCGAGTAATTCAACTCAGGCCGGGAATCGTTCTGTTGTGCGCTCCTTCCGGGGAACGATCAGACTGAGCCCAAGGGCAGGCTTGGCCTGAGCATCCTGGCATCTGGTGTTCCAGATTGTGCGGCGCAGTACGAACCCGCGAAATGTGTACCGGAGTTGTACCAAAGGTGACCTAAGACTATCGTGGCTGATAGATCTGGGTTTGTGTTAGGAATAAATTCCCAGCTGGTTGAAATCGATTCGAATCGCCGTCTCTCCCGGATAGTGAGAAACTTGGCTAGCTCCAACATCGTAGTAACTGTGTTATGAAACATGATGGTTCAGATGAATATGGAATTACAATACTTGCTATGGTTACTATTGTATGATTCTAAATAATACATCACATGTTTGGCATAGGATAGTTGCTAACCTAGAAATGGATAGTTATAATTAACTTGATAAAAGAATCACAACTGTACAACGGTTAATTGCCTTTTTCACAAAAATGTTGTCAAGTTACGTCCACTTATACAGCCTTGCATAATCCTTGGAGTCGTTTTATTTTCTGGTTCATGACGGGTAAGTCTAGCTGAGTACCTTCTCGTACTCAGGGTTTATTTTCCCATTGTTGCAGATGGCACTGTGTATCATGGTTATTGCAAGAGTTGCTTCTATCCCGCTGTGGATGAGGAGTAAGCCTTGGGCAGGCTTCCTTAGTAATTCCTATCCTTGCTTTTGTGGACCGTGATCTGGTTTGGCACTGTATTAAACTATGTTGGAAAACTTTATCTCGAACTTATTTGCTTCCGCTTTGTTTATCAAACTTGTTTTGTAATAACTTTTATTCGTACTCTGATGACGAAAAGTATCTGTGAACTTTATGTAATATGTGGCATGCATGTTGAATCCTGTACGATCTTGGTTGTTGTAAATCGTTTATCGAGACCCGTCGTGGTACTCGACGGACTACCGGGTTTATATGGGTTCAAGTATGACAGTGCGACCGCTTGCGGATTGCCATTATACTTGTATTCTTATAAATTGGTCGGTTCTGCGACAGCTAGTATCAGAGCAAGATTCAACGTTAATTGTCACAAGTGTATTTAAAAACAAAAGTTTTTGTTTTCCAAAAACCCCTCTCTAGCAACTATTAGTATATAATAGGTATTTGAAATCTAAAGTGTGCCAATGATCACTTTCCTTATGCCCAAATTAAGGACTAATAGGTGGCTATTTAAGTACTAACATGGGGGTTTTTACTTCGTTGTCCATACGGCGTGCTATAGTATGGATGCCATTCACTTGAGTGGTAGTGTATGGATCAAATGCCTCTACGCCAAGGTAAGATGAGAGTATGACCGCAAGATGTGAGCGTGCGGTCGGGAAGAGTTAGTTTTGGTACGGCTATGTATGCATGCTTGCATGTGTATATGGTACGTATTTAATTGTGGGTTTAAATTCTTGTCGGGTAGATTGATATGGAAGTATATGTATGGGTATACATATATGGAAGTATTTACAATTACATTCTGCATATTCATTATGGGTTTAGGGCTGAAATGAAATTTTATGCAGGTACACTAACAACGAAACGTGTAGCTCGACTAGTTACGCTATTTATGAGAGAACGTATGTATGCCACCGTGTCTACCGTTAGAAACAAAATTTTCCTAAGTTTGTGAGGACGTACGGCACGAGCATGCATCATGTTAAACACCATTCACATAATCACATTGTTCCTCCCCTTATAAAATTCTTACTCGGTTATGTAACTCTTATCCATTATGGCATTGTCTCACAAAAGGGTACATGTTGATGGTGCAGATGGCACGCACCAAGCAGACTGCTCGCAAGTCCACCGGAGGTAGAGCTCCTAGCCGTCAGCTTGCTCCACGTACCCGTCAACATCACACGTTCCTTGGAGAGTTTGGGATGCCTACACTCTTATGGAGAGTGCTCAGCTATGTAGGCTATCCTGATGGAATGGAACCCCGCTACTTCTAGGCGAATGAGTGGTTGGGAGAAGGTCTCTTAGTTACTGTGGAGGTAGTTGTCCGTCCCCGAGGTGACGAGTCTGAGTGGACAGGTTGGTGTTATGAGTCGACTGGCAGGACTGCTGAGGAAGCAGCTGGCAGGGCAGCCTTTGGAATCTTGAGGAATATCATGGAGCGTTTTCCTCAGGAACTGGCAGCCGCTATGGTTGGAGTCTTTCCAAGAGGTAATCCCTTCACTGACTCATGGCAGCAGGCTAGAGGAAGGCCCTTAGAAATTGGTGCAGCAGAAGGGCAGAACAGCGATAGCCCTGCAATGAGCGCCATGTTCGCAGTGATGAGAGTGTTAGATGGAGTTGAAGGTAGCCTCAGACGTGTGTCTGGTGCTCTTGGTCATGCCCGCGAAGACCGACGTCAGCTTCAGAGGGAGCACGACGCCGAGATAGAGAGGCTCACTGAAGAGATGACTAGGTTAACTCACCAGCGAAATGCAGCTTGGTCCAGGGAAGATGTCCTGAGAGCTCGACAGTTTGAGCTGGAACAGTAGCTGGCCAATGCGGAGGGATACAATGATAATCTGCATGAAGAAGTTCACCTACTGCACAATCAGCTCCACCCTTATGTACCACCTGGAGCCGCAGAAATGGGTCTAGAGGGGTACGAGGAAGAAGAAGAAGTGGCACCTGAAGCAGAAATAGAACCTGGGGAAGGAGATGATTCTGCGTCTGACCTCGATAGTGATCATGATGAGGATTAGATCACTTAGCGTGTAGTGGGAAGACTAATGTATCACCTTTATTATGTAATGGACCTGTAGTTCCAAGTTGGCATTGTAACCAGACTATCATGTAATGCTAATTGCACGTTTGGGTAAACGTTAATGCAATTCCAGTTCCTTGTCGGTCATCACGCTTTAAATTGCATGCGTTGAGCACGATAAGTGGTCAATTTGGCGATGTCATGTTGCGAGAATGAATTATTATGCCTCTGTTTTTATTGTGCTTTCGAGAATTTTTCTCCAGTAATTTCAGTTTGGCATGAGTACCTAATTCGTCTGCAATCTCTTGGCATCGACCCATAATCGCTTATTGTTGCAACTTCGCAGATGACGCGCACCCGTGCAGGAGCTAGCAGCAGCCAGGATGGCAACCATGATGACTTGCCACCCCCACCGCCACCATCTGCTCAGGAATTCTTTACCCAGTTCCTGGGTAGCCAGAGGACAATGGAAGAAGCTTTGCGCCTCATCGCGTAAAACACTGCTCGTGGCCACCCACAGCAACCAGGGGCCGAGCCAAATCAGCACAGTACATTCAAGGAGTTTCTGGACACGAAGCCTCCGATCTTCAAAGTGGCTGAGGAACCACTGCAGGCCGATGAGTGGCTGAATATCATCGAGCAGAAATTTCGTCTGCTAAGGGTCACTGAGCACCTCAAAGCTGAATATGCTTCTCATCAGCTGCAAGGACCAGCAGGAATCTGGTGGACGCACTTTCTGTCGTCTCTGCCTGCTAATGCGAGAGTGACCTGGGATCAATTCAAGCTGGCTTTTAGGGGACACCATATTCCCCCGGGCCTGATGCACATGAAAGCAGCCGAATTTATGAGGCTCACTCAGGGAACCAAGTCACTCACAGAATATATGCACACATTCAATAACTTGTCAAGATATGCTCCAAGTTTTGTGGATACTGAAGAGAAAAAGATTGAGAGTTTCAAGCGAGGTTTGGGTACCAAATTAATGAAGACTATGGCAAATTCTCGATGTGCCACGTACAATGAGTTTATTAGTGATGCCTTGACCTAAGAAAACCACAACAACCTGCATGCAGTTGCTAAGGGTCGCAAGAGGGCATATGAGGCCAGTGCATCCGGATCTTTTCAGTCAAAAGCGCCTATCGCAGTTAGGCCACCATTTCGTCCACCTGCATCCAAGTTCAGGCCTCCACCACCGAAAGCTCAGAATAACAGGCCACAGAAACTGTTTCGTAAGGCGTTCACTATTGCCTTACCAAAAGGGAATGGTAATCAGGACAGCTCCACCGGATTCAAAAGTAATCAACCTTGTTTCAACTGCAACCAACTGGGTCATTGGTCCAAGGAGTGCCCCCACCCCAAGAGGAATGGCAACCCAAATCAGAACAATCAAAGGCAGATGAATGCCAGGGCACGTCAGGGACAAGTGCATTATACCGCTGTGGAGGAAGTGCCCGCCGGAGAAGTTGTCACGGCTGGTATGTTTCTTGTCAACAAGCATCCCGCTGTTGTTTTATTTGATTCGGGAGCTTCTCATTCATTTATGAGTCAAGCATTTGCATCTAGATATGATCAAGAAATAATTGAAGTAAGAAAAGGGGGTTTTAATATAAGTTCAGCAGGGGGAACTGTTACTACCAAAAAGATAGTCAAAAATGTACTCATCTTGATACAAGGGCGGGAGTACACCACAGATTTGATAATATTGCTGGGATTGTCGATAAGTGTAATCTTAGGCATGAATTGGATGAAGTATCATGGTGCTCTTATTGACACTAGCACCCGTACTATCATGTTGAGAGAACCCACGGGAGGGAATGCTTTTCTAGTTCCACTCTCCCGTGATTTCGAACCCCAACATTTAGCCTGTGCTATCCAAGCCACCACCATATGTGATATCCCAGTGGTTTGTGAGTTTCCGGATGTATTTCCAGAGGAATTACCAGGTCTACCACCGGATAGGGATGTGGAATTTAAGATCGAATTAGTGCCAGATACCGCACCCATATCCAGAAGGCCCTATAGAATGCCACCCAATGAGTTAGCAGAACTTAAAGTTCAATTGCAAGATCTATTGGACAAAGGTCTTATCCAACCTAGCTCATCCCCGTGGGGATGTCCAGCATTGTTTGTAAAAAAGAAGGATAAGTCACTGAGGATGTGTGTAGATTACAGACCACTCAATGCTGTGACCATCAAGAATAAATATCCGTTACCCCGCATCGACATCTTGTTCGATCAGCTAGCGAAGGCAAAAGTATTCTCCAAAATTGACTTAAGATCAGGTTACCATCAGATAAAGATCAGACCGGAGGATATACCGAAGACTGCTTTCTCTACTAGGTACGGCTTATACGAGTATTTGGTTATGTCTTTCGGACTAACAAATGCTCCAGCCTACTTTATGTACCTAATGAACTCGGTATTCATGCCCGAACTTGATAAGTTCGTGGTCGTGTTTATCGATGACATATTGATTTATTCAGAAACTGAGTCAGATCATGAAGAGCATCTGAGGATTGTCCTATCCAGACTGAGGGAACATAAGCTATATGCCAAGTTTAGCAAATGTGAATTTTGGATGAGCAAAGTGCCTTTCTTAGGTCACATTTTATCCAGAGATGGAATCTCAGTAGACCCATCAAAAGTGCAAGAGGTCATGGATTGGAAAGCCCCAACTTCGGTGCATGAAGTTCGGAGTTTCCTAGGGTTAGCAGGATACTATCGTCGGTTTATTCCAGACTTCTCAAAGATAGCTAAGCCTATGACCAGACTACTTCAGAAAGATGAGAAATACAAGTGGACACCAGAATGTGAAACAGCTTTTCACACCCTCAGAACTTTGTTGACTACAGCACCAGTGCTAGTACAACCAGACATTGAGAAGCCTTTTGATGTATTTTGTGATGCATCAGGAATAGGCTTGGGATGTGTACTTATGCAAGAAGGGAGAGTAATTGCATATGCCTCTCGGCAACTGAGAAAACATGAAGCCAACTACCCTACACATGATTTGGAACTTGCAGCCGTTGTCCATGCACTAAAGATATGGAGACATTACTTGTTGGGCAATGTATGTCATATCTATACTGACCACAAAAGCCTCAAGTATATCTTTACCCAGCCAGAACTGAACATGAGACAACGTAGATGGTTGGAATTGATTAAGGATTACAATTTGGAAGTGCATTACCATCCGGGTAAAGCAAATGTAGTAGCTGATGCACTTAGTCGGAAGTCCCATTGCAACACTATGGAAGCACTATTGGAAGATGGATTCAACTTGCTACATCCTGCCGTACTCCACAATATCACAATCAGTTGTTCGCTTGAGGGCCGAATCATAGAGATACAGCAGACAGATGTACGAATAAGTTACATCAAGAGAAAAATACAAGAGCAAGAAACAAAACACTTTAGATTGGACGAAAGAGGTGTATTATGGTTTGAGGACCGGCTAGTGGTGCCGAAAGACCGAGAGCTAAGGAATCAAATTTTAGAAGAAGCTCACTCCTCCAAATTGTCTATCCACCCGGGTAGTAGTAAGATGTATCAAGACTTGAAAACCCGTTTTTGGTGGACTAAGATGAAGAAAGAGATCGCAGCCTATGTTGCAAGGTGTGATAACTGCAGTAGAGTGAAAGCCGTCCATATGAAAACCGCTGGATTACTTCAGCCACTGCCTATCCCAGGATGGAAATGGGAGGAGATCAGTATGGACTTTATCACAGGCCTTCCAACAACGCCCCAAGGTCACGATTCAATCTGGGTCATTGTTGATCGTCTCACCAAGTCAGCCCATTTTGTACCAGTTCACACAACATATCACGCGGGTAAATATTCTGAGTTATATGTTTTCCAGATCGTGAAGTTGCATGGAGTACCCTGGACCATAATATCGGATAGAGGACCGCAGTTCATAGCTCGTTTCTGGGAACACTTACACCAAGCTTTGGGAACCAAGCTAATCAGGAGTTCAGCTTATCATCCGCAAACTTCAGGACAGACAGAGAGAGTAAACCAAATCCTAGAAGATTTACTTAGAGCTTGTGTTATATCTTCAAAAGGGTCATGGGAGAAATGGTTACCTTTAGCTGAATTCTCCTATAACAACAGTTATCAAGCGAGTATCAAAATGGCTCCATTTGAAGCCTTGTATGGCAGAAAGTGCAGAACTCCATTGAATTGGATTGAGCCCGGTGAAAGGAGATATTTTGGTATTGATTTTGTCAATGAAGCCGAAGAACAAGTACGCATCATCCAACAACACATGAAGGCAGCTCAATCAAGACAGAAGAGTTATGCCGATAGAAGAAGAAGACCACTAACTTTTGAAGTAGGTGACTATGTGTACTTAAGAGTATCACCCATGAAAGGTGTGAAGAGATTTGGGATGAAAAAGAAGCTTTTACCAAGATATGTAGGGCCTTACAAAATTTTGGAACGGAAAGGAAATGTTGCGTATAAGCTACAACTACCAACAGAGATGAGTGCAATCTTTGATGTGTTCCATGTTTCTCAGCTAAAGAAATGTCTTCGAGTACCGGAAGAAGCTATTGCACCCACCAACGTGCAACTTCAATCGGATTTGACTTATGAAGAAAAGCCAATTCGAGTATTAGAAGTGATGGAGAGAGTGACCAGGAGTAAGATTATTAAGTTCTATAAGGTGGTGTGGAACAATCATAGTGAACAAGATGCTACATGGGAAAGAGAAGATTATCTGCAAGAAGTTTATCCCGCCTTTTTCCAAGAATGGTAGGTCTTGCAAATCTCGGGACGAGATTTTTATAAGGGGGAGGGGCTGTAACACCTCGGGTGTTAGCCTTGCATAACTTGACTTGCATAACATGAGCATGAGCATCAAGCATCCATAAATCATCATTTACAATTGAAACATTTGATCGAAACATATGAAACCTTGCTTGTTATTTCATGTTTCTTAGAACATATGCATATGATCATGTATAAATGAATGCATGTGGGTAGTGCTAGTCACTACAACACCTTAGCTACACTTAGGTTAACTAAAGGAACCTTGTTCATGAAGGCCACATTTCTTGATCAAGCATTTAAGTGTTATTTCATGTGTTGACCTGAATAGCTATATGAGTGACTACTACATGAAATGCTTAAATGACCTTGCAAATTGTTTTAACATGCTTAGAGTATCATCATGAACAACTTTGGTATTTAGTGCTAGGGCTAGTTTGGTCATTTAGCCATGGTTTGAATGTGCATCATGATTTCAAAGTGACAAGTTTGACTAAAGTTGAACTAGGTGTTAGGGACCTTGCATGGAGGAGTTCACTAAAGCAAAGTTGTAGTGTTTGACATAAGGAACAACTTTTATTTTTGGGTCATGGACTGATTTTGCTTCTAACATGCTTGAATGGGTCCCACAAAAACCAGCCAAATCTTGCTTTTAACACTTAACAAATTTTCTAAGAGTATGCTCGACTGACAGCCTGACGAGCCGACTTTGATCATGATTTTACTCGGTGTACGATGTGAATTGGAACACGATCATTGAACAACATTTGTAGCTGGTACTTAGGACTACGAAAGTCATTTAGATCATTTACGAGTTGGAGCGATGGATTAGCGGGAAAATCAGTGGCAAATCTCGTCGTCAGGCTCGGCCATCACGTTCTGACGAAACTGAATCGACTGAATCGATCGGCACAGTGGCCGACCAGCTTCAGAGCAGAGCCGCCGCGTGGAGGTCCCGTCGGCCGCGCGTCGCCGTTGCCCTGACCGCGCAGGCCACGCCGCGCCCGAGCGCGCCTTCATCATGCCAACGCCCGCCCGCACTCAGCCACGCTCCATTTTCACTTCGCCTCGGTCTCCTTCGCCGTTCGCAGCGCCCGCAAGCACAGCAGCAGCGCCGCCGTCGCCGTTGACGACACCAACCCACGCCTAGCCACTCAATCGCCACCGCAACCTCTCCACCATCATCTCAGCGACTCACCGCGCCCGCCCGTGCCCGCTGACCACGCTCGGTAAGCTCCAGCCACGTGCACAGGCTCGCCGGAGTTCCGCCGTGAGCCCCGTCGTCGTGGCCACGCCGCCACAGTCCCCCTCTCCAAGCGTTAGCTAGCGCGCTAGGTCCGCCGTAGTACCCCGGTGCTCGTCCGAGCCTTAGGTCGGGCCACCGAGGACGTCGCCGGCGTTTTGCCGTGGTCCAGCCTCGCCGCTCCGCCATTGCCGCCGCCGTCGTCCTTACCGTCGACAATAGGGCCGGCCAAGTGGAAGACTGTCCAATAAGAAGCTGGAGCACATGACGAAGACAGCATAGCCAGATTGTAGAGTTGCTTGTGATTTTGTTTGACAATTGTGTGTACAATATTATTATAGTTATATGTTATGGAGATTAAGTTTTGTTCGTCTAATATTATGTAATATTACTCTTGGATATATTTAATAACAAACAATGGCGAATCAGATTTTGTAGTCGATCTTTAAAACAATATTTGCATATTTACGTTTTTTAGAAAATAAAGCATTATGATTTGAATTTATATCAATATCAATGTATGAAGCAATTCTTTGATAACCTGTTGAAATTAAGACCGTGGACAAGGTGCCCTTGGGCCCGAGATGTTCTAGTAGGAATGTATATTTAACTCTTTTTTTATACGATGCATGTTGTTTGATTATTGGTGTGTATTATGTTCCTGTGGACTTGTGATGCCGTATTGTTCTCTTGTTTCTTTGTGCGAGTTGAAAATATAAGCTATCTTTCTCGCGTGAAAAGGAACGATGAGACATCTCTGTTTTACGAAAAGGTTCAGAGTTGCAGGATGGATCAAGCAAAGTCGTGGACTTTGATGCTCGTAAGATCATGAGATCTTAAGCAAAGCAAGGTCAAACTGATAGGCCGTAGCCTCATTATTAAGAAGGGTAACCAAAGTTGTGGATGGTAATCTTAAGCAAGGGGAAGTCACACTTAACATAGTAAGACAATTTTAATTTATGACAGTATATTGATTGTTTCAGTTTTACATTATGGCTATATATATCCTACTCCTACAGTTTGATGACCTGATTTGAATGTGCAGTTTCAACAATCTAATGTTAGCGAATATAGCTAGCTTGCAGCCAAAAAATCATTTCATTGTTGATTGCCATAAAAATGTTATCTTCATGTTGTGGCCATTCAAATTAAATTTTTTTTTATCACACGTACTATTTAGAAGAAAAAACTTATTCGACAAAGTAAAAGAAGCACGACACGTCCGGTCACCATAGCACATGCTACGGCGGCAACTCAACTCGTACCGTCGTACGACACGACGAATCAGTCCAGCTTGACGGTGGAGAATAGGTAGTGGACGAAGCAGAAGGACGCGCCGAGTCCGACAGCGCCGGTGGCGAGCATGACGGCGAGAGCCATGAGGAAGGAGTAGCCGA
This sequence comes from Miscanthus floridulus, assembly GCF_019320115.1. Classification (NCBI taxonomy): domain Eukaryota; kingdom Viridiplantae; phylum Streptophyta; class Magnoliopsida; order Poales; family Poaceae; genus Miscanthus; species Miscanthus floridulus. The sequence goes on along the minus strand of NC_089581.1, from coordinate 174,845,926 downwards.
CGTAGAGCGCGGCAGAAACGGGCCCGGCGAGGCTGTGCAGCTCGAACACCAGGTAGTAGACGGCGTAGCCCAGGGTGTAGAGCGCGACGGAGCCGGAGGCGAAGAAGGCGCGCCACCACCACCGCCAGTCCTCCACGCACAGGCCCATGTACGTGAGCACCACCGACACCTCGGCGCACACCGTCACCAGCAGCGCCAGCACCACCAGCAGGAACCCGAACACGTAGTAGACGCGGCCCAGCCACAGGCTCGACATGATGAAGAAGAGCTCGATGAACAGCGTCCCGAACGGCAGGGTCCCGGCCACCGCCACGAACACCCACGGCGAGCACTGTGCCGCCGGCACCTGCCAGGAATGGAGTATTTTGGCAATGTCAGCTGTAACATTCATTGTTAAGGATAGGATACCCGGCCATGCTCTTGAAAGAAGCTAGAAAGAACGAAGGTTAATTACTTGGCGGGCGATCTTGTTGGTCTTGACAGGAAACTCGATGTGGCGAACGCGGGAGGCGAGGAGGCCGCCGGCAAGGGTGAGGGGCACGGAGACGAAGAACCACAGGAGGAGGATGACGACAAACAGCAGGAACGGCACGGCTCCAGTGCTTCCGTTGTACCAGAGCACGCAGTTGAGCACGGTGAACACGGCGAACCCGACGCCCGGGAAGGCGAACGACGCGCGCCAAGCCACGGACTTCCACCCGGCGGTGTCGCCCTGACGAACCGTCTTCCAGAGACTCACGGCCGTGTACCCGGCGGCCACGCCCAGGACGAGGTAGAAGCACAGCATGCCGGTGACCAGCGCGCCGCGGCACGCGGGCGACATGAACCCGAGCGCGGCGAAGACGATGGTGACCACGCCCATACCCAGGATGCGCACGCCATCGCCGACGAGAACGCAGAGGAGCACCGGGTGGCTGGGCTCCCGGAACACGTCGCCGGCCACGAGCTTCCACCCGGCTAGCTCGTCCGCGTGCGCCCCGGACTCGCCGCCGAGCTCCTCGTACTGCGCCAGGTCGCGACGCACGGTGCGCAGCAGGATGACGAGCACGATCGCGGCCAGGAACGAGACCACCACGATGGAGTTGAGGATGGAGAACCAGTGCACCTTGGCACCGCCCATCTCGAGGTACGCGTCCCAGCGCGACGGCCACTCGATGCCGCTCTCCACGAAGGCCACCTCGTAGGAGAAGACCAGCGGCCTGTTGTCCTGCACGCGCATGCTCACCACCGACGGGTCGCAGCCGGCGGCTGCCTTGGACGTGATCTCGTCGTACATGGTCTTGTTCTTGACAGCCGCCGCGTCGTGCTCCACGCTGCACGGGACGACCTCGAACCCGACGACCGTGTAGCCGCTGCCCTCCTTGCCGCCGGTGAAGCTGAGCAGATCGGCCCCGTCGGCGGTCGCCATCAAGGTCTCCACCCTGGTGGTGGTGTTCTGCTTGTTCACCAGCACGGTGAGCTTTATGTGGTTGTACACGTAGTACTCGCCGTCGTCGGCGCGAACACCGACTGGGAAGCCGGTGGACCGGAGGAGCACGTCGGGCGCGACCGGAGTCTTCACGTAGCGCATGACAGGGAGGGTGTCGAGGAGGAGGTTGACCTGGTAGGCGTCATCGATGCGGGACTTGATGAGCTCGGCGGTGCTGGGCGACAGCGGGTCGGTGCGGCAGAGGAACAAGGGCGTGGCGGTGTTGTTGAGCATGGAGAAGCGGTACGGCGATGTCTCGATGCGGTCGCCGAGGAGGAGCTCGCCGAGGCTCTCGGCGGCGTGCCGGGCGCCGTGTTGCGGGGAGCAGAAGGGAAGGGAGTAGTAGGGGTAGGGGAGCTTGGAGGACGGCGAGGTAAGGGAGTTCACCTTGGCGGCAAGGGTGTCGCCGGGGCGGTACCGCTGAGGATAGCTACCAGGGAGGTAGAATGCGGCGGCCGGAGAGTGCCCGGAATGGATGATGAGTATGAGTAGGAAGGCAGAGATGGTGGTGGTGGACACGCAGAGAGAAACCATGGCTGTGGTCTGTGGCCTTCCACTTCCAGGTGGAGGACAGGAGGAAGCGATCGAGCTGATGGACTGGAAGGAGATCAGCTGAATGTGTTCTGCATTGCATGCTGTTCTTATGATGATTAGTGCTTTGATTATGAACCAAGAAAAGTGAAGACAATTTAATGCAGCTCAACTCAAAGTGCTCCGTAGTCAACTAATGAGACTCTCTTAGCCGAATTTGAACATTAGGGGTACGTTTGGATGGGTGGCTAATCTCTAATCAAGCTTCACGAAGCCACCTTTAGCCTTCAGGAAGCCACCCACCACCCTCTAATAGGCTCCAGAAAAACGCAGCGGTGGTCGTTTTTGGGAGCCAGGCTTGGCTAAGCACCGGTGCCCGTTCTACTCACCTCCCATCTCACCCGCGCACCCCTCCTTCCTCGCCGACGCATCCGCTCTGCTCCTCCTCTGGCGCTCCTCGCCGACACATCTGCTCTGCTCCTTCTCACTTCCCATCTCACCCGCATATGCTCTGCTCCTCCTCCGGCGCAGCGGCCCGCATCTCCTCCTCCGACGGCCCGTGGTGGGAGGAGCGGCGCCCCACATCTGCTCGTCCGCCGCGGCGGTGGGCTCGCGTGGCGCGGCGCGGACCCCAGACGAGCTCCTCCGTCATCCCCGCGCGGCGCATGTCACGACCCCGGCCTCGTCTGGCATCTGCGCCAGGCCGTGCCCCTTTGACCTCGCCGGTGTGCACGGCGGCTACTGAGGCGTGTGCACGCCGGTGTCCGCGGTTACCGAGCCGCACGCGCTTGATGCCGGCCGCATGCTCCGTCGTCCTCGCGCGTCAATCCTCGGAGCAGATAAGCGCCGTCTTCGGAGTGGCGGAGTGGTGTCCTCGGAGCAGAGAAGCGCGACGGATTGTGCTCGCCAAGCTTGCCCATCTCCGTGCTCGCCGTCCTCGTAGCAGAGCAGAGCAGTCCTTCTTCACGACTTCACAGATTGTGCTCGCCGCGCTCGCCCATTTCCGCGCTCGCAGCAGAGCAAAGCAGTTCTTCACGGATTGTGCTTGCCCATCTCCGCGCTCGCCGTGCTCGAGGTCGGAGGTCCCCTGCTCGCCCGCGCTTAGCGCCGCGTGCTCAGCCCCTTCGTGTTGCCCCGCTGCTCTTCGTCTACTCTGCGCGTAGCCATGCGGCTCACTCGAGCCTCCAGCTTGAAGAAGTGGAAGGGCGAGCGATTTCGTGATGCAGAGAGAGATTTGCTGGTGCGCCGCCGTCGCCGTGCTTCTTGTATTGGCTTGAAGCAAAGAGATTTGGGGCTGCTTGTATTAGCGTGAAGCAGAGAGAGATTTGAGGCTGCTTGTATTAGCGTGAAGTAGTGAGAGATTTGTTGGTGGTGGGATTTGGTGCTGAGCTGCTAGCTTCCATGGGCGGAGGCGACTCCAGCTTGAAGAAGAGCGAGGCTGCACGGGTGAGAGAGAGGTGAGAGATAAAACTCACCTTGACAAGGACAACGTAACTGTATCCAACCTATCAAGCAATAATCCAGGCAATACATGTAAAGCAATCAACCACGATTGGCTTACTGGAGCCAGGCTCAGGCTGTTCAGGTTTAGATTAAGTAAGTCAGCAAATCAAACACACCTTATATAAATTATGCCCGAGTTAATACCGTGCCGTCACTCTTAGCTATGCTCATAAATTAATAAAAAAAGTTTAATGTCGTCCAGAGAGGATGAATAGGCCTGTAAAATATCAGCTCAAACAAAGATTAAATTCTAGAGCGGCACTGTTGCTCGAGGAGCGACAGTGCTGCTCTGGCTGGCACCCGAGACTATAGTTCAAATTTTACCCAACAAAAATTAGATAAGTAAATTTCTGATGTTCCTGGGTAGTATGGAACCTGTTTCATCACTTGGAAGTTGTCGGAAGTGCACAAGCAAGTAGATCGAAGCCAAACCTTAAAATATCCACAAACACAAATATAACAATATAAATCACAAGAACACAAGTGAGACACTGATTTATCCCGTGGTTCAGCTCGCCATCAAGACATGCCTATGTCCACGTTGTTGTGAAGGCCATAAAGGCTTTGGTCTCTTTCAACCTTATCTTCATTCTCAAGTCAAGAGAATAAACTCTTGAGATGAGAGATGATTTCACTAGATGACTGGGGTGATTACAAATCTTTCGGGGATACCACACAAGTTGGCAAGATCCACGGGTGATGCTCTGGCTGGCTAGGAGCAAGCTCCAAGAGTAACGAATATAAACCGTCTGCTTGAACGCGAACCAAGTGCTTTAGAAGATGGAGATCAGTTGGAGCAGCTCTCTAATGAAGTTTGGAGGCTCAATCTCTCAAAGATTTGTAAGGGAATCAAAGGGAGAAGCTTGAGGGGCTCCAATAAAGTGAGAGAGAGAGAGAGAAAGAGAAGCTTTTGGTCGCACTTGGGAAGAGAATGGTCGAGTGGGAGAGAAAGGGGTGAAGGAAATACCCCTTCCTTCAACGGTCAGATTTAAGGCGCACTGCTGCTCTGCCCTGGCGGCTCCAAATTGAAAGATGTAAGACATGCTGTCCAGGCAAGGTATTATAGGATGTTTGGTGGAATATTAGCACTCAGTTGTATGTTCAAGCTTACGCATTGTATCCCCCTTTGTAGTACAACTTTTTCTAAACTCAATTTCAAAATATAAATAAATTATAAACGCTTTTGAGTAAGATGCCATGTCCTTTTGTAATTGGGGGCTCCATCATTGAATGTATTGTCCTCATTCTCGTTATACCTTGAGCATGTGACTTGAACCATTTCAACACATGTGAGTTCAATCCATGGCTTCAAGTCACTTCCACTAACAATTTGATCCTTAACACAATATAACTCCTCATAGCTCGAATAGTACCCCGACTCAATGCAAGTACTCTATTCTTCACTTTAGCCATGGTACCTCAGTCCTCAAGACATCGCTTGCCCTTTCCTTTCGCTTAGTCCCTCGAAGCCTTTTCCTTGCTATCTTCACCCTATCGAGCCATACTCAAGTCACATCATATTAAGCATTCATTCATTAAAAAACCGTTTCTTCAATATTATGATTCTTGTTTGAATATCTTTTAGATATGAATGTTGAGATCAATCAAGCTCTAGTTTGATTCACTTGGATTGACATATATGAATCAACATCAATATGGTCAAGCCAATTCACGATTTCTTGTATCCTTTCCATTTTAGCTTGACACTCCTAACATTCACTTCAATATCTATCTTCATACTTCTAACTTGATCAAATCAATGTAAAGTGATTTTCCAAATCTTTATTCATACAAGCAAACCAATGTAGACGCCGACTTATATCCAATATAAATTATGTCCTTTGTCATTTGACCTTTGCTTGGCATTTTGTCACTTACACATTCTTGATTCATTCTTCAACCATGATCAAAGCTAATTCACGATCAAATTATTCTTTTTCATGAAAAGCAAGCCATTATTGAGACCAATCCAAAATCACCAACTTATGTCTCATTTGTCATTTGCCAAATATGCTTGCTTTCTTTGATACTATGATATCCCACAACATAGAAGCCATTTCATCAACTCCATTTGCATTGTTGTCCTTTTTGTTGAACTATTTCCATAATCTTCCAATACAACAATACACAACTTTTGCCTTCACTTGAACAATATGTGGAATATCACCAAGTTGCCTTTTTGTTGAACTTATATACACTTCTCATTCCGCAACCCATAAGTGTATGCAATAAACTTAATTTCTTGTTCAATACTTAGCAAACTTGTTAGACCTTTAATGGCATTGTCGTTCAATTCACCAAAACCCACTAAAGGGCTAGATACACTTACCATTGAGCTATTGGCTAATCTATGCGCATCAACGTTCGAGTTCGTGCTCTCATGAGCAACCAGACATCTGAGTTCGTGCTCTCATGAGCAACCAGACATTTAAGGACAGAAGATATTGAGAGAGGCAAAACATCTCCACTCGTCCATTGCTACAACTCATGCCACAAGCATCTTGAAATTCTTAGCTTTTCTCATACATCCCCTTGCAATTTCACATCATCTTCTTTCTTGCTTTCTTAGCTGCATTCTTATCCCCACCTGTCTCCTCAGCTTTGTCTGAGAATGTAAACTAAAGAAAAAAAATTAGTTAGCACAGGTTTTAAAGAACCTTCAGTGACATGTTTTGAGGTAGTACTTACCACTTTGTGTTCAGCAAGAGATGACTTCAAATCTTGACGACTGACACAATAATCCATCATGCCATTAAATACACCATGGTACAGACCAACGTAATTAGATTGGTCGTTTATAATCATGTCTCCAGAAAATCCGTTGGTCGCCACCATCCCGTGAACCTCCAAAAACTTCATGGTGTAGTCTTTGTTGTTGAGGCTGCTGGCGGAGTCATACGTACAAACACTGTGAGAGACCTGTCCTAGGGCCAAAGACTTGCACCTCTGTGACGGCCAACCAATGAGAGTAAACTTGCTGAGCTCAGTAGGATCCGACGAAGACAACTTGATCGCAGGTGTCCAGCACTGCATGTTTCTTATTTGTTTCGTGATCGAGCTCAACTTCCAAAACTAGAAGGTCTAGCTTTGTGTCCATCGAGCTATTCGATAAGTCGCTTGTGCTGGTTTGTACAATTAATTTGTTGTGAGAGAAAAACATTGTACATAAACCCTGACTGAAACCAACTAACGGAACGTGCTGGTGTAATGCTCTTATCATGGGCGCAAGACATCACACAGTTGTGCATCTGGACTATAGTTGGCCATGCAGCCCGATGCACGACGGCATGGCACGAAGCCCGCTTTTTTAGCCCGACACGAGCACGGCACGGCCCGGTGACATGCGGGCCCGGGCTGCCCCGGCCTGAGGGAGTAGGCCGTGCCTGGGCCAGCGGCTCAGGCACGTGGGCCAGCACGGCACGCCCTGCTACAGTCGAGCCGGCCCGTTGGCGGCCCGGCCTGCCTACCGTGGTGCTGCCTCCCCCTCCTCATATGGCCCCACGCCCCCACCGCCCCACGCATCCCTCGCCCATCCCCGCTGCCCGCTCTGCTCTTCGGCTCTCCCTCTCCCTCTCGGCCTCTCCGCTCTCCCTCACCGAGCTCAGGGCGCGGCGACGGCCCCTCCCCTCAGGACCGCACGCATGGTGGCGCAGCGCTGCGGCCTCTTCCCGCGGCGTCCTCCCTTCTTCCTCGCAGGGCGGCCTCCTTCCCACGGATCCAGGCGCACGAGCGGCGTAGAGGCCTCCTCCCCACGGATCCGTGCACAGGGGCGGCGCAGAGGCCTACTCCCCACGGATCCACACGTAGGGGCGGCGCAGAGGCCTCCTCCCCACGGATCCACGCACAGGGGCGGCTCCCCCTCGGATCCATACGTAGGGGCGGCGCAGAGGCCTCCTCCCCACGGATCCACGCGCAGGGGCGGCGTAGAGTCCTCCTCCCCCTCGGATCCGTGCGCAGGGGCGGCACAACGGCCTCCTCCCCCATGGATCCGGGCGCAGGCAGCGTGCCTCTCCTCCGAGGCTCCGAGCTCCCTCTCCCTCTCCTCAGAGCCCTGTGATTTTTGTTGTTTTTTTTTATTTTTCTTACTGGAATGAGATGAACACGCTTGAGCTTGCCATGGCCATTGACGCTGCGGATCTACCTCGAGGCCTCCTCCATGGCTCCATGCACCGCTGTCGCCACCGCGCTCCCGTGCTGCCCCTTCTGTTCTTCCCTTTCCTCTCTCTGATGCCGCCGATGCGGCCGGCGGCCAACTCGACGCCGTCATCGCCTGCTGAAGCGGGCCTTAGGCTAGCCCGGCCTCCCTGACAGGCCGTGCTTACCGGGCCGGCCCGGCACGAAAAACAGCCCAGCAGGCCGTGCCCGCCTCGGCACGGCCCGGGAGGCCCGGCGTGCCGTGCCGGCCCGACCCCTATCAGGCCGTGCTTTCACGGGCCCGTGCCGGGCCGGCCCGTTGGCCATCTATCTCTGGACGATCTCGGACTCATGGTGCACGCAATGGACATCAAATCGGAATACTCTATTTAGATCTTTGGTGCTCCGGCTGATCCTAGAAGTGAAAATGTCTTCTATGGATTGAGCAGTCGTTAAGATACTTTACTACGACTGCAAACCCCGTTGAATACCTTTCTCCCGTGCCAGCCGTGATGACATCTGTCGAAAGCTCTAACACCTCTATCAGTTTCACTTTTCCTCCACAGCCGCTGTAAATTGATAGTACTTTTCTTCACAGCTGTTAGACATAACTGTTTTGATTGAATTTTATTCATCTTGGTAGGTGCTGCAAAATTTGCTCCTTTTTTCGAGAACAAAACCTTATTATAAAAAAAAATTACGAAGCATCTTTACTCCAGTGCCTTATGCTCATGTGTATCATGTGTAGAGTGCTCTGTCAGCTTTGAGTCACTTGCGTGACATAAGTTTTTAGTGCGACGAACAAACAATAGGCATGATGAACTGTGAGACGGATTGTTTTACCACACAATTATATGTTGCACGGTGCATCAAACAAGTATTAGCAATATCAATAATTTATCCGTTTATACAGTGTAATAGGCAGAGTTGGCGAATTACCCGCTAGCTGAATTGGCTAGTTGACTTGAGTAGCACTTTTCAAATTCTAGATTCGACAGGTGGGGCAGGGTTCGAGGAGTTAAGATTTGCAAAGAATTTTTCTCTATATTTCCAGTGTTAGTTTTTTCTGCATTTAAAGAAGGCACCAAGACCCAAACCCTAGTTGTGGGTTTGTTAGCAACCCGAAACTTTGCGTAGGGGGAGAAGAAGAAGGGAACAGAGAACCGCGGAGGAGATTGGCGATGTTAAATTGACAGAGTTCAGAATATAGAGTTTCTTCTTCTCTACCACTAATAATACACCGGTAGTGAACTTTTCTAAAGCCACACAAAAAAAAAAAAAACTGTCCACCACAGTCATGAACTATCCTACGGACACCCCCAACACATACACCCAGAGCTAACCAATCTTTAAAACGAAGGGATGAGATCCACTTTGACCTCTCCTTTCTCTCGCTCCCTCAGATCCAACGGACCAGCTCGCCTGGACCAAACCTCATCAGTCATCACTCATCCCTCCTTCCACGCACGAGGCGCGACCCCCCTCTCCCCGACGCCGACTCTCCCTCTCCCCGAGGCCACCGCCGCCAGGGCTGCACGCGCGACTCTTCCACTCCCTCGAGAATCTCCCATCTCACGACCAGGCTGCATCGAGCGAGGGCGTCAGGGCGAATCCAGCGGCGGCGGCTCCCAGCCACGGTTCTCGGCGCGCGTAGAGCTGCGGCGGCGCCGAGCTGGTGCGCGGGGTGGCGGCGGCGGCGCCCGTCCACGGGACTCGTGGCGTGCGAGCCCGGCTGCGGGTCTCGGGGTGCGCGGGGCGACGACGGCGGCGCCCGGCCACGGGACGACATGGACAAGCCTCACCCAGCCCTAAAAGTTGAGTCTAGTCATCTACTTATAGAACAAAAAAAGAGGCATGATTGTATTTTAATTTACCTTTTACCTCTCCTATGTGATGTAGTAGCCCCACGGGTTGTGTTGCTGCAACTCTATTCTTCCTTCTCGCATTAATCCGGAGAATGACCAAGAGGAGCACGTGAGGGAACAGCTGAACAAAGGAGTTGTACCTGAGGACATCGATGTTCACTGCTTGGCCAGCCTGATTAAGGTAGGACATCTGTCAGCTTGAAACAACCATGAAACTATGTTTAAATTGGACATTTAAATTGAACAGGTATAGTTCAGAGAACTGAATCTTCTGTACATTTAAATTGAACAGGCATGGTTCAGGGAACTTCCAGAAGGAGTCCTCGAGGGCCTGAAGGCTCATATGAACTGAAACATAGCAATGATTTGTTCCTTGCAGGCTTTTACGATTACAGAGAGGAGACTGGAGGCTCATATGAACTGCAGATTGGACGCTTTTACATCCACAGCCGCTGCCGCTCCCTGTGTGTATCCAGCCCTCGTCAAGAATTCATAAATTAATACGCATCCAATCCAATAGATGATGACGTTTATGGTGGGAGGCAATGCAACCCAACAGGTATCATTTATGTATTCCATGTCATCAAAACATTTAAAAATGTGTACATTCCCCTTCAATCGGTGGCAATGGCCTTTCACGCCATAGGACTGGTTTTCATGAAATTGAGGTATTGCACTTAATGCATGTTACTTGTGTTTCTATCTTCAGGCTGCACAGTTTTATTCACTGATATAGTGAAATTCGGTCATGGCCTCATGGGAACTTTATTGTTGTGTTTAAAGTTTTGAACATGATGGGCTCTTGTATGCAGCCTTAGAAAATGAGGATGTAATTGATATTAGAACCAGTACGCATTTTGTGAAGTTTGTACTCTCTTCATTTGGCTTGCAGGTCAAAAGGTCGTTGAGCCAGTTTACTCTCTTCATTTTCCTTTTGCTGGCTCTCTGGCTATATGCATATTAGAGGCGCTGATTATTTCATTATTTGCATGAAGCTCGAGAATGGTGAGCTTTCTCTTTTAACCTTTCTTGTCAGGTATAGCACCATCAGTTCAGTATTACAATATGATATATGCTTGGGAGGAAAAAAAGATACGTTCTGCAAACCATTTGCCTGACATTCTATAGTCTGAGCAGGGCTGTTTCATGACCCAATGCATAACTGCAGTGGTGGACTTAAACAATATCCTAAGGGTGCTATTAATGAATTAGAGGGGCCACTAATCATGAAACCATTTAACCATGGATTACTGTACGTTTTTTTCTAGAGGTGCTACACATATTTGATATGTGATGTAACTGTGAAATTTAAAGCAACCACAATCCCTTGTGCACTAGGAGTCTCTTGATTATATATTTACATGTGCTTGTAGTTTGCTCTTTGGGTAGAAACAAACGTGTCAACTTAGCTTGTGAATGGAGAGCACAGACAAATAATGATTTCTTAACAGAGTTGGATTTAGACAGAAAAATATAAGAACAAAGGGACTAAGGGAGAGGGAGTTCTTTCTCAGCTTGTAATTTGCCATGAAATCTCCTTTTGGTTTGATTTACATCATGATTTGTCACTGTAGGATTTTTCTTGTTTTAAAAAATTTTCAGCCCCACAAGCACAGGCTTGGTTATGCTCTCAGAAAATACTTCTGAGGTTATTTAGGGTTCTGTTTGATTTATTTATGCTTGTTCTGACAGTGTCTTTATGCTTTATACAGGTTTACACAGACCTGTTTCGACAAGTGCATTGAGAGAAGGTACAGATATGATCAGCTTATTTTTAAAAATCTATTATTTGTAATCCTGTTGGCACATCCATATTTCTATGTAACATTGAACGTTCTATGATAGTGAAGAAGGATTTATCCTGTTGGCACATCCAAATAATTTAACTAAGCTGCAACACATTACACCTCAAGCTTGGAACTTCTCATGGCATGATAATTGATAGTCAAGAAGGATTCATCCTCTGTGAGACTGAACTATGATTTTTCCCCGTGGATTCGTTTTGTTTCAAGTATAAACAAGCTGAGCTCAATATGGGTGACAACAGTTGCATTGACCGATGCGTTTCAAAGTATTGGCAACCATGTTTGTTGATACCCTTTCTCTTTGGCCTTTGTGGATTCATTTTTATGCTTATTCCTAGACTATGGAGTATTGGCAAGCATGTTTCTTGATACCCTTTCTCAAGAGATGATGATACACTTAAAGATGTGGGCTACTTGAATCTGTGAAAGTTGATTTCACATATTTTTGCTTTCATAGTTAGAATTTTGTGCGTATCTGGAAAAGTTGCTTAATGTGGTCTGTAACGTTAACACAGGCAATATAAATATGAAGTTATGATGACAAGAATCCTGGTGGTCAGTTTTCCGCCCTTTGTTGCATATAATTGCATGTTCAGTGCCTCGGATGAGAAAGATTATTCAAGTTTGAATATTTAGGATAATTTTGCTATAAGGCTTTTCAGTGGTCTGAATGTTCATAGCATTTGGAACTCTGAATAACCAATGTGTATGAATATATGGTCCTGTGTTTCGTATTTCTTCACGTGACGAAAATGTTTGTTTTCTTTGTAGCCTCAAGTTTTATAAATTTTATCTTGTTTTCTATTTTATACATGGTCATATAGAACTACGTGAAACTTAAATTATAGAAAAAATATCGTCGTCTGATTGTTTTTATGTGAATCTCCGAAATGAAACAGTGGCGTTAACACGGGTAATGTAATGTACTAGTACTGTATAATTGTCTGTCTCTCTCTCACTGCTCACTATATAGACTCCATTCTGGGCTGGAGATTCTGGAACTGGGCTGGCGAGCGCAAACGGGCCGAGCACCTGCCGTTCTTCCATCAGAGAGAGAGGTCGGAGCCGTAGGGGAAGCACCGAAGCAGGGCTGACAGCGTTGCGGCTGCGGCGCAAGGACGAGCCGCCGAGAGGACTAGGGTTTAGCCATGGCGGCCGAGGACCAGACTCCTTGTACCAAGCCCCGCCCCGACAAGGCAAAGAAGAGGAAGAAGCCCAAGAGGGACAAGTGGGGCCAGCCTATCGCCGCCGCCGCCGCCGCTGAGGAGCCGTCGGTGGAGCCAGAAAAAGAGCACCCGGCGGTGGAAGTTGAGGCGGCGGTACAGGTGGAGAAGGCGGCGGAGGAGGCGACTGCGGCGGCGGAGGGCTATGAGCCCGGCAAGGTGGTGGCGAGCGGCTTGCCCTACACGACCACCGAGGCGGACATCCGGAAGCTGTTCGAGTTCTACGGGCCCCTCCAGTCGGTGCAGCTCTCTCGCTTCCCGGACTCCGGCAACTTCCGCGGCCTCGCCTTCATCTGCTTCGAGGTCCATACCCACCACACTTTCTTCTGTAGGCATCACATTACATTACTTCCCGCAGTACTGCTTTCTTCTTGATGCTGAAGTGGTAATTTCAGTGGTGGTAGGGTAAGAATTTGTTCAAGTTGCCATACAAACCAGAAATGTGTGATGATTACTGGATGTTGCTGAAGTGCTTTGCTATGCTGCCATGGTCGACTAGGATTCTGCTCTTATCGGGGATAACTTTTTTTAGAATTATAGGGCCAAGCCCCTGCCTTAATCAAGACAGACAAAGTTTACAACATCCAGGCGGATCTCACCTTCCTGCCATACCCCCAACAAATAGATTAAATAAAAATAAACCAGCTAGTAAACCAGGCACAAAACAAACTCCAACTCCCTCACATCTCCCAAGAAACACCAAATTCAACCATTTCCCAGATTCAACCGCCTCCTCAACAGATAAACTGCTGGACAGAAACTCTTCCGCTTCAGCCGACAATGTCTTATCCTTCCAGTTCATAGCATTCAAGAATAAAAATTTTCTCCCAATGGTGTACGCAGCAAGCTATTGGGGATTACTTTTTTTGACGCAAGCCAGGGATAACTTTTTGACGGCATTCTTGATTGATTCGGTTAATTGTAGTAGTATAATCTTTGGTTTTGTTGAGTCCCTGATCCAGGGATCCTCTATTGTAGTCCTTGAGTTTCTATGCAGCAAAGATCTATGTATGTGATGGCTGAATTGGAAGACTGCAAAGCTTATGAATTCCAGAACCCCTGTTATCATATTTTCCATCTGTACCGTTACTTACATTAGTCTGTTTATTACTGGTCCTGGGAGATGAATATGGTTAGTATCTATAAATAAATAGAGCTCAAAGCTAAGAAACTTGAAAAGTTGGATCTTGCGATGTCTGCTATTTCTTGTTATCTTTGACAAATCTGATTTTGTTCCATTCTATCATTGCAGTCAGAAGAAGATGCAATAAAGTCTCTTGAGCTTGATGGATTCAAAATGTAAGCTTGCTAGCATGCATATATCGATTTCTCTTGCACGTTGGCCAAAATCGTTTTTCACTAATGTACTCTGTATATATGACATATACAGTGGCCTCAGATATATGAGGGTTGAAAGGTGCAGGGTGACGGCCACCTCAAATAAGAAAAGGAAGCCAGAGTTCCAAACCGATCCCAAGAAGTCCAAAGGCTGCCTCTCGGCTTATGTTGGCAATCTCTCATGGAATGTCACTGAAAAGGACTTGCGAGATTTCTTCAGATCATCGAAGATTGCATCTGTAAGATTCGCCATCGACAAAAGAACCGGAGGTTCTCGCGGCTTCTGTCATGTCGATTTTCAAGACGACGAGTCGCTCGAGAAAGCCGTAGCGATGAATCAGTCTGAACTGCAGGGTAGGCCTGTCAAAGTCGCATATTCAGTCAGTAACAGGGGCTGAAGAGCGATGATTATCCGTCACCAGTGGTTTGTACCAGTGAGCTTGTAGTGTTGTGGTTTGGCTCCCTCAGTTTTGGCTAAGCTTTTCGCCGCTTGAAACAAGATTTTTGAAATGAAATCCATGATGCCAATTCTTGGACGGAACATATGGCAAATGTAACCCTTTTGTAACAAGTACGAGTTTCGTAAACCTGCATCTCTTGGTTTTGTTCCTGAATGAATGTTTTTGCCAGGTGCTGTACTTGTTTGCAGTGCAGGACATGCGAGGGCCCATGTAGCGGAGCTTGGGCCGGTTCTAGTTAGCTAGAGACTAACATATACATTGTAGTTGTAATATATAAGCAATTTTATCTCTTCTCTTAAAATGAAGAAGGAGCTGATGAAACTATTGTTTTTTTTCTTCTTCACCTGCTCCAGCTCCTCCATGCACTATATCAAGGTACTGGGGCCGCCTGTATGTTCGAGTGAGCCTATGGTAATGAAACCAACTAACCAATCCATACATTTGGAACACGCCCTTGTGCTGGTCCATTTGGAAGGCCATGACTAAGGCGTGCTTCCAGCATATGATGGAATTGGGATCACTGATCAGGGTGGGGTGGTCGGTGTTCCATTCACCGTTGGATCTAGAGATGGCGAGCAGGCTTCATTCCAACCTGTTCGGCTTTCAGTAGGACTGAAGGAACGTTCTCTGGTCCAAGCGGAGAGGCCCATCGCCGCCCTGCTCTCCTCCGGCGATCCTCGCCGACTGCTGACGTCCTGTAACAGCTCTCGACAATCTCATTGTACTGTACTCGTCTGCAGGGGACGCCAACCTGGGACACTTCACACCTGTGCTGCTGCCGGCCGAATTGCTCCTTGAAGTTTGTATGTACGCTGTGACCTGTTGGGCATCATTGCGTTTGCCCGATCTGAGCAAAGAAACAAAGGTGCGCGACGAAGACTCGGCACATCATAATGCTGGAGTGCACGGCCGGCAACCCTCGTTCGACGGCACGAGCGGGTCACGGTCATTTGATGAGTGATGACCCACGACAGAGCGATGTGCTGCGCTGCTTGCTGTTGCTGGCCCATTTGGATGGCTAGGCGTGCCGCGTGCGTGCCTAGGACCAGGAGGAGGCGGCGGCGGCGGAAGCTCTCCGGCGTTCTCAGGGCCGGCCGGAAGAACACACATCACACATCCACACGGGCAGGCATGCCAGTGCTCTGGTAGCCTTGTGGTATGCAGTGTAACTGTGTAAGCACATTCCCCCTTAGGCCCTTTGCATATCTTTTACACAAGAAGAATAACGGAAGACATGTTTACAGACGGCGGAGGACCGCACGTACTAGACGATGAAAGTAAACTGCACATGCAGTACGCGATTGGCCCATCATTTTTTCTGGTGGTGGTGGCTGGGGCTGACTCAGAACCACCAACTCAATGCCCGGCACCGGCACCGTCAGCGACCAGAGGCAGGCAGGATTGCTTTAGAGGTTCCTGACAAGATCATGTGGGAAGGAAGCGAGATGCCCGTGACTGACGTGTTTATATTTATGCCTCCCACACGCGGCCGGGACGACGCGACGCGATCCATGGATCCATCGATCGGTGATCGAGAGATGGGTGGCTGGATGGACCTGCACGCCACAACCCCATGTTCTCGCTTCCTTGCGGAATCAAGTGAAATCTCCGCAACTTCCCCACCAAGACCACAGCGGCCGATGCCCCGGTCTGTCAGGTTCAGCAGTCAGCACGCTGCACAGGCAGTGCGGCTGTGCCCTGTGAAAACCCGGGAATGTTCCCTGCTGTAAGTGACGAGCAGTATTACCGATCCAGCACGCATGCCATAAACGATCGTAATCGATCGTGTGGTTTGGTGTGAGAGAAAATACTGTTCCAGCCTATAATCTACGATCGTATACGAGCAAGCGAACGTGCTGATTTCACCAGGAAAAGAAAGTCGGAAGTCAATTGAACACGGGCCATGTGATGTGTGGATCTTGCTATTGCTAGGTACTGTACTAGCTATCTGATACCTGATCAGCGTAAACAAATCGCCGGGTGAGCCTGAGTATTGAGTAGAGCTCTGCGTCTCCTCACTGTCATTGATTGCCGGCCGGTCGCAGCTAGATCCATCGATCTACATCTCTAACACTAAATGATTGATCCCAGCTCGAGGGGCGAGACGCCACGCCACGGCCCAGCGCCGTCGCTGTCTGCCCGCCTCGGCCCCGCTTCGCACTCGGTGCCGCGGCCTCCCGCTCCGACCAAAGAATCCATTCGGCCACGGACCCTGTTGTCCCGTGTCCGTCCGTCCGCTCGGGTTCCCGATCGATGTCCGTGGCGCCATTTGCAGCGGCGCGACGCGTCCACGTCGGGTGCAGCTAGCTCGGTGCGTCGTGCGGGCCCGCCTCAGGTTCTCCCCATCCGTGCGTCGCGTCCGCGTCCGCCGGCCCACGCGCCAACAGTCTTGGCAACTGGCGCCCAGTGCGCCCCCGTACTCCCCCCGTCCCGTCCCTATTCCCTCGGCGGCACGTCCACCAACACCAACAGCAGGCGCCAGGCGGGGCCGTCCGGACGGCGTCGCGGAGCCTTGGCGCTAGCTGTGCCGTGCCGACTGGAGGAGTGAGTGGTCACCGCACAGGCCGGCCGGGCTAGTAGCACTGGCAGATCGTGCCGTGGGTTTCCAGAGGCGAAGCTGCATGACGAGATCACGATTCACATCTCTTGGCAGCTGCGCTGCGACGATCAAGATCTGAGCAAGTGTGTGCGACAATGCAAAGAGAAAAGGAAAGGGTCAAGATCTGCGAGTTGTACGCAATTATATATATATTAGTATTCGCGTTTCGTGATTTGTTCCCCATCTGTGAAGACGCCATCATGCCGCTATGCTTGCTATGCAAACTTTCTTTTTGTTTCGGTCTCTCTTTATGTAGGGATGCAAGTATGCAACCGCCCGCGAGCCCACTCGATCGGTCCGCCCCACTACGCTTGATGAAGCATGGAGACGGGTCCTGTTTGTTTTCCTTCTATATACATGTAGCCTGCATCAGCCATGCCTCCTCTAGTTAGGCTGTGGTGATACAGATCATTGTTATCTGGTTGTCTTAATCTGCAGCGCCATGATGCATACAACAGTTCTATTAATTGCTTAGATCTACACTTGCAATGTACTCCCTTCGTATAGCTTTTAGATGTCGTCCTGCGCAAATCCATTAGTTGGGCAAAGGAAGTCGTCGCCGGCTTGCATGTGTTGTTTTGGACTGCAATGCTCCTACTGCTTCCCACGCCACGCCGCCCGTTCAAGTGCTCATTTAATCCAACGCGCCATGCAAAATTGGGAACGCAGCAAAAAAAAAAAAAAACGCTCGCGAGGACTCCAACCTGAGACCTCCAGTCTCGGCTGCCTCGGGAGATGATGCAACAACCAATCGAGGTGAATTCTTTTCATGTCCACGATACACTCGTAGCCCTATTTAATAAGGACAAACAGGGAAGACTTCACCCTAATTAATCACTCCATGGTATGCACAATCATATACTAAACGACATCTAAAAGCTATACGGAGGGAGTACATCGTCATGCTCTCAAGCGCATGCACACACTACCTCAACGAGCTAGGCTACCCAGAAACACCTGCCTGCTAGGTTGCATTGCGAGGTGTCAGTTGCATGTGCCAGGCCAGACCTAGGGTTTTCGTTAGACATGCAGGAGCAGATCCGGTTGTTCACGAACCCGCAAATATATTAAGAGTTATCTTTTTTTTAGCAATATATCCCGCAAAATTAAACTTATTTGTGGGTTCATGGACAACCCACGCTGCATCTCTAGTTTTCATACATGATTTATGACCATAAAGATATTAGAGGATGAATAAAAAGGCCGAATGTAGAAGAAAACTTGAGGATCATAGGTCTATGTAGTTGGTAAAGTTTTCCACGAACGTATCTATGATAAATAGTTGTATGTAGTATGGTCAAATGCATGAAAGAAAACTAGGTGGACATATGATCCAAAACCCCTCCCATAAACCTCTAATGTTGATGGTTGACGCGTGGCACCCGACGCACTTGGAGGCAAGAGCCGAGGAGGTCAGGACCAGCATGCAAGGAGCTAGGTGCTGCGAATGACCTGTCCCTTTGTATCGGACATGTGATTTGGTCGTCTAGCCACACGTCAACAATCAGTAATAGAGTGGTAGGGGAGACGAACAGTCCCACACTTGCATCCTTATAGCATCTCTAATGGACTTTCTATATTTAAAGCACCGCCAAGAGATTTGCCATATAGTTTTTTTTTATCACAATTGTTTTAAAAAAGTTTGGAATAGATTGTCTAGACAACTCACTATCTTTGGCTACTATGTAAAACCATCATTCTTCTCTTTATTAATGCAGAGGTTGCGAGCTCTCTAAATTCAATATATGATAGTTCTTATACAAGAAAGATTACGACGACTTATAGAACTGGATAGAACAAAATTTAGAGAGTTTGTTAGAGTACAAAAAAAAAAGAGATACGTAAGAAGTATTAACGAAATGGCTCTAAATATATAGGAAAACACGAAAAATTAAAAAACAGGTCCTGTATTAGATCTAAACGTTTAGAGACAGAAATTTAGGGAGACTCTTTGGATGAGCGCATAAGAAGCCTTTGGCTTTTCTTTCCTGTTTGATTCGATGTGTTTCTTAAGGCGTGTGGAAAATGCAACATCCAGCGATGCGACGAAGCGGCGACTCCTTGGTGTCAGTACCAGTGGCACCACTTGGGCAGCGATGAGAAGATCTGATGCACGTGTAAGCCTGTGGACGCAAGCATCAGCTATCATTAGGATCGGATTAAAAACCCCTATAAATTCTCCACCAAACAAAAGAACAAAAACGGAAGGGAGACGATCCATGAGGCGAAACAAAACTACAAAAGCAAGCCTTGTTCCAGAAATTAAAGAGAAAGCCGAGGGTGGATGGGGTAAAAAAAGCGAGTAGTAGAAATAACTCCCCGAGGCCGAGGCGAGCAAGAGGAGGAGGAGGAGAGAGAAAAAGCGCGGGGGCGCGAACGGAAGCAAGCCTTAGTTATCCGCCCACCCCGTCGCACTCGCACCGCATCCCCTCGACCCCGATCCCCAATTCCCATTCTCCACGACCCCCGCCCATGGATCACCACCTCACGCCGACGCCGCCGTCGCCGATGGAGAACTCGGCGGCGGGGCCGTCCTCGAAGCCGCCGACGCCGGCGTCCACGCCCAACTCGCGCCTCGCCTCGGCGCCGTCCTCCCGCCACTCCGCCACGCCGACGCACGCGTCCGCGCCGGCGTCCGCCCCGACGCCGGCCTCCCGCACCGTCTACAGCGACCGCTTCATCCCCAGCCGCACCGGATCAAACCTCGCGCTCTTCGACCTCGCCCCCTCGCCCTCCGCCGCATCCTCCCACGAAGGCGGCCCCGGGGCCTCGTCCGGATCTGCGCCCGCCGCGTCGCCCTACTGCACGCTCCTCCGCGCCGTGCTCTTCGGTCCCGACACGCCCGACCGGGTTGCGTCCTCGGCCACCGCGTGCTCGTCGTCCTCCTCCCCGGGGCCCTCGCCTGTGGGCACCCCCGCCACCGGGAACATCTTCAGATTCAAGACGGAGGTGCGCCGGAGCGCCAAGAGAGCTCTTTTTTCGGGAGAGGAAGAGGAGGACGCGCTGTTCCCCGGCATTTTCACCACGAGGGGCGCAGGACCAAGGAAGGTCCCAAGGTCGCCCTACAAGGTGAGAAGGGGAATTGGATTTGGTGCTTTCTTGATTGGGCCTTCTCTGTTTCTTGATTTAGGTTTCTTGGGTTCTGTTTCTTGAGCTAGCCTCGCTGCTTCTTGGGGGCGTGAAAGATTTGACATCTAGCCAATTGCATTCCGAAATGCTGAAAGAGACGTTTTTTCACGAACATAATGCGAAATTTGTAGACTTCGTGCCAACAATTTTGTGTCTTTGCGCTATTAAATTTTCTTGCTGTTGCTTGTAGGTGCTGGATGCGCCCGCTTTGCAGGACGACTTCTACCTCAACCTCGTCGATTGGTCTTCACATAATGTCCTCGCTGTTGGGTTGGGCAATTGCGTTTACTTGTGGAATGCATGCAGCAGCAAGGTAAGCAACCGTGGTCATCCTTAAGGTATATCGTCACTGAGAATTGAAGATGGATTGTTAACAGATTTATTTATCATTGTATAGGTCACCAAGCTTTGTGATTTGGGGGTGGATGACAATGTTTGTTCTGTGGGGTGGGCGCAGCGTGGCACTCACCTAGCTGTAGGCACAAATCAAGGAAAAGTTCAGGTTATGTCCCGTTCTTACCTTGAATATTGTTATTTGATATGTTCACAATCCGTCAAGTGTTGGATGATATCTAAATCCCGTTTAGTGCAATGTATCATCAAGAATTACAGCTGTATGCAGCACATGGAATAAATTTGACAATTTTGCAAAACCAGCTCAGGTGTAGACAATGTGCCTTTTAGCACTTAGTATATTGATTGGTTTATTATGGTAGTCTACCCTATTGATTGTACTCGATTGACACAAAAACCTTCTGTGTAAAACCTTAATAGTTTTATACTTTATGGAAAACCTTAACAATTGTAAATGCCACTCTTCTATATGCTCAAACCTCAAACTCGAATCAATTTTATCTGGTTTTGCTCTTGATTTAGAACCACCCTTATTCCTGTAGGGAATCGATTTATAAATTCATAGAAACAGTCAAATGATCATTCTGTTTGCCATCTGCATTGGTATGTAAAATTGTTACTTTATGAGTATATGCAAATCTGATTATCATGTTACATTTTTTCTTATGTAGATCTGGGATGCAACTCGTTGTAAAAGAATAAGAACAATGGAAAGCCATCGCATGCGTGTAGGTGCTCTTGCATGGAGTTCTTCATTGCTTTCTTCTGGAAGCCGTGACAAGAGCATCCTCCACCATGATATCCGTGCTCAAGAAGATTATGTTAGCAAGCTTACCGGGCATAAATCTGAGGTAATCTATTCATGTCTCCTTATAATATGACTTTTTTATATGTATTAGTGCATCAAATTTCTGATGATCTGGCAAGTATATTCATTATCCTAGTGAAGCTTCAGTTTTCTATTTCGGTAACACATGGATTCCTAATCTCACATATCTTCCAGGTTTGTGGACTTAAGTGGTCTTACGACAATCGTCAGCTTGCATCAGGTGGCAATGATAACAGAGTAAGATGCCTGTCCATATGTTCCTGTTAGTTTGGAATGCATTGTTCTTAGGATTCCACATTGCTGTTTTCCCATACTAATATTTCCCCTTTGTCCAGCTTTTTGTTTGGAATCCACATTCAGTACAACCAGTACTGAAGTATACGGAGCACACAGCAGCTGTCAAAGCTATTGCCTGGTCACCTCATCTCCATGGCCTGCTTGCATCTGGTGGAGGAACTGCAGATAGATGCATACGATTTTGGAATACGACCACAAATACACAATTGAGCTGTGTGGACACTGGAAGCCAGGTAGTGTTTTCAATGTGTCAATACCTGCAATCCTTGTTTATCTCTCTTCTCATCATTACAAAAATTGCAATCATTGAGCTGTGTGGACACTAGCACCTAGGTAGTTTTCAATGTGTTAGTACCTGCAATCCTTGTTTCTCTCTCTTCTCATCATTACAAAAATTGCAATCATTTTCTGAAGAGTATATCACATTAGTCCATTTGTAACTGTAAGAAATAGAAGAAAAATATTAGACTCCATAGCATTGAGGACTTGAGGTTTAAATTGCCAACTAAAATTTAAGTTTTAACCAATATATGCTAGAAGCCAAAATTGCACTGTGAAATATCCAAATAGAGGAAAACCACAACAATGACAACAACAAAGCCTTTTAGTCCCAAGCAAGTAGGGGTAGGCTAGAGCTGAAGCCCACAACATGCAGCACCAAGGAAAAGAAAGTGAAAATGAAAAAAAAAATATATAATGCATCAATAATAGAAACAGAAAGGGAATTAACCAAAAAGAAGAAAGCTCCTAGACATATTTGCTTTCACTTTTGATTCTGCTTGAGATGTTCACAGACCTCTCAGACCACTGTGTAGGCAGGCAAATTTTTGTATAAAATTAGGGGATGGTAGGATTGAACATCTTGTTTGCTTTCAAATACTAAGGATGCTAAATGACTTTGACAGGTCTGCAATCTTGTGTGGTCAAAGAATGTAAATGAGCTTGTTAGCACCCACGGGTACTCTCAAAATCAAATAATTGTTTGGAGATATCCAACAATGTCGAAGGTATGGTGCAAGATTATTATTCTGAAATTATGCTATACTTGCTTGCTTGTATTAATTCCATTCCCCTTTGGTATTTGCAGCTTGCCACTTTGACAGGGCATACATACAGAGTATTGTATTTAGCTATTTCCCCTGATGGCCAGGTGAGTCTTGGTGATCTGTTTCTGAGTTCTGTTTAATATACCTAGCATGTTTGTTCTCACTGCCTTTCCACTGTTGATATCAACAGACCATAGTTACTGGTGCTGGTGACGAAACACTCCGGTTTTGGAACGTGTTCCCCTCTCCAAAGTCCCAGGTACATCATTTGTTATCTCATTTCGTTGTGTATGTTATCTCATTTCTCATATAGCTTCCTAAGCTTGGTTCATGTTTGTCTTGCAGAGTTCTGATAGTTTAAGTTGCATCGGGGGAACATCATTTGTTAGAAGCTACATCCGGTGACACAGAAATGTAGCTTTGCTGAGCTCATAAGATTATTGCAGCATATGTTGATGATCATCAACATCATTCCATTTGCAACAACCATGTCACCAGGTCATCAACCATCAAAGGTAGCCGAATTTTTGAGATGGCACGATGCAATATGGTGAACTGGCCTGCGAGAATCCGGGCATGGCTCTTTTGCTGAGAGTGTACATATTTATCAGAGCAACGGCCTTGTAGGAGCGAACACATTGTTCCAACTGATAAGAATACGCCCTTTCATTTTTGCTCCTTTTGCGGCTCAATCCTCGACCCAAGCTGTTTCTGTAGTGTGCTAGCAGTTAACCTATTCGAAACATTTACTGACCTGTGACGCCCATTTCATCCATGTGGGCACGGTGTAAAATGAGAACACTTCTGGTTCCAGATTCTTTCCTAATGTCTTCAAAAGGAGGGCTGATTTTGCCCTGAATTGGCTTGTTTCACTATAAGAGACAATCAAGAAACGTGTGTTCATTGTTTATTGATATATGGATACCAAGACAATGCTGAACTTTCTGCATATTTTGTCACATGACTTATCTTTGTTGTGAAGTGATATCCAGCTTGTAATTAAGGCTTAAAAAAAGGGGATCCAACACGCCAGCATTGCTAATGGTTACGTCATGTATCGTTTCATTGTCACTTCTTTGCAACCTATGATTGGAGGCAATTATTGATGGCTCTATCATAGGTCCTACAAGATCTAGATAAGGCCTGGGCAGCCAATGTTGAAAATTGTGCAGTGCCTGACAAGGATTTGGCTTCACTAGTTCACGACCACAACCAAAATTGGGGAAATGTTTTGTCTTCTACACTAGTTCATAACCACAACCAAAATTGGGGGAAGGATTCATCAGTTTAGAGTTGCCTCGGCTGCAGGCAGAGAAAACAGGATGCAGCGAAACAGAGAACAACAGCAGCAATCCTCATGTACCGCCTGGAACATTTGGAAAGAGCGTAATCGAAGAACGCGATCGCCACTACAGGTGCTGAGCCTAATCAAAGAAGAAATAGGACTCGTCACAAGAGCTACCGGGTGTCCTGTTCTAACCCAATGATTTTACTTCGTTTTCTGTGCCTGTGTCTGTATGTATCTTCTTATATGTAATCTCGGTTTGTAAAACATCAAATTGCTCTTCTTCTTTTAACGCAAAAATTGCTCAATATGATATAGCAGCGCTCCTGCTATTTTTTCAAAAAAAAAAAAAGAGAAAAGAAAACAGATTCTGTATTTGGAGCCACCGCAGACATCTCTCATCAGATCAGAGTTGCCTCGGCTGCAGGCAGATAAAACAGATTCTGTATTTGGAGCCACCACAGACATATCTCATCAGATCAGAGTTACCTCGGCAGGCAGAGAAAACAGATTCTGGGTATGGAGCCGCCACAGACATCTCTCGGCAGGCAGAGAGAACAGATTCTGTGTTTGTAGCCACCAGAGACGTCCCTCATCAGATCAGAGCTGCCTTGGCAGGCAGAAAAAAAACAGTTTCTGTGTTTGGAGCCACCAAAGACATTTCTTCATGTGCATCCTTTTGCTTGACGCTATGGTGAAACTTACTGTCGCAGCTACTCCCAGAACAACCGACTCTGAAAGCACCTGCAGTTGAACCCCAATCACCAACTCTCTAGTCAGTCGCCACGGCATATAACCATTAACAATAATAAGGATATGCTCTGAAGTCTGCTTGGTTCTGGTCCGACGTCGCGGTCGGATGGCAGTGGCACGGACCTCCTCTTGGAAAGGCAACACGGAAATGGAGTTTATCTGGGTTAGCTGCTAGGTTTCTCCGTGCCTGAGGTAACCACCGTAGTACTTGCGGGTTTGGAAGCGATGGAGAGCACAGACGACAGCACAGTGGTCAACTAACAATATCCCATGGCTCATGTCGGCCATTGCCCCATGCATTGGCTAGTTTTCTCGTTCAGTCTTGAGAGACATCGCCGGGCCGAACTGGACTGGACCACCAGGAAAACTACGGGAGCAAGCCCCCTCTCATCAGCAATCAACTCGTGTTAACGATCGAACGCATGATTGAGTTGAGCGACCGTCAGAAACGAGTCGATGTTTTTCTGCAGCTGCCCGGCGATGGAAGCGTCGTCCCTATAGCCTTTTGACTCTGCCGTCAGGCAGGCGTCAGAGACGAACAGTACCGACGACAGCACAGTGCTCAACGAAATATCCTTCTCCTCTGATGTGTTCACGAATGGTCTAACCTGCCAGTAAGGAGAGGAAGCTGCAACGAAAACGCCAGGAAGCACCAAGCAAGCAGCCGTGCTAGGAGTGTCCAGTGTCCAATTGTCTCTGGGCCGACGTGACAAGGTCCTGAGGGGAGGCTAAAGGCCCAGAAGGAGTGGACAGATGGAGTAGCGTCGAAGCCCGGCAAGAGGAGGAGGACTGACTGACTCCCAAAAAGAAGGATTGGTTGGGGCGGCCCGGGAGAGCTTGGCAATGGCAGGAAGCCAGGAAGGATGGATGGAAGAGTCGAGGTCGAGGGACGGACGGATAATGGCTGTAGGTGGACCAACCAGGCGATTGGGACACCTGTACTCCTCCCCAACAGACGCCGCTCTCTCACCAACCGGAATTATTTATTTCTCCACAATCTTGGGTGCCCCTTCCTTGGCCCGCGGCCGGGGCCTCCCAATCCCAACCCAGACGCGTCCACGCACAAGACGCTAAATTTTTTCCCAAGAACAACTTGCCGCTAGCGTTGTGTGTACCCACTGATCAATTTCCTGCAGAAGCAGAAGCAGAAGCAGCTGTGTGCGTTTGTTTACACTTTACACCAGGTCAACAAAGTGGTCGAGGACTTTCTTGCGAGATGCTGTGATTGTGTCAAAGCAAGCAAAGAACCAGAGACATCTGACTCCGGACGCTGCGCATCTTTCCTTTTATTTTTCTATTCATGTTGAATGAACTTGTAGCTGCGATCGATCTGTTGAATGAAAGAACCTGCAAATAACAGTCTAACAGACCAAGTACCGCATGAAGCAGTTGCCGTACCAAATGGAGGCTCTGCACTGCACGGCAGCCATCCCTTGCTCGCTGAAGCTATCTGGATGAAGAAAAACAAAACAACCACAACCCGTGCGTGTGCGTGCCACGTCCTCTGTTCTTTCATGCCCTTTGCCTTTAAAAAAAACTTGGCTTTTCGCAAAGCTTCAGGTCCAGTGTCCTACTACAAAAAGAAGAAGGCTACTGCCTACTGCCATGCATGCATATGATGCATTGCTCCAAAGCCCAGCGCTTGCCCGGCTTTGTTCTCCGTCTTTCTGACCCTTTTCGGCACGCATGTGTATAGTGTAGGGACGTAGCGGTACTCGCTAACGACTAACCACTTGGACAGGTCCCCGTTGGTGTCGTCTACCTGCAGCCACTCCCACTCTGCATGCACTACTTGTGCAGGAGCAGCATACATGCTAACGCCATGTTCGCTTAGCTTATAAGCCGTATTTTTTCAGCCAACGAACAGTATTTTTCACTCACAACAAATCCGTCAAACAATACTTTCAGCCATGGGTTATCAGCCAAGCGAACAGGGCATAAGCTAGAAGTAGTAGCTAGTACTATGTAGCAGGTGTAGCTAGGTTTCTCGGTCCAGACTTTCAGAGCTACGCATGTGTTTGGATGAATGAATCCTGGAAAAATGCTCAAGTTTCCTACTCATGACTCTTGAGATGTTTACGTGCAGAAGAGTGCACGAAAGGCAACAATGTCCCAACTCCCAACAGCACCACAGCCTGTGTTTGCTGCCTGCGAAATAGTCCTACTGAAGTAGAAATGGAGTAGAATCGCAAAGGTTCAGTCACATTCAGAGAAACAAAAAACAGAAGAGCTGCTTCTGCTTTGTGGATGATGGAATCGATCGGGAGCTGATCGAGCTTCTCATGATTTCATCACTTGGGTGGGCTAGCGCTCGCTTGCACATCGTACGGCCCTGGCGACGACGTGAAGAACGCCTAGTACACGGTACACGTGCCCCGCGAGGGGAGAGCCGGTGACGAGTTTAGCTGATGATCATTTGTCTGTGTTCCATGCATGGCTTGCAGCGGAGACGACGAGACGTCGTATACACATGTGGGCATGTGGCGCGCCGGCGCAGGCCAATCATCTGCGTGCCGGCTGCCGCACGCGTGACCCTGCCGACGTGTATGTACAGGCGCGAGCCCGGTGATTCGCCGAAAACAACAGTGGCACGGACCTCCTGCTCCGGGGGAGGCAGTGCAGCTGCAGGGAGGGTGAGGGTGGTGGGTCCGTCCGGGCCGTGGCGTGCGTGCGGCGGCACCGACAGGCCGCGGTCGCGACAGCTGTGACGTGCCGGGGGCCCGGGGCTGGCGCGCACCGCGTCGCTGTCGCGGAACTCCAACGACCAACCCTACCCCAACGCGTCGCGGCCCCCGGCGGAGCGGGGGCTAACCACCGCGCGGCTGCCGACCGCGCCCGTGTCCGTGTCCGTGTCCGTGTGTGGACCAGCCAGCCGCTATACGAGCCGAGGAACCCAAGCTCGGTGCCGCCCGCCGACCGCGCGTGCCCCGCTTGGGCCTGATGGCCTCCAGCCACCAGCCCCCAGACCCCGATTCGGTCGTTCGCTCGCTTCCGGTCACGACTGGATTGCTCTGCTGCTCAGTTTGTACAGTTGCAGGCGGCAGGCCTGCCACAGTGCAGCTAGCTATTTCCAGCTCCGCAAGGACGTCCTACCCTACCACTGTACAGTGCCTGCCTCGTTCTCTCGTGCTCGTGCACACACACAAGCTACTACTGTCTCCGTCCGTACGGCAGCAGGTCCGTCGCGCCGAAAGCTAGCACAGCCACACGCTCGATCGATCGGTTTTGCATGCTCAACGTGACTCCGGGCGTGGCAGTGGTTAAGGCCTCTCCTGCCGCGCGGGCGCCCGTTCCGCTTCACAGTCGCCATTACGCTCAAGAATCTCATCACAAAATTGAAGGCTCTCGTTTCAGGTTGCGCTAGCTGAAGGGGCTGCTCCGAGCTGAATGCCTCTAGCCGTACAGGGGACACACACACACACTGTTGCCTCACGTCTCGGGGGCGGCGCCAGGAATTACACACGGTGGGGCGACCCAAAACAGCCAACTTGTAAAATGTGACCGTAGCTAGGTTCCTCGTGGTTGACCATCTACGTTAATTCATCAGCTCGATACGGTTGCTCTCATTTTTATATAGATTCTAGGATTTAATAAGGCATTATTCTTTTAGTGATATATGCATTATTCTTTTAGCGGTAGACGACATGTTCACGGGCAGCAAGTCCCTGTGGTGACCTTATAAATCTCTATTAGTCTTTTGGAGCTGTTTATAGAGATGATTTTATTATTTAATTGTGCTTTGTATGATTATACTATATACTCTAAAAAGTGTCGCAATGTAATCCGTGCAGGTCAAACTTTCTTAAGTTTGACTAGGTTTGTAGAAAATATTAGTAACATTTATATCTCCGAATAGGTTTATTATGAAAATATATTCGATGATCTATCTAATTATCGGTGCGAAAAGTGACCAACGCGTAAATAGTTTTGTCGTATGTTGTGATCAGATGTGACCTAGCACTCAATGACACAGGGTTTATACTGGTTTAGACAACGTGCCCTACGTCCAGTTTGAGTCGGTCGGTGACTTTATTCCTGAGCCCAGGTGCTCGAAGTTTGCTGTGGGGTTACAAATGAGAAGAAGTAAGATGGGGGTATCAGAGGTCTGGTCGGACTTCGGACCGAAGGGCCAAGAGTGACGGGAGCTCCGACGTGCGCTAAGTGTTTGAACACATGCTTTGTTTGGTTTTAGAGTTCTAGAGCTAAGCAGAGAGGATCGGTGTGATCCGTCTGTTGTTCGTTGGAATCGTTGGAATCGTCTTCTTTTGGAGAGAGCGCATCCCCTTTTATAGATGAAGAGGGCGGCTTTACAAGAGAGAGTGTGAGAGAAAGAGTGCGTGTGTGCTACCTAGTCTTGTTGCCCACGCCGTCGGGTACAAGGTGGTTTGTCGGCGTCCACAATACTATTGACCGATTTCTCACAGAAATTCCTACAAGTTCACCTTTCAATAATATTAAGCATGTTAAAATAATTAGAGCAACCCTACAAACATACCAAATCTATGCGAACAAAATACACTATTAGATAGATCATGATTTTAGAAGCCTAACAAAATTGGTTTCACAATTTTTGGACGACTACACAAACTTATATTGATTTTACAAGTTTATTTATGAAACTAAATTATCAATTGCCTTTTAAAACTAAAGGGCCAACGGTTACCAAATTGGCCCAGCGACCCGCATCGGCCAGGTCCAGTGGCAAGGAAGCCCAGGCGCAGCGCGAGCGGCCACAGGCCGGCCCAGCACGCGGGCGCGAGCGGCCCAGCAAGCTGCCCACGCGCGGCCTGCCCAACCGGCCTGGCGATTTTGCAAAAATGACCCTGCGCTTCTCTCTATTCAACCCGAGATCCACAGTACTATTTAAATGAGTCATGTATTTTACACCTAGAACCCTGAACAAAATTTCTACGTCGCTTCTTACCCTTCTCCCTCCCCCGGCGAAATAGAGAAGCAGAGGAGCACCGGCTCCGACCGATTCCCGCCGGTGGAACGGTGACCAGGCGACACAGGGGCAGCATCGGACCCAGCCATGCACGCGGTCATCGATGACATGGCCCGAGGCGGCCCACGACACGGCGACCACGAACGCACGCGGGCGGCCACGGGGCGATGGCGATGGAAGTGAAGCAGCTCAGCAGCGGGGGCGCTTTGCCGGCTCCAGGAAAGCAAGCGGGCCGACGCGGACGGCGGCAGTGGCGCTGGTAGGGCGGGCAGGAGCTAGAGATGCGGCTCCAGCGCGGGCCGAGGAGCTCACGCACGCCCACGCGCACATGCGAGGGGCAGGGCAACGGCAAGCGCAACCATGGCGTGCTGCAGGGCAGCGGGCAGGTCGCGGTTCGGCCGGGCGCGGCAGCATGGGAGCGCCGAGGAGCAGTGGTCCAGCATGGGACCGGAGGTACGTGTGCGCTCACGCGGGGGATGGCCGACACCAGACTACGTGGCCCTGGTGGGCGCTGTGGGGGGAGGCACGGTGACTGCGCTCCTGGCTCGAGAGGCTGCAGAGCTGCGCGCGGTGAAGCCGTACCGGCGCGAACGGTGGTGGTGGTGCTGCGAGGTTCAGGCACGCGACGTAGGGAGGGAAAAAGGAGGGGTGGCACTGTGGGCCATGCGCGATTGAAAGAGAGAGAGAATGAGCCGGCGATGGGCGGGCAGGAGCTGGGGCCTCCCTTCGGTAGCAGAAATAGAAAAGGAAGGAGAAAAACAACGTGCAGGTTCGGCCAACTTCATTAACGCAGGGACAGCGCGGCGTGCTTCAACAGCTTTGCAGAGCGACATGACGATGCGAGCAGCAAGCCGGCCATCTTTCCTAAAGGCAAAAGACAGCGGCAGCAGCAAGGACGCTCGCACATGGCGCCGGACGCAGGACAACAGTGGCATGGACGAGACGGTTCAAAACTGGTGGGGCACGAAGGCGGCTAGCTCGACAAAACATCCGGTACAGTGCTCCCGCACAAGGACGCGAGGGAGCACGCTGCGGCCGAACACAAGGGCGTCGCGTGGCTCTGCCGGCCGCGGCAGGGTAGGTGAAACGAGCGACTACGAACGCGCAACAACATTAGTTTACCAAAACCCAAGTTGCACTTTCATCTACTCGACTTGTATTTCAATTCTTATTAAAACCCCAAACACACGTTCTATATTATTGTTGCTTTATAAAAATCACTTTTCAAATTGACTATTATTTATCGACACAAACTACGAACGGGTTTTCCATTTTTGTTTTTTTAAACTAATTTTGGAACTAACAAACATCACAGCAATACTCGAAACAAACATACTAACACACTCACGACGTTTTTACCTTGCTGATGGCATAATTTCTCTACCCACATTATATATCATTTTACCTCTCAAATATTTATTTTCCAAGCCGACTATATATATATTTTCAAACACGGCTAAAGCACTAAAATTTGTTACTCGATATTTTAAATGTAACAAAAATCATGCTCCGAATTTTTACTTAAGTACTATATACCAGTCGTATCGTATTTTTGTTTATTTTTTTCATGCTTAATCAAATAAACAAGCCATTCGCCCTTTTATTTGCTATCAGACATTTTAAGCACTAGTTCATACGTCATACTAACTCGTAGAAACAAAATATCTAGGAACTAATTAACCATTGTTCAATATAATTCACCAAAATGACACCTTTAATCATAAGTTAAATTTTAAAAATCCAAGAAAACCGTTTCGGTAAAATCCTCTTAGGTCTAAATCTTGGTGCTAAGCAAGCTCGTAACACCAGAGGTGTTACAAGAGGCATCCCCCATTCACCGAGCCGGGAGATGAATTGGCTCAGGGCGGCCAAATAGCCTGTATGCCTCTGTACGCCCTTGATGTTGCGTATAGAGCCCATGTTGGAGATGGCTATGATTTTTTCGGGGTTGACCTCGATGCCGTATTCGGACATGATGTATCCAAGCAGCTTCCCCTTCGGAACCCTGAAAACATATTTTTTGGGATTCAATTTAACGTTGAATCTTCAGAGGTTCATGAACGTTGCGGCCAAGTCTGCGATCAGGTCGTAAGCTTGAGCCATTTTGACCACTATGTCATCAACATAGATGATGATTGTTGGTTTTGGCTACTCAACTTGATCAGGCTGATCGAGCGGGTCGATTTGATCGGTGAAGCATTGCTGCTTGCACCGTTGATAGGTGGGCTAGCGTTCTTTAGACCAAAAGATATGGCTACGTAACAGTACGAATCATACAGAGTGATGAACAAAGTCACGAGCTAGTCAGACTCTTTCATCGTAATCTGGTGATAGCCTGAGTAGGCATTCAGAAAGGAGATGATTTCCCATCCTTAGGTAGAGTCGACTATCTGGTCTATGCGTGGTAAAGGAAAATGGTCCTTCGGACATGTCTTGTTGAGGCCAGTATAAGTAACACATATTCTCCATTTCCTAGTCTTCTTTTTAACAAGAATAGGATTAGTGAGCCAGTCGAAGTGGTATACCTCTTTGATGAATCTAGTTGCTAGGAGTTTGGTGATCTCCTCGCCTATGGTCCTATGCCTCTCGTCATCAAAGCGACATAGGCGTTGCTTGGGGCTTCGAGCCCGGGACAAGGCGTCGTGCGTGCTTGGCGACCTCCCGCGGTATGCCTGACATGTCAGAAGGTTTCCATGCGAAGACATCACGATTGGCGCGTAGAAAGTCGGCGAGCTCTCATTCTTTTTTGGCTGGGAGCTAGGTCCCGATCCACACCGTCTTGGTTGGGTTAGTGGGGTCGATCCCCACCGCCTTAGTTTCCTTGAGTGGGCAGAAGGCAGTCGAGGAGGTTGTCTTGTTGTAGTCTAGGACTGCTAGGGTCAACAACTCCCTGAGCCATGGGAGCTTGGACGAGTTGATGACGGTAGTGGTGAGCTCGTAATGCTCACGGTCGCACGTGTAGGCGTGCGAAAAGGTGCTACCCATAGTGATGACGCCATTCAGTCCCAGCATCTTCAGCTTTAGGTAGGTGTAGTTGGGGACCGCCATGAACTTGGGGTAGCATGACCACCCCAAGATGGCATGGTAAGACCCTAGGAAGTCCACCACCTCAAAGGTAAGTACCTCTGAGCAGAAGTTGGCTCGATCGCCAAACGTGACAGACAGGTCGATCTGCCTGAGCGGGTACACCTGTGTCCCTAGGATCACACCATGGAAGGGAGAGCTTACCGAGTGGAGCTCCAACCAGGGGATGCGCATGGCATTGAGGGTGTCGATGTAGAGAATGTGGAGGCCGCTGCCTCCGTCCATTAGCACCTTGGTGAGGCGCTTCTTGCGGATGATGGGGTCAACAATGAGTGGGTATCGACCTGGTCTGGCAACGTGGGAAGGATGGTCCCTCTGATCAAAAGTGATCGAAGATTCTGACCAGCGAAGGAAGGTGGGGACGGCCGTTTTGGTGACGTATGCCTCTCTATAGCGCACTTTGTGCTGGCGCTTGGAGTAGATGGCATCAGATCCACTAAAGATCATGATGCATTCCTCAAGACCAAGAAAGCCGTCCCCATCCTTGCCCATTGGGCCTCCTTTCTTGGCTGTTACCTCCTTGCCCTTTCCTTCTTTTGGCCCACCGGCCTATCGTAGGTAGTGCTTGAGGGGCTCACAGTCCTTGTATAGGTGCTTGACGGGGTAAGCATGGTTAGTGCATGGGCTATCCATGAGCTTGTCGAAGTGGTCAGGCTGGCCCTGCTAGGGCTGCTTGCCCACGCAATCAACCGCGGCGACCAATGTGGAGTTGGCCAATCGACGTCGATCCTTCTTGTTCTTTTTGCCCCTCTCTATGGAGGGGCCCTCGTCTTGGTCCTCGTGCTTGGACTTGCCCTTGTCCCGACCTCCACTAAAGACCGCTCTAACCACCTCCTCGCCGAAGGCGTGGTTCATGGCAACATCGAGCAGGTCACGCGTGGTTTGGGGCTTCAGACAGCCAAGCTTATGGATTAGGGACTTGCATGTTGTCCTAGAAAGAAACATGCTGATGATGTCCACATCGACGACATTAGGAAAAGAGTTGCACTGCTTTGTGAACCTTTAGATGTAGTTCCATAGGGATTTGTTGGGCTCCTGTTGGTAGCTCTTAAGGTCCTAGGAGTTTCCTAGGCGGACATACTTCCCCTAGAAATTCCAGACGAAGATCCTCTTGAGGTTCGCCCAGTCATGGATGCTGTTATGTGGGAGTAATTCGAGCCACGCTCGAACATGTTTCCCCACATAGATGAGGAGGTATTGAATGATGAAGTGGTCATCATTCACTCCTTTGGCTCGGCAGGCGAGCCGAAAGTCTTCGAGCCATATATCGAGATTCGTCTCCTCGGTATATTTGGTGATGTTGGTAGGCGGTCGAAAGCGCTGTGGGAACAACGCTCTCTGGATGCATCGGCCAATGTCCCATGGTCCTGGGCCATCCAGGCTAGGACTTTGGTCGTCGGGTCGGTGACCATGCCTGGGCATGTTTCATCGCTCCCCTCGATGGTCCGGCCGAGGCTTGTGTCACCTGCTCTCACTGCCCCTCGATGGACATCATCATCATGCTAGGCTTGATGCTAGTTGTTGATGACACTGTGAGCATCTTGGTTTAGCCCGAGCCGCTCGTGCATAGGGGGTCAGTGTGGAGCGGGTGCCGGGTCAGGCCATGGTGCAGCTGTGGCCTCCTATTCCACACCCGGTGACTATAGTGGTGAGCGGATGGAGTGATTCATCTGGTGGTGCATCCCCGCTCCCCTAGTGGGGAGAGAGGCCATGAGTCGGTGTCGCAACACGGAGGTTTCTGCCTGCTGAACGGCAGTGGTTTCCACCAGCGCCCGGAGGTTCTAGTGGATTGCCTGCTCCTAGGGGTCAACTGGCCCTAGAAGGCCACGCAAACGCATCGCCAAAGCGGTGATGTTCTGGCCAGCCCGAGCAAATTGTGGGGATCATTCGCCATGTCCATGATGTCATGCTAGACCTGGCGGGTGTGACCTAGGGCGTTGCTCATCGGGTTACGCGCGCGCGGCGTAGCGCACAGGTGGCGGCTGGTTCTACCCCCTTTGTCATAGCTCCTCACCGTGCTCCTATGCACATGCGAGGGCCTCCACGCAAGGGTCTAGAGGGGTGCAGGTCTATAGAGACTCCGCTACCACCGGTGGTTGTCCTAGGACGTTGACCATAGTGTACTCCCGGGACAGAGGGTGGCTAGGTGCCATGATGTCGCCAATGCTGGAGCCATCGCTCTCAACATCATCATCCATGAGGTCGTGAAAATAGGTAGGAGCGTAGCCCACCATCCCCATGAATTCAGATGTGTCGGCACGAAATTTTCGTTCCATGTCGGGGCACACGAGCAAGCCGGAACGGTCCGCTCGATGGAGCTGGAGATCCGCCTAGCTTCAACGCAAGGATTATTGATCCTGAGCACTCCTCCCAAGACATGGTCAATTTGACCCTACAATTGACAAGGAGAGAAACCTATTCAGTAATTTAAGGCGGAACATGCCGATATTGCCACATAGTCCTAAATGTGCGGCTCTGAGAGCCGATGTGGAAGGAGATCGACTAAATAGCCAATTTTAGCATACTCAAAAGAATAAATCAGTTAAAGCTCATGGAGTTATGAAAGAAAAATCGGTTATCATTCAGGATGAATATTGTTATTTAGACAAATATTAGTCAATGGCAATAGGATGCCAACACTAATCAGTTTATGCTAAGCCAATGACTGCAAGTAACCGAATCCCTTTTTTACATGAAAAAATCAGCCCATCATCATTTAACCATTTAATAGAGATAAATCTATGAATATATTAGATCTCATCTATCACTATGACCAGTGGGGCATGAGGCAGAATCATGTAGGCCATAGAAACAACAATAAATTCGACGACCCTAACCTATTA
Source organism: Miscanthus floridulus (assembly GCF_019320115.1). Taxonomy (NCBI): domain Eukaryota; kingdom Viridiplantae; phylum Streptophyta; class Magnoliopsida; order Poales; family Poaceae; genus Miscanthus; species Miscanthus floridulus. The sequence continues at coordinate 174,810,434 of NC_089581.1, read as the reverse complement.
CTAATATCAGTAGGGCATGAGGTAGAATCATGCAGGCCATAATACAATAATAAGATCATGGGGCTAACACATCTTTCAATCTATCTTTACTTCAACGGTCTCGTGACATGAACTGCATATGTGAAAACACTCGATATCGACCAAAACAGCCGATTCAGGCATAGCGTACAATTAAGGTCATGCCCTATCAGGAACAGATCTACCAAATAACGATCCCCACTCCATGGGGCTAACAATGGGGTCTGAGGCAGAATCACACAGGCTATGATAACAGGCCATGGAACGGTTTTTGTTAGCTAATAGATCTATTCAAGACCAGACATGCCTTAACCTCACACTATGCACGATCAAGATTGACATAAAATAGCCGATAAAACATAACTCATCATTTAAGGTGTAGATTAGATCAGTTTAGATTAATAAACAATGGGTTAAATAGGATATAAGGTCGATCTAGATCAATCCCAATTGGACGAAGTGATATTATTATAATTAAATAAATAATGAAAGCAATAAGCAATATCGGTAACTTAATAAATATATCCGAAGGACGCCACCCTTAGATAGAGCCGATAACTTGACCTTAATCTAGTTTAAGCAGTGGAGGTTGACCAGATCGATGTAGCCTTACTTGAACTAAACAAGAGTCGATAACTAGCTTATACCAGAGTCACAGTGGAGGTCGACCAGATTAATGCAGCCGTACGAACAGAAGTATAAGCCATGACGGTACTTACAGACAAGCCGGAGGTCGGCCGGACCGATGCAGCCCTGCTTGCTGAAGAACTCACCGAGATCTACTCTACTCCTCCTCCTAAGGGGTGGCCAAAGACAAAAAAGTAAGTAACTTGTATTTGATTGATTGTGTGTGTTTTATAATAGTCGGGGTCCAATATTTATAACCAGAGCCTAAACATGAATCCTATTCGAGTATGACTCATTACAATCTTTGGTATAAAAGAGAATATTCCTAATCTTAAGATAACTTAGACCCTAATCTTTTCCTTTTTGTAGAGTCTAATCTACATCCCCCGACGCCGACCATAGCCCATTATCGTTACTTGCTGACGTCATTCAAAGAGAGCTGATTCCAATGTTTCCTCTGAATCAGCGGATATCAATCTTCATGCAACCGAGTCCTTGATCGACATAATTTTGGAAGCTTTGAGTTCCCATATTTTTCTCTCTCCAAATTTTGGTGTAAACACATGCCCCCCAATTTTGGGATAAAAGTGATTTTATTCTAAAATTCCTATTTATCTGTTTACCATGCCAGAACCATTTTGCTTTGAGATATACGTGCAACTCCTGACTTCCCGAGCCAAGTCTTATATAATGTCCCAATAGTATCTTTTCTGACTCACTCGTCCTGTTTGCTTTCTCCTTCTTTCTCGAGCAAATCTCAACAGACGACGCTGCCATCGCCAAAGCTTGAACATTGCAAATCTTCCGCCCCGTCAAGCTCTTATTCAAGCAGTCTTCCTCAGATTCACATCTGTCTCGGTGGTAATGGCGACCAACAACCACGTCCCTGAGGTATGCTTTCAAGTTCCCATTCTCAAAATGTCAGTTGCTACCCTGTATTTCCTTTGTCCTCAAATTTATTTTATCCTATTTCGAGGAAATGAGGAACTAAATCTTGATTCCATCAGCTGTTACTTCCAATGTTTATTTTCTTGGGTCTATGGGTGATCCTGATCCATCTACTTTCATTCATCAAGAAACCAACCAAATCCCCTTCAAACAGTCTGTAGTGGATTTGTCCTCCTGAAATTTCAAAACTCTCTTCAGAAACTAGCCCAAAATGCCCAAGGGGTGGATAAATTGGTTTCGTAGTGTATCCGAGAAAAAGAGCGAAGATTGGGAGGTGTATGATTTACATCAATGTTTGACACTCTCATTGTCCAGGGTGGAGAGGAATGATTCACTCTTGATTTCTGCGTCTTACTTCTGGTCCAATGCTCTGAATGCTTTCGTCTTTGGTCATGGCCCGATGACCATTACCCTGGTCGATGTTTACATGTTGACCGGCCTTAGAATAACTAGATCAATGTAGCCTTATGAATATTTGAATGCTGGTTTCAAGAAATTAGCCAAAATATCAGACTGCTCAGGATGGGCAAGTTATATTCAGAACCATATTGGAGACAAATCAACTATCAGCGAGAGGGAATACGTTGCCTTTCTGAATATGTGGTTGGAGAGATTCATCTTCTATGGGTTATCTTGTGGTCCGACTTACAATCATAAGCTCATGACAGAGCACCTAGCAGTAGGCAAGGATATCTCTCTTGGAAAGTATCTACTAGGGGCTGCTTATCATCTGATGTACCAGGTGGCTGCCCAGTTACTAAAGAACAAACCGGTGCACACCATCAGTGGCTCTTGGTGGTTGATACAACTATGGCTCAACCTGTACATGCATAAGATTGTAAGGCCTAATCTCAGAAGAATGAGTTTCCCTTCTCCCAACTTTGATGAGGAATATGGAGGCAAGGAAGGAAGAACCCATCAGTGCCTGAGCTATGGTGAGGCTGCATCGGTCATATCAATTGATATCGACGTTGGGCATCTCTTGAAAAAGTTTTATAGAGGGTTTGATGCAGACACCCTGATTTGGCTGCCATACGATGAGGATGAAAACAATGAGTTGATCTTCTCATTCAAATTTCGATTTGAATCAGGCTGCTTGGATGAGACGATAGCTATAATCTTCAATTCCTTTAACAAGCCCTGTGTCCTTTCAGCCAAATTTTGTCATAGTCATGGCAAAATGGCCATAGGTTCCTTTCTTCTAGGCAACCTTCCAACCTAAATTCTACAACCCCTCTTTTATAGCTCATCAGTTTGGTTTTGGTCAATTGCCTCCTCAACTTTTCTTGAAGGATATACTGAGGCCAAGAGAGGATATTAGTGAAGTACTGAAAGTCTCCAGAGTTTTCCAACTGAGGTCAGATCTTTATTCCCTTTGCTTGCATGACTAGATCAGAGTCAACTTCTCTTCCACTCTCTTTGACTCCTAGTGGCAAGAATGACAATCTCATCTTTTTTGTGGGTTGGTTCACCCTTTGTGTATAGCTCTGGATGGGAAATTTGCTTCTAATAGAGAGGTAATTTGCCATTTCTTTTCAAGAAAACTGCTCGATGAATTCCTCTGCCAACTGTTCTAATCGACCTTTTTAGGATGCTGAATTTGATCCTCCGAGCTTGGATAGAAAGAGGCATCCTATAGATTACCAGCCACCATGCCTAGTTTCAAGAATGGGATCGACTGTGCCTTCACTGAAGAAATTGATGAAAACTCATGCTGCCTCCACTATTATAACATACCATTCTTCAAAGCGCAAGGCAGCTCAAGGAACAACCCAGAAAACCACTAATGGGAAGAGGCTTCATAGAATGAGACCGTCAGCTGCTCAGGTAAATAATTCATTTTCTTCTCAAACTGATATTCAACTTCTAATCTCGCTCCTTCATAGTTATCGAATATTATGTCCCAATCTGCTCTTGGTGCGGTACTACTATCCCAAACATTTGGTTCAACACTAGTTGAACCCCTATTGGCTAATCCTCAAAAGGAGCCAATTTTGGTTGAAATAACCGATGCCTCCATAATAGCAGAAAATGTGAGTTTTATCCTTGACGCTCATCGGAGTATCTTTCTTCAACTTCTTGATTTACTTAGTTTTTTCATCCTTCATCTGACTTCTTACCATGCCAGATACTTCCTGAGGAAACATCAATGCAAGAGCAGGACCCTGATAGCCTACTTAATGATCCCGCCGATGCTGAGGGTGATCCTGTTTCTATCGACACTCAGATTGTTGATTCCCTAGTTTGGCATATAACTGATGGTAAGGAAGTTATATGTTCAATTTATTTTCTCTGCAAAAACATGAGCTAAAAATCTTTCCTGATGTTACAGATGTTAATGTTGAGAATCTAGAGCCGATTCAACTAGACATAACCGGTGCATCATCAGTTGTCCCTTCTCCTCAGATAGAGGCTATCACGAAAAAGATATTACGTTCATCTTGCCATTCATTTCGTCATAAACTGATCCAATCCTCTTAATCAAGATTCTCTTAAATGTAGGCATTTGATCTTCTAGCCCTAAGCTACTCTTTCAATCTTGAGGAGTATCTCGATGAAGATGAAATTAGCTCGTTAGCTGCCCCTTCTAAGAAAGCTCTATCAGAAGAGACTAGAAATCAGCTAAGAGACATATTGTCACTGTTTAAGAAGAATATAGCCAATTTGGTCCAAGACACCGATTCAATGCGGAGAGTCTTCTTGGCTATTAAGGGTAATCCATCCCTAGTCCTCTCCAGAGTTTTGTCACCTTTATCTACTTTTGAAGATCAGACCCTAAAGGTGAAAAAGGCTTAGAGCAATCTATTCAACCATGAAACTTTGTTAGCCAAGGGGAATTCCAATAGGCAAGTGGCCAAAGAGCTGACATAGTTGATTGATCATTTGAGGAACTCCTCTCTCAGTATCGACCTAGAACTGTCTCAACTTGAAGCCAGGCATGCGGAACTTGAGAAGGAGCTAGAAAATATGAAGGCTGCTATTGATCGTCATAAGTCCACCCTGGCTCAAATACCCGACACCATTAAACAAAAGAAATAAGAATTACTGACCAAAGTTAGAGAAGGCAGAGTCATCCGGAGTAGCCTCGAGAATGTTCCTGGATCAGCCAAAGAGGATAAACAATAGATCGTAGAAGTTGACGCTATCTGGCTAGAAGTGTTGAAAGCAATCTAGGATGTTCTAGACTTATAATTCATGTAGCAACATATGCCTTGTATAGAATTGATGACAACCAAACTCTCCATCGCCTTATTGTACTTCTTGCTTTCGGCTAAAGAGCCGATTTGAAAATAGACGATTCTAGACTCCCGATCTTAATCCAATTTAGGTCTGAAAATACAGCCTTTATGAAGAGAACCCTTCGATCTTCTGTCCTTAGTAACCCGACGCCATATTCTCTTTGGCATTAGTGAGGTGGCGCTTTGCCTTCAATTAATTGCGATCGCCTTTTGCACATCCCGAGGCATCCACCTCCTCACTCCGTGGCTTCAAATATCAGCCAAGGACTCTAGCCTCGAACACATCTACACTTGCAATCGTTCCTGTTCCTTTGCACCTCTCCACCCCCACAAACTCTGTAGCGGTTTTCTCCCTTGTTCTTGTAGACCCAAACAAACCCTAAGGCTAGCGAGGACAATCACGGCAAACACGCAGCAGTGGAGATTCTGAAGCTGCGCATGAGGTGAGACTGATATCTTTTGTTTGTGACAATGAACTATTCTGATTTGTCTATAGATTCATTTTGAATGACAGTCTTCGTCCTCTTCTCGGGGTCAGCGAGCCCTCTAATGTTGCATCTTCTGCGCTGGCCTCATTGTCAGATTCCTCCAACTCGTTGAAAGCTCTAGTTTGGTTTTGGTTAATTGATGAAACCCTAAGTGCTAACCTAGTTTATCAAAGTAATTATGAGATAGGTAGCACTACTCCAAGTGATGAAGCAATGGCGAAAACCATGACAATGGCGATGACATGGTGATTGTCAAATGCTTAAACTTGGAAAAGAAGAAAGAGAAAAACAAAAGGCTCAAGGCAAAGATAAAATTATAGGAGCCATTTTATTTTAGTGATCAAGACACTTAGCAAGTGTGATCACATTTAGGATAGATAGCCGTACTATTAAGAGGAGTGAAACTCGTATCGAAATGCGGTTATCAAAGTGCCACTAGATGCTCTAATTCATTACATATGCATTTAGGATCTAGTGGAGTTCTAACACCCTTGAAAACGTTTGTGAAAATATGCTAACACATATGCACATGGTGATAGACTTGGTGGTTGGCACATTTAAGCAAGGGTGAAGAAGATAGAGTTGAAAAGGAGTTAGTCGTGCTGGTTTCAGAGCTACCGGATGCGTCCGGTATGGTGACCGGACACGTCCGGTATTTGGCGACGTACTCAGCAACTGGACATGTCTGGTCACCACACCAGACGCGTCCGGTGTGAATTCGCTAACACAGTGCTCGGCAGATCAGTTGATCAGACGCTGGCAGCGTCCGGTCATCGGTGGATGCTTACTGTACTCCACCGAACGCTGTGGCTCAGTGTCCGGTCATTTGTGTCTGTGCATCCGGTGTGAGCGTCCGGTCATCGGTAGATTAAGTAGCAATGGTTATGATGGTTTGAACTGGACACATGGCTGTCTGGGGGCTACCGGACACATCTGATATGCCGATCGGATGCGTCCGGTGCTGCGTCCGGTCAGTTGGACTTCAGCGTCCGATCAGCCCGTGTTATGCCCAGTGAAGGGGTATAACGGCTCTATTTCATGGGGGCTTCTATTTAAGCCCTATGGCCAGCTCAAGCTCACTCTCTTGCACATTTTCATTGACATAGCAACCTTGTGAGCTTAGCCAAAGCCCTCCCACTCATCTCCATCATTGATCCATCATCTTTGTGAGATTGGGAGAGAATCCAAGTGCATTGCTTGAGTGATTGCATCTAGAGGCACTTAGTATTCGTGTTGTGCTGTGGATTTTGCTTGTTACTCTTGGTGGTTGCCACCACCTAGATGGCTCGGTGCAGCGGTGGAGGATCGGCATGAGTTGGTGATTGTTCGTGGCCGTCTCCGGTGATTGTGAGGGGAGTTGTACCTTCCGCGACGGAGTGCCGAAAGGTAACTCTAGTAAATTGCTCGTGTCATTGAGTTACCTCACTTGTGGGTAGGTTCTTGCGGTGTCCAATCATGTGGATGAGGTTTGTGAAACACCTCTTAGCCGCCGAACCACCAAGTGTTGGTCGACACAACGGGGATGTAGCGTGTTGGCAAGCACGTGAACCTCGGGAGAAAATTGGTTGTCTCTTGCCCATTTGGTATTCTCTCGGTGATTGGTATATATTCACCTTGTGATTGGTTCATCCCTCTACATGTCGGTATAATCACTATACTCACTCTCTTACATTCTTACAAACTAGTTGTAGCAAGCTCTTTAGTGTAATTAGAATTGAAAGCTTGCTTTCACATTTAAGTTTGCTTAGTGAAGCTCTTTAGAGTAGAAAGTTTGAGAGCTCTTAGTGAGTAGTATCATAGCAAATTGTGTGTCAAGCTATCATTGCAACTAGAATTGTTGGATAGGTGGCTTGCAACCCTTGTAGAGCTAGAGCAAGTTTTCATTTCCCTATTTGTCATACTAATCAAATTGCTCTAGTTGATTTGTAGATTTTTAAATAGGCTATTCAACCCCTCCCTCTAGCCATATTAGGACCTTTCACTCGTTGAACAACGATGACGCCCGATGTTTCCTCCGAAAGTGGAGGGCGGCTTATAACCGTTATTCTGAGGTGACTTGGGAAAACGGCTAGCTCAAGATCTGCCTTGGGGTTTCTCAGGCCACCCTCCATGCGGTCAAGGAGGAGGCTAGTGCCATTCGAGCATGGCTAGCCAAGTCTGATGCCATAGTGGCAGGTAAGACGAATTTCAGGAGCACCTCTATTCTAATTTCCACTGTCTTTATCTTGATAGCTCTTCTATTTCCTATGATCGCCAGCCCTAATGGTGCAGTTAGAGTCCCTCCAACTGGTGGCAAATGTGGCTGTGGACGCTGTTAATGCTTGGGGTCCCCTCATCAATGCTTGCCTCCATGACATTCTAGCCCACGTTCAAGAGATCGCCCTCCACGACGTTCGTCATGGCACGGTGGTTGTGCTGACCGCAACATAAGTACAGACTGGGTATGAGCTCCATGCCATGGAGATTGGCTTCTCGATGGGCGATGACCCCGAGAAGCATGAGGATTTGCTTAAGGAGTTTGTCATCGCGGCGAAAGCCATTGTGGACATCACATCTGCTAAAGATGTGGTGAACAAGGTCTTCGATTAGCTTGTATCTAAGGCAAACTAATGAATGAAACCTTCTGTTCTTTCATGAATGTGTCTCAGTGCAATGCCCCTGTATGTGTTATGAATGTCTTTATTTTTGTTTTTGCTCTGGAGGCGATACATATCATATCGGCTTTTATATATTCGAAGATCTTTATTTTTTGAACTAGAGGTGATACCTTTCTGGTACCAGCTATTAGAGCCGATGACTAAATGAATCGGCTATCAAGTGTTGATCAAAAGCTAGAATAATATCCATTCAAATATATTTCGCCGATCGCTATTGATAGGTTGCACCAGAACTTTTAAGACCAAAGGTTAAACGATCAATCGATCCAAGCCAAGTATCTCATTAAGCGAAACAAAACTTCCTTTAATAGATCTATCAACTCTAAATTACATTTATGATCCAACTTAGCGTTCATGTACGTCGGCCTAAGCCTATCTCTAGGACCAATGCTTACTCCTCTCGATCCAATGACCGACGCGAAGCCATGATTATTTATCAAAAGAAACTCTCAGAGCCGATTGCTTGGATCGACTGTTGCCCTTCATTACTGATCTTCATGAAGCCCCCTTCCCATAACTTGCTAGAAAAGCATTCGAAGTCTCCTAGTTCCCAAAAGACTAGATCGGCTTTTGCGATAGTCAAAGACTCATCAGCGCGAACCAGCTCGACATCGTCTCCATGCCATTGAATCAAACACTGATGCATAGTCGATGGTACACAATAGTTCACATGAATCCAATCACGACCAAGGAGTAAACTATATGACCCTTTTCCATTGATGATGAAGAACGTGGTAAGTAAAGTCTTACTCCCGATTATTAGTTCGACGTTCATTGCCCCCGGGTCTTAGACGCATTACCACCAAAGTCTTTAAGCATCATGTCGGTCTTAATCAGATCTCCTGGTCCCTTACCAAGTTTATGAAAAGTGGTGTAAGACATGAGATTAACAGAAGCACATCCGTCCACCAATATTTTGTTCATCGGCTTCCCATCAACAAAACCTTTCATATATAAAGTCTTTAAGTGCCGATGCTTGACTGGTTTATCAAATATTACTTGCTGTATAACTGTCAACTTGGCAACTATCTTCTCATACTTCGATTCATCGAAATCCAAATAAACTTCTTGATCTGTCGGAGCTCTAAACTCTGATGGCAACCAAAAAGTCATCTAAATATTAGCCGATGGTTGCCTTTTATCGGCTATTTGCTTAGCACGCCATACTTGAGGTTTACCGAATGCCTGAGCCTGTTCCAACTCTTTATTCCTTAGGCGTTGCACCCTTCTCTTATGGCTTCTTGTCAAACCTCCTCCTAGACACCATTGGCTTTCCTACCAAACACATCTTCTTCATTACTTTCTTCTTCATAATCCACCCAGTTTTGATCAACAACTCTTTTTCCAAGCCGATTATGAACACTTCCATTTTAAGCGCCGATCTATGTTATTATGATGATATGCATCTTGAGCATAGATAGACCGGCGGTTGGTTTTAGATTGCTTAAACTCCTAATATTGTTCGCTGCACTCTAGACAGTTATTTCTGATAGGCAATTTCAAACCTTCGTTCTAGTAATGTCTGAAGAAAATACAATTCCAATGTGATTCAGCTTTCTTTCTTTCATATCACTCTTTTTCCTGTTGACGCTGATATTCTTGCTATTCTAACCAATGCTAATAATCTTTTTCCTTCTGCCGCTGCCATTTATTCAACAGAATTCAAGATGTAACATGTGGCTTTATCGCCCCTTCTTTTGACGTTTCTCCCTACTCATATCGGCTCTTTTGCTTGTCACGATGTCTTTTAATTTCTCTATATTTGTTAGGCGATATTTGCATCTTAGGATCGACTGTTCCAGCTTCTGTTGATCTGGTTGATGTTAGGACCATAGTCTTTCCTTTGAGCAGCCTAGCATCGACCATGTTTTGATCTCCTAGGAAAGGATTATCATCATCTTTCATCTTCTGAGGCGTATCAAATTTGAGCCTTCCTTGCTGAATAGCCCTCTGTATATACTGCCGGAAAATTCTACATTCATTAGTGGAATGAGAAGTAGCGTTATAAAACTTGCAGAACTTTTTATTTTTCAATTGATCAGGGGCAACATAACATGATTATCGGGCAACTTGATCTGTCCATTCTCAAGCAAGAAATCAAAGAGCTTATCTGATTTTGTGACGTCAAAGTCATAGCTCTCCTTGACTCCTCTTTCTCAAGGATTTGGCACCATCACTGTCTTTTTGCCCCAAATCCATTCAGTCGTGGCAACCTCCTCTTCTTCATCTTCATAGCCGTCATCGACTGAATATGGATTATAAGCTTCGGCCACTGTGGTACTCTTCTGAAATCGGGTATCTCTATGCATACTCTGAAATTAGCTATTGAGCACCGCCACTTGTTGAACTAATTGACCCAAGTTGTCAAATTCTTGTCCCAGTAGTTTTTCTTTCCATGTTGGCAACATCCCTTGAATGGCCAAAGCGGCTAGCTGATCATCAGCCAAATTTAATAAGCACAAATTCCTAGTCTCTCCGAACCTCTGAAGAAACTCAGTGCCTGATTTGTTAGTTTTCTACCTTATAGTTGTCAAATCGGTAATCTTATTTTCTCCTATCCCGGTATAAAAATATGTATGAAATTTCTTTTCTAGGTCTGCCCAATTGGTAATAGAGTTGACTGACAGTGATAAAAACCAAGTGAAGGCTGGCCTTGATAGGGACAAGGAGAAGAAACAAACTTGATAGGCCTCTTCAATGGATGCTTCGCCTAATTATGTAAGATGCCGACTGACATGTTCTATTATACTTGTGCTATCTTGGCTAGTGAACTTAGCAAACTCTAGAAGCCTATAATTTGTAGGGAGATCGACCAAATCATACCATTCTAGATATGGGCGTTTATATGAGAAGGTCAACCCTTTTAGCTTCAGACCGAACTAATTCTTTATCATCTCGGTTATCTTTAGCAACAACTCGTCAGCATGTGAATTTGGATTTCTCTACATCTGCTGACCCATCTATGGATTGAAATCTTGTGTGCCTTGATACCCTAGATTTAGAATCATGTGAAGGGTGTTATAATATGTGCCATAATGATACCCCTATGGAACCTCTATCTGCTGGGTCCTTTGCTGGTTTGTCACTTGAAATCTCTAGTTATAGACATTAGGATCTATATCTCTACATATCCTTTGAGTTGATGGTGCTATTTTTTGAGCTGATGACGGTATGTGGCCTGATGTGCCAAAATTAATCACCTGGTTCTGACCTTGCCCCACCGGCTATTGCACATGCTGCACTGATGATCTAGGATTATACCGTATTTGATTCATAGTAACACCTTGAGCTTGCTCAGATGAACTCTGAACTGCCTAGACATCATCATTACCAGCTGGTGCTGCTTCTTGATGACTGGTACGGGTTTGATTAGTCCCTCAAGTCGATGGATGTGGAATGTTGAAGCTAGTCCAACCTGATCAACTGGAAACCCATGAAACACCTCTTCAAGGTGTTATGGAATGTATTCAAGAAAACTTCATTATGGTTTGATATGGCATCATGAACAGATTTGTTTATAGCTTCTGTGAAGAAACACGTCTTCAGTCTCGTCTGCATCTGTTTGCCCATGCAACAGAACTATTGGTAGTGGATATTTCTAAACAATTGTATTGTCACGTGTTTTGGTGTAGGACAACAAACACTTGTTTAGAAATTCTAATATAGGTTTGCTGATGACATCTTTATCTCTATCAGGCAGGTCTTCATAAGGTACCATAAGGATATCATTGTTATTGTAAGCCACCATGACGATTGTGGAGTCCCACCGAGCATGCCAGAACGTGTGTCGGCATAAAATTTTTGTCCCGTACCGGGACACATGAGCAAGTCAGAAGGGTCCGCTCGATGGAGCTAGAGATCTGCCTAGCCTCAACACAGGGATTATTGATCCTATGCACTCCTCCCAAGACATGCCAGTCAATTTGACCCTATAATTGACAAAGAGAGAAAGCTAATCAGTATATTAAGGTGGAACATGCTGGTGTTGCCAAACAGTCCTGAATGTGTGGCTCTAAGAGCCGATGTGGAAGGAGATCGACTAAATAGCCGATTTCAGCATACTCATAAGAATAAATCAGTTAAAGCTCATGAAGTTATGAAAGAAAAATCGATTATCATTTAGGATGAATATCGTTATTTAAACAAATATTAGTCAATGGCAACAGGATGTCAACACTAATCAGTTTATGCTAAGCCAATGACTACAAGTAACCGAATCCCTTTTTTACATGAAAAATTCAGCCCATCTTCATTTAACCATTTAATAGAGATAAATCTATGAACATATTAGATCTCATCTATCACTATGACCAGTGGGGCATGAGGCAGAATCATGCAGGCCGTAGAAACAACAATAAATTCAACGACCCTAACCTATTACTAATATCAGTGCGGTATGAGGTAGAATCATGCATGCCATAATAAAATAATAAGATCATGGAGCTAGCACATCTTTTAATCTATGTTTACTTCAACGGTCTCGTGACGTGAACTGCATATGTGAAAACACTCGATATTGGCCAAAACAGTCGATTCAGGCATAGCGCACAATTAAGGTCATGCCCTATCAGAAACAGATCTACCAAATAACGATCCCCACTCTACAGGGCTAACAGTGGGGTGTGAGGTAGAATTACACAGACTGTGATAACAGGCTATGGAACAGTTTTCGTTAGCCAATAGATCTATTCAAGACCAGACATGCCTTAACCGTACACTATGCACGATCAAGATTGACATAAAACAACTGATAAAACATAACTCATCATTTAAGGTACATATTAGATTAGTTTAGAATAATAAACGATGGGTTAAACAAGATATAAGGTCGATCTAGATCAATCTCAATCGGGTGAAGTGATATTGCTATAATTAAATAAATAATAAAAGCAATAAGCAATATCGGTAACTTAATGAATCTATTCGAAGGACGCCACCCTTAAATAGAGCTGATAACTTGATCTTAATCTAGTTCGAGCAGTGGAGGTCGACCGGATCGATGCAGCCTTACTTAAACTAAACAAGAGTCGATAACTAGCTTATACCAGAGTCGTAGTGGAGGTCGACCGGATCGATGTAGCTGTACGAACAGAAGTACAAGCCATGATGGTACTTACAGACAAGCCGGAGGTCGGTCGAACCGATGCAGCCCTACTTGCTGAAGAACTCACCGAGATCTACTCTACTCCTACTCCTAAGGGGTGGCTGGAGCCAAAAAAGTAAGTAACTTTTATTTGATTAATTGTGTGTGTTTTACAATAGCTAGGTCCAATATTTATACCCGAACCCTAAACATGAATCCTATTCGAGTACGACTCATTACAATCTTTAGTATAAAAGAGAACATTCCTAATCTTAAGATAACTTGGACCCTAATCTTTCCTTTTTTGTAGAGTCCGATCTGCATCTCCCGACGCCGACCATAGTCCATTATCGTTACTTGCTGACATCATTCAAAGAGAGCCGATTCTAATATTTCCTATGAATCAGCGGATATCAATCTTCATGCAACTGAGTCCTTGATCGACACAATTTTGGAAGCTTCAAGTTCCCATGTTTTTCTCTCCAAATTTGGAGCCCCCGTGCGTACGCGTCCATGGGGGACGCAAGGCCATAGGGGAACCTATCGCATGGCGGTCACGGCAGGGACAACAGGGTCCCTCCAAAGAGTCGGCAGAAAATATAAAAAAAGCGAGTAAAGAACAGTATATATGCTACTCACAGTGGGGTTTGAGCCTAGCATATGCTTGGAGCGAAGCGTAGGCGTCTCATCGTTGAGGTCACCGGATGGCCCGGAGCCATCAGAGGGTGCTCCTCCTCCGACGAGCGCTAGGACAAGTGCCTCCTCATGGAGGCAAAGCACGCCGAGTCAGTCGGCGATGAAGTCCAGGCTTCTGAAGAGGAAGGTCTGAGACATCTCGAAGACAGGAGGAACCCACATCCCAACTGGTGGGAGTATAGGAAACTCCAGCGAGCCGAAGCGAGTCGTATCGTTTGAGCCCGCCATGGCGAAGATAGCGGAAAGGTGGGCCATCTGATGGCTAAAAGCGTGAACGTACGACGTCCTCTCCATGGATGGCGCCAACTATCGGTGTGAAAAGTGACCAACATGTAAATATTTATAGTTTTGCCGTATGTTGTGATCGGATGTGGCCTAGCACTCAATGACACAGGGTTTATACTGGTTCAGGCAACATGCCCTACGTCCAGTTTGAGTTGATCGGTGACTTTATTTTTATGCCTAGGTGCTCAAAGTTTGCTGTGGAGTTACAAACGAGAGGGAGTAAGATGGGGGGTATCAGAGGTCTGGTCGGACTTTAGACCGAAGGGCCAAGAGTGATCGAAGCTCTGACGTGCGCTAAGTGTTCGAACGTATGCATTGTTTGGCTTTAGAGTTCTAGAGCCAAGCAGAGAGTATCGGAGTGATCCGTCTATTGTTCATTAGAATTGTTCGAATCATCTCCTTTTGGAGAGGGCGCATCCCCTTTTATAGATGAAGGGGACGGCTTTATAAGATAGTGTGAGAGAAAGAGTGCGTGTGTGCTACCTAGTCTTGTTGCCCACGCCGTCGGGTACAAGGTGGTTTGTCGGCGCCCACAATACTGTTGACGCCTAGATGCATGTGGTAGGCTCCATCGTGATCTTCTGAAGGTCAAATGTCGGCGCCTATAACACTATTCACGTCCTGACACGTCTAGAAGATTGCAGAGCACCCTTCTGACATGATCTGACAGTACTGTCCTGCAGGTGTGCAGGGTACGGTTCTCGGTACTGCAGTTGACTGGAGAGCCCTGCCTTACTTGCTCTGCCTGATTCTTTGGGTTCTTACCAAGCAGACGTCCCCGTTCGGTCGTTTCCCAATCAGCTCCGATCTTGCTGGTCGGAGAGGCGGGCCGGAGTCAGAAGCGAGCCTTGTCCTCTCCTTGGCCAGGCCTTCCGGTTGGAGAGGCGAGCCGGAGTCGGAAGCGAGCGTCGTTCCTCCTTGGCCAGTCCTTCCGCTCGGAGAGGCGGGCCGGAGTCGGAAGTGAGCGTCGTTCCTCCTTGGCCAAGCCTTCCGGTCGGAGAGGCGGGCTGGAGTTAGAAGCGAGTGTCGTTCCTCCTTGGCCAGGCCTTCCACTTGGAGAGGCGGGCCAGAGTCGGAAGCGAACATCGTTCCTCCTTGGCCAGGCCTTCCGGTTGGAGACTGGATAGCCCTTCTGGCCTGTCGTTAGATATTTGGGCCGGCCCAGGAGTTGCGCGTCATTCGCAACGTCGTCTGCTGGGCCAAGCTTTTGCTGAGAAGCAGATCCATTAGGGACCCCGAGTTTATAAACCCGACACTAATGATACTAATTATATACTATAAATATTATTATATTCTTATATATATTGGTTAAAATTAAAAATATTTTTCTTCTCAAGAAGCGAGGATGTTCCTGAAAATTACCATTTTTATTGGAGGATGGAGTAGAAGATATTAATAGGTAGATATGACAATAATTGTGTTATATTCTTCTTATTATAATAAATCAAAATTATAAAATTATATTAGTATAATATTTGTTGTAATATGTTAGGGGGGCATGGCCCCTGCCAGCACCCCTGGGTTCCGCCATTGCGTCTCTAATAAGAGCAGCTCTAGTATACTCCAAAATCGAACCGTGGGCTACCCCAAACAAACCAAGGTTGTCATGGCCAAAATAAGAGGAGAATCGTGACGAGCCAATCGTCCACGGGCGTGATCTTCTTTGGGGCAGCGCCGTTAGTGTCAGAAGCAACCCCGGTGGGGCGGGGTCCGACAGGGCCTTGCCACGGCAGAACGGAGCCATGCCACGGCCGCCTTCGGCCAAGGTCGCCAGCAGGGTAAGGCAGAGGATGCTGGCGAAGGCCCTCATCCTAAATTGTCACACTTCGCGGTTGGACTTGGACAAGTGGCAAGGACATCCACAGGACATTCCACACAAACTCGTCACGCCGACGAGCGACCCGGTGCGGCCAAAGGCGAGGACGTGGCGTGGCATAATGTTGGAGGCCACTGCCTGCATCAGGTGCAGACGCGGTACACAAGGAGTGAGGCATGTCCCCACTCAAATTCTAGGTTTTGAAAGAAAATATACCTTGTTTGGTGTAGGTATAGAGGTCCATCGGTAACGGGCCGCCACTGAGATTTTGTGCTAGTTCCGCCCCGGTTAGCAAAGGTGGGGCTTGGTTTGCAGATGGTGCTGGATGCTGACCGGCTCATATAGGCTGACTGGCTCCGGGAGGTGTTGTACTGTAGTATGTAACATCCTTATATATTTGGGACAATTGGCCACAGGACATGCCAAATGAGCACCGGCGGCCGGTGGACACCGCAAATGCGCTAATTTGCTGCTGGCCACTGTGTTTCCACTTTGAGTTGCCAGAAGACACCACGCCCCGGTTTGAGCCAAGAGAGGAGAGAGAAATATTCATTTTGGACATGTGGTGCCCTCGAGCCAAAACGGCAACCTGGTCTGGTTCGACCACATTTAACCGGCCTGACCCGGCAGTTAGGGTATCGACGCCCTCCCGCCTTCCCTCTCTTCCCCATCCCCTTCTCCAAGTCGGCGGCGGTGGCGATTTGGTTGACACCTGGTATTGAAACTAACATAAAAACTGAAGGTAACAGATGGATCACATACTGTTTAGCAGGTGTCAACCAAATCGCCACCGTCGCCGACTTGGAGAAGGGGATGGGGAAGAGAGGGAAGGCGGGAGGGCGTCGATACCCTAACTGCCGGGTTGGGCCGGTTAAATGTGGTCGAACCAGACCAGGTTGCCGTTTTGGCTCGAGGACACATGTCCAAAATGAATATTTCTCTCTCCTCTCTTGGCTCAAACCGGGGTGCGGTGTCTTCTGGCAACTCAAAGTGGAAACACAGTGGCCAGCAGCAAATTGGCGCATTTGCGGTGTCCACCAGCCGTCGGTGCTCATTTAGCATGTCCTGTGGCCAATTGTCCCTATATATTTTATAGACCTCGCCTCGTTTTTTTTACTCTAACCACGTCCATGTCGCCAAATAGATTTACGTGTATAGTTAATATCTGGGTTCGCTCTTTGTCTGTAACTTGAATAGACTCTTCGATATCCATGTTAGATCTACGATTTGTAAACTATATTGAGTAAGTGATTTAAATATTTATTATATGGTCCAAATTATTCAAATAAAATGAATCATCTAAATACTTATAATATATTTGTAGTTCTGGATCTAAAATTGTTACCTTTGAGCACGCTAACATATAGCAACACATTTTTCTTTAGCTAAATCACAATGGGAGCATCCGGAGATGTCTAAAACTAGTCTCTCATTATTTGCAGCCTCAATGATTTTGGTCATTAAGCAGAGTGGTATTTTTTTCTTCTTCCTTATTAATCTCGTAACTTTTAGGCTTTGTATTTGACATGCCTTTTTTTTTATTCTCAACTGTTAGATCGTCACATATTCTAATGGTGCACATTTCTTTATTTTTTCTAATTAATCTCGTAATTTCTAGACCTTGTATTTGGATGCTCTATTTATTCTCGCCTGTTTGATTATCATAAAATCGAACGGTGCATATTTCTTTTTTTCCCTATTAATCTCATAATTTATATACCTTGTATAGTTGTATTTTGGATACTGTATTAATCATCATGAAATCCAACGTTGTATATATTTTTCTGATTAATCTCCTAATTTATTGGCGTTGCATTGAAATGGATAATTCTATTTAATTATTTTCAGTTGTTAGATTATGATAAAATCTAACGAGGTATATTATTTTATTTTCCCCAGTACTCTATTTATTCTCTGTCATTAGATCATAATTAAAATCTAGCGGTGCATATTTTTTTCCGATACTCTATTGATTTCGGCCATTAGATCATCCTAAAATCCAACGATGGATAATCTTCTCTTTTTTCTGATTAATCTCGTAATTTCTAGACGCTCTCGGCAAACGTGAGAGCTCCTTTTGATTATGTTCTATATTAATTAATATATAATAGATAGATAGATTCATGTGCACACACTTTTCCCCCCAAAATTAAAACAGAGGAGGAAAAGAAACCAATATATATGATAGATGGTGTCAACGAACGAGTCATGCATGAATGTATATATCTGAGAAAATGTGGGGTGCCAGGACTGATTCTCTCGGCACTGTGCGACTGTACGAGATGAAAGCCTCGTTGGGTTTGTTCAGGGGCCGGGGCCTTTTGCGTGCACGTTCAGCTGTCAATTCCTCGCTCCACAGTCCATCCATACATAATCCAAATGGAGGAGAAGAAGAAAAACGAGCTAGGGAGAAGAAGCTAGGAAGGAGAGCCGTTGCTGGGCGGCAGGTAAAATCGTCCCCCGGGCCCCGGGGACCATGCCATTGGCCCATTGCCACCCCCATGCATGCATGTACATGTGTGCGTGGTCCTCGGCGCGCATGCGCTGCATCCGTGCTCGCCGCCTGCTGCTGCGCGCGCTCTGGATGCTGCTGGCCCGCGTCCCTCCCGCCCGTAGACGGGACCGCACGCGTCGATGAAGCGTCGTGGGCCGTCGTCCGTCGAGGTGACCGCAAGTACATGTAGTACAGCTAGCTGCTGGCTACAAGGAAAAGGAAGTATGTGAGGCCTCACGATTGGCTTGGATACAATACAACTACAGATTCTACTACATCAATCATGTAGAGACCGTGTACAGGTAATAAGACCGTATGTAAGAAGATATATAGCGCAGGCTTGCATGCAGCCGCCGACCGGTCATTACCAAATTGGGAAATTCAGATGGATTCTAGCTAGGCCGTTACCACGGAGTTTTTTTTTATATTTTTAACACTTTTTTTAAACTAATTTTAAATCTAACATTTTTTTTCTTCTAAAACCAATATTTTTGGCCGCGTCTATTGTCATGGCACGGTGAAACGCCTGTGCCGCGCCGCCATGCATTTTTTTTTCTAAAACCAATATTTTTGGCCGCGTCTATTGCCATGGCACGGTGAAACGTCTGTGCCGCGCCATGCATGGCGGCACGGCTAGAGAATGATGTGGCGTCGTCGTGGCAGGGTCTGCCGCGCTGTGACGCGCCATCTCTAGTGGCGCTACAAGGCCCAATTAAAGCTCACGACACCCCACTGCGCCCGCCCTCGCCCTCGAACACCGCCGCCGCCTGCGCCCCCGGCCGCCCAGTGCCGCCGCCGTGCCTGCACCAGGCGCCGCCTGCCAGCGCCGCCTCCTCGCCTGCCCTAGCCGCCGCCGCCTCGCCTGCCAGCGTCGCCTCCTTTCCTTCGGCTCATATCAAGGTAGCTCCCTCTCTCAATTTCTTGTTATTTTAGTTTGGGTTAGTGATTTAGGATAGTTAGGGTTAGTGATTTAGTATAGTTAGGTCAGTGAATTTGTTTATTTAGGTAGGTAGTTTTTAGGGTTTAGGTTGTGTGTTGCAGTATAGTTAAGGTTTTGTTAGGTAGTTAGGGTTTAGGTTACTGTTAGTTAGACCTTTAGGCTTAGGGATTGATTAGGTATTTATTATTTAGTTAGTTTATAGTAGTAAATGTTGTCAGTATAGATACTAGTTTTCAAGTGTCGGTATTTAGTAGTGCGTTATACGACGATTTGGAATGGTTTGATGAACCTCCTAGCTTCAATGGCGTTTGTGTCCATTTGAATACATAGAAGTTGCTGTTATATAACAAGTAGTTCAAATTTTACAATGCTACATAATGTTAATTTAAATATCGTTAATTTAAATACTCTAACCCTTTGTTTATCAATTTATAACAGGATGACCCTTCCCATGCAGCACCCGTTGTACCCCCTTGTTGAGGTGGAGTACGACGAGCCGCATCGAGCACACTTCTTGAGTGACACCGACGCAGAGGTGCCCTTGCCTCCTTTGAGGCCCCGCACGCACACCAGGGTGCACCAGTGGGACAAGCGTTACGCGCCGTACATACGGCGTGCCGGCTTCCTCGAGCTTGTCCGTGTTGTTAGCTACGATCTTCCGGCCCTTGACCCAGCGCTACTTATTGCAGCTGTAGACAGGTGCGAGTGTCTTCATTGTACGTAAGCATTCTTATAACAAATTTAAGACAACTAACAGTCGTTCTATTCTTATAACAGGTGGAGGCCTAAGACCCACACGTTCCACCTACCTTGCAGCGAGGTGATCTTGACCATGCAGGACGTGAATGCTATCTTTGGCCTTCGGTTGGGGGGACTTCCAGAGACAGGTATAGTTGACAACGATCACTGAAGGGAGCTGGTGGCTCAGTTCACTGGCTTTCTTCCATCGGACGATGAGGTTTCCAAGAAAATTAAGTGAGCAATTCAAGCCTATTTAATAC
This sequence comes from Miscanthus floridulus, assembly GCF_019320115.1. Classification (NCBI taxonomy): domain Eukaryota; kingdom Viridiplantae; phylum Streptophyta; class Magnoliopsida; order Poales; family Poaceae; genus Miscanthus; species Miscanthus floridulus. The sequence continues at coordinate 174,790,142 of NC_089581.1, read as the reverse complement.
TTGCATTGCTTTCCTGCAGCCATCAGGTCTCATTTTCTTTGGTGAATTTCAGGAAAAGTTCTGGTGTTTCGTCATTGTGGATCACAGAGCGCTTTGATTACTTGGACCCACAGGCTGATGAGGCTCAGATCAACAGGTTCGCTAGAGTGTGGCTCTAGCACTTTCTTGGTGCTTTCCTATTCCCAGACACCTCGGGCAACACCATCAGTTGAATCTTCCTTGACATACTACGTCAGCCGTGGGATAACATAGCGGCATACAGCTAGGACAGCGCAGTCCTGGCTTGGACGTATCGATAGCTATGCGTTGCCTGCGGTCGCACCTCAGGGTATTCGAACCTTGGGGGTTGCTCCTACCTACTCTAGGTTTGGTGTTGGGAACGATGGCCCGTTGGGAGGCCCCTTGCTACTGGTTTACCGGTAAGTACTTCGGTTCACTATATTCTTCGAGGCAGTTACATATGATTAAATTATTAATAGATAATTCATTATCGTGTTCAATGCAGCATTGGAACGGGCAGGATATACTCCCTATAGCTATGTATATCTGGACGCAAGCAGAGTTAGTTAGAGGGAATGCGAGGGGCAAGTACAGAGAGTACACGGACGGTCTCGACATCCTGACATAGCACCATGTTACGTTCTCTTTACTACCATACACATGTCTTGTTCGATGTACACTATATCACAACCTAACTCAATTACAAAGTGTTCAGGTGCATTGGTGTCCTTGGGATGCTCCGGAGCTCGAGTACTATCTGAGACCTGTCACTAGGGATGAGTCAGACGAGTATCGCTGCAACGTCCCTCTTATTTTTTTCACGTGGTCGAGATTCACTTGCCCATCAGGGTTTGCAGGCAGTTTGGAAGAATGACAGGCTACCCACCACCGCTTTACTCCACCAACCAAGAATTACACGGGTGCATTATCGATTAATAACAAATCTACAATTCAGAGGTGTGTATGATACAACTAACAATCATTTTGCTGCAGGTATGACCATAGAAAGAGGTACAAGACCAAGGATTGGCGCGTGACACACAACGCGTACATCCAGTTGTGGCAGAACAGGGACCGACAACCGATCGATGCGGGTCCCCCACACGACCAGCACACCTTCGACGAGTACCTACGGTGGCTTCACAGGTCTATGAGGACACATATCAAGCCCCCGTACATTGAGGAGGCGATTGACGAGGACGACGAGGAAGATGTGATCGAAGATGTGTACGACGTTGCCACTAGGGACGACACACAACTACAGAGAGCCCCGCTTCAAAGATACGTGGTAAGATACTCGAATGGTACAATTTGTTATCCATTTGGTATTAGTATGTGTACTAAAACTATCCAACCGCATTTCTGTACCCAGGCGACACAATTGTCAAGGCTATCCAACGAAGCAGCGTTTCGGCTTCACGAGTCTAGAGGGCTGGGGCCAGGCGTTCTCGAGGCTTTTGTGGAGGTAAACATAAACTTTTCCGTTCCAAAAATGTTTCTTTACTGTATATGCGTTTGGGAAATGCACTAACTTTAACGTCTATTTATGCAGAAGGTGAAGCGGAGCTATAGGAAGCTAGCTCAGAAGCTGAGCTACATGGACACTCCTTGGGTGAAACCGGCAGTTCCGGCGTGGTCGGGTGGCACGTCTTCTGGCTCTTTGAGGACACCAGCCGACTCTTCTCAGCCGATGACAGGTGCCACTTTCGCAGTGCGTACACCACCACATCATAGCGTTGGGAAGGACCCTACAAATGAGGATGACGACGACGAGGACGACGACGATGACCCCCCGGGCTTCCGCAGACAGTACCACCAGTGGGACGATTGGCCGCAGGACGAGATCAGCATGTCTCAGCTAGGTGGTGCCCGCTTGGTACCTAAGGAGCCTCACAGGTAGTAACAAAGGTAGTTTCTTTAAATACGTAGGCTCCATGAACTAACGATCATAAAGATTATAAGTAATCATGCATATCATTTACTTGTAGGGTACGAGCCGTACGCACCGGCAACGTGACTACACCGATGTTGGCTACACTCTCAATGTGTTGCATACAAATCCAAAGAGGCAGAGACGTCCGAGGGATCCTTACACTCCTGGGACTTAGTAGTTATGTCGAACTTATGTTGAACAAATACTGCTGTCAGAAACTTGCATACTCATGAACCAATGAAAATGTTATGTGACAAGTTGTCAACTTGTGCACGGACTCCATTTATTTGCTTTATATTCGTTTTAATGCGTCGCGGTAGCACTTGTAGTTGTTTACAGCACCGACAACAACATCTACACGCACGTCATCTCATATTGCAAAAAGTTGGTTCCGATTAGACGGTATGACTAGTCTTGCGTAACAGAGCAAAGCGGCATGGCCTATAGTTCAGGGCTACGAAACTAGAGTTAACGACGCAGTGCTATGTCAAGTCACGATAAATCGATAAGATGGGATACAGTACATGCAACGGTATTGAAACAAGAGATAAAATCTAATAGAACAAGCACAACGACATAGAAACGAGATACAAAGTTTGAAAAAAGGTACATTGAACGGAGAACAGACCATCGCTACGGCAACACATCTGACGAAGGGACGCGTCGTGGGCCGGGGCGCGGCAGTGCCGCGCCATGAGTGGCGGCACGGCAGCTCCTGCCACGTCAGTGGCCATGGCGCGTGGAAGTGCCACGTCATCCTCCCGCCGCGTCGCCATGCATGGCGCGTCACAGACGTTTCGCCGCGCCATGGCAATAAACGCGGATAAAAGTGTTTGTTTAAAAAAAACAGTGTTAGATTTAAAATTAGTTTACAAAAGTGTTAAAAATAAAAAAATCACCACTTACACCATGCTGTGTACAAGTATACATAACAAGCGTACAATAGTGGCTAGACAGTATGTCTACTAGTAGAAGGCACGAAGAAGCAGAAGGAAAGCTCGATTGGGCAGGTTTTGGGCCCCGTGGCCGGAGAACACGCACCAGCTGCAAAGTCCGGGCACTGTTCATGCGTTCGTTGCTGCCTTATCTCGTATAGCCTTGCTTCCAACAACTAACAAAGCCATGGCTACGGCACTGCCGCTGGTAAGGTACTAGTATGTTGTGCGTTCCCTGTTTGTTGCAGTATTTGGGGTAAGCAGTAGAGTCTACTTTACTTCTGTTTGTCGAATAATCGTTTACACACACACACACACACTTACAGCAAAATGCTCCATATATAGAAGCAAGCATTTTATGTCGTGTTGACATAAAAGAATTTGTGTGCCCCATTTGTCCAACACGACCGGCCAGCTACCTTACACGCAAACTATATATTCTCATCACAAATAATATCTATTCGTATTCTAACAAAACATCAGAGGCAGTGATGAGCAACGACGTAGTACTACACATGATTGAGATTGACCAATATTAAATTATAGCGGCGCGCATTTCTGAACACGAACACAATAAGGGCCCGTTTGAAACGTAGGAATAAAAAACACAGGAATAAAAAAAACATAGAAATATGGTGAGTATGTAGTGGTAAAACAGAGAAAAGGAAAAAACGCGGGAAATAACTAGAAGGGGTGTTTGGAACGCAGGAATCTATAACACAGGAAAAACACAGGAAGTAACATTATTTTTTGTTTCTCTTCTCTTGTTGTTTCGGTCTTCGTGAATCCATTGGTTCGGACTGGATATTTTGTTTCCCGTGAAATGAATGGAGATAGAAAACTTTCTTTTGTTTTACTGTTGAAGTTTCCTTCGTTCCAAACAGCATTTCTAGAAACATTTTCAAAGGAATGGATTTCTATAAATTTCCTATGAAAATTTCTTTGATCCAAACAGGCCTAATTTTTGTTTTTATTTAGATAATGAAGAACGAATACAATATGTACGCATGAGCACGCGTAAGGACCGGAAAAGCTAGCAACCAGCAACAGCAAGCAAGAGCGCCATATACTAAAAGTTATACTACAAACCCTAAACTGCAGGCAGCGTGTACGTCATTGTCCGTCTGTTACAGCCGGCGGGCCCCGCCACGGCGACTCCACACACACACACGGCGGCCCAACTAATACCAATATAATACGCCTAAATTAATCCGATGCGATTAGCGCCTCTGATCCATCTGCTAATGCTTGCTTAAGTAGCCAGCATCTGCCTCTGCCTGCCTGCCAGTACGTACTACCAGCATTCAGCTACAACTGCAGTTAAGGCTGAACGAAAAACTCAAGCTTGTTAGGTCGTCGCTCGGTTTGTGGCGGGCTCGACTTGGCTTGGCTCGGCTCGTTAAGATAACGAGCCAAGCCGAGCCAAGATTTTAGCTCGTTAGCTATAACGAGCCGACTCGAGCCAGCTCGCGAGCTAAACGAGCCAAGCTTCCATGAAAAAAAGTATCAAAACTTATATTAGTTTTTATATTACTTCATGTCTTGCACTTTATAATTGACTGGTAACTGGTCTAGACCCTATAAATTGACTGGTAACTGATCTAAATGCATTTCTTTTATATTATTATTATTCTCAAACTTTGGATAAATATAAATATTATATTTTGTATATTTTTTATACTAGCTCGCGAGCTTAACGAGCCAGCTCAAACTTTTAACGAGCCGAGCCGAGTTATCCAGCCTTTAGCTGCAGGGCAGTCTAAAGGCAATAATAATACAGACGACCGATGGAGGCGACGACGACCGATAGATGATGCAACAGCAACAAATAGCAGACGCCCATTCCCGGCGCCAACCGCAAGGTTGGTAGAGGCAACCGAAGGCCCCCATCCAAACGCCACCAAAAGTATTTCTTGAAACCAACTCCTAATTATTCAAATAATCCGGATGGATGGATGGATTCTATGCGTGATTGGAACCACAATTATTGTTTAGAAGCCGCGCGTACATATCGTATGACGTAAAAATTAATAAGTGCCGCTGTTTCATGTCAAGCTATACTACCTTTTGATATGATGTGCTAATTGCACACCCGACAAAGAAAAGGTGTAGCCTAGTTGCACCACTACATCTACACATGAAAGATTGCAAACAGTGATTCAGATGCACCTATGCATGTATGCACAGGCATAACTTTTTTAGCACGTTTTTTCTTTATTAAGAAGGGAAGCAAATAAACATACAAGAAATTAGGCAAGCTTAGGGCTAATAACCAGCCCTACAAATATGGTTTGCAAACCGATTACGGAGTAGTAGTACCACGCATAACTACCTTACCTATTTTTTCTTGCTTAATTAGCTTCCATAGTGGTACCACCGCACGTAGTACCACAGTTAAGGTGTGCCCTAATTAATACTCTCTAGCTACAAGGTGCAATCTTTTCTTCAACGAAGAAAATCTAAATGCAAACACATGATCCATGTGAAGCTAATACATATTAGCTACATGTGCAACCTCCTATCATATCCTCCTAAAGTTGTACTGCACTTTGCGTACCATATACATCCCTCCTACTCCTAGTACAAAAACGCATTGGTGCAACTCTTTGGTAGCTAGCAGCTATAGGCACCTTGCTTTAGTTGTTCCCCTTTCTCTTTGGGCATGCTTAGATTCCAAAGCTTCACCACACCCTCCTAGCTCTCCCCCACACTTCCACCTCCACTTCTTCTCTCTCATCTCATCCTTTCTTTCTTACCGGCCGGCCGGCGCGCGGCTCTGCAATTCACCCGCCCTTTCCTTTATTTTCACCACGATCTCCGGCTGCCGTCTGGCCTCATCATCAGATAATCAGCTACAGTTCGCTAGCTGCTCTCGTCTCGGTCACCTAGCAGCTCTCTGCAGCGGCTAGCTATCTAGCTCTCCCGGCCGGCCCGGCCGCCTTTTTTCCTTGCCGTTGCCCCCCCGGCTTAGGAACCCTCGAAAAGACACCTCACCATCTCCTTTGTGTCCTTGCTAACTCACTCCCCATTAAATCCTTCTTCCTCCCGCTGGCCGTGGCCGCCCCGCCCGCCCCCGCCATCGCCCGCCCACCAGTTGCTTCAGAAGCTACCCACATCGTCATATAAACATACCCGACGACTGCACGTGCGTGCGCAAACCAGCGGGAGCGAGCACCAACCGGGCCAAGAAGCCTAGCCAGCGACCGAGCAGAGCTGCCCCGGCCCGGCCGCGCGCGCGTCCAATCGAGGAAGAAAGAAGGGGTCCGGTCATCGAGCTTGGCGCCTTGGCAAAGCAACGACCGTCGTCAGGGACATCCGTCCGTCGGTCGGTATATGCAGGGCGGCGGCGGTGATCAAGCAGGAGCAGCAGGAGGGAGCCTGGGCATGGACATGGGCGTGGGGTACGCCGGCGGCGGCGCCGAGTGCTCGTCATCTTCGGCTGCAGCTGCCGCGGCCGCCGCAGCCGCCGCGGCGGAGGCGGAGGAGCGGCAGCTGCTCAAGGGGGAGATCGCGGTGCACCCGCTGTGCGAGCAGCTGGTGGTGGCGCACGTGGGGTGCCTGCGCGTGGCGACGCCCATCGACCACCTCCCCGTGATCGACACGCAGCTCGCGCAGTCCAGCGGCCTCCTCCACTCCTACGCCGCCCACCACCGCCCCTTCCTCTCCCCGCACGACAAGCACGACCTCGACTCCTTCCTCGTACGTCCTGCCACTAGCTAGTAGCTACTAATACCTGCTCCCACTATTACTAGCTATGCATCATCCACGCATGCATGTATCTAGGTTTCGATCCATCTAGCTGACTGGTTCTTCTGTTCATGCATGGTGGTGCAGGCGCAGTACCTGATGCTGCTGTGCTCGTTCCGGGAGCAGCTGCAGCAGCACGTCCGGGTGCACGCCGTGGAGGCCGTCATGGCGTGCCGCGAGATCGAGCAGTCCCTCCAGGACCTAACCGGTAAGCAAGCTACATGTTTCATTAGCTATATATTACGTTTAATTTTCCCACCAATTATCTCCTCCAAATTTCTATTTCCTTCGTCCTTCCATTTCTGGTTGCATTTGCGCAAGCGTGGGTGTTGTTTTCTCAAGATTTGCCTATCCGGTGCGCTGCCTTTTTAATTTCTCCTTGCTGCTGGTAGTTAGTTTGAATGGTACCATACGCTCACTGTTTCTTTAGTTTGATGCATGCATGCCTGTAAGCATACAAAGGTAAAATTAGTTGCAGCGCGCGTCGTCTTCCATGGCTTCTTCTCTATGCATCTCTGTTGGGTATGTGTGCGCGCGACTTGCTTGCGTCTTAAGGCTTTCCTCAATCCTAACGAAGTTGTTTACAACCTGTTCACTTGATCGTATCAGCCATGCTTATCAGTCGTGATACAGTGTTTTTCTCTCATAACAAAACAGCATCAACCAGCTTATAAGCCACAGAAACGATCAAGTAAACAGGGTGTCGATGGTAAGAGAGATACTAACAAGCTGGTGGTATTTTAGTATTCTTTCTTCTCTATTAATACTGCCTGGCAAATTTCTTGCTGGCTGCTTTGGGGAAAAAGATAGTTTTAGTATTCAACGAGCAACGGAATAAGAAAAGTGCAAAATCAAAAGGAGAATATATATATACACGTACCTGGGCTGTTGAAAGACGGGAATAACGTTTCAAATTCATGCAACTCGGTCGGATGGTGAAGTTGAGGCCCACGTAGCAAGCCTAACAGCCCAACCGTACATAGCAAGGACAGGAGAAGAACTACCAAACCCTTGCCATCTCTATGTTAGGAAAAACAAACTGAAGGCACACATGAAAATTCATACTTTGAGCATATATGGGTTGTCAATGGTTATTACCCTTGTCATCCCTAAAAACGAAGGCCAAATTCCAAAATTTCCACAATAAAGCTAGTACCCAATACTTCTTTAAAAAAAACTAGCTAGTACCCAATACGCGGTTAGTTGGTAATCAATATGTATGGATCTTAGCCCGAAGTATTGGGCAACCCATTAGTTGGTAGCAAAATATAAAAAAAATAGTATGATTTAATTAATATCGACCATTCGGAGGGCGTATGTATCTGTATGTGGTTTAATTTTCATGTTTCAAAGAAGCTATCAGGAGGTTTGGCATTAAGTAGCAATGGAGGTATAGCATACACTGGACGTTTTTTATTCAAAGGCTCGACTAAGAGCAACAAAATCCTAAAAGTAGAATTTTCTTACCTCCCATGTATCAGGGGAAAAACTGATACTTCTGACGTTTTCGGCAGCAAATTTGACTTGCGTATATGTAGTTCAATTTTGCTGTGTGAATCGATCGTTATCGAAAAGTGATTAGCTAGCTAGAGGTAGTATTAATTGTCACCATGATTGAACATGAACTATCCATCAGCCCATCACCACCACATACCCTTTATTTGTTACCTGACATGACCATGGTCTTGGTGGTCATCTTCATATAATGAGAAATCAGAACATATTTGCACTCCCTCAATTTACTAGTGTGACACATATATAAGCTTAATTACGGTCATCAAATAAAAAAGAAATAAAGGCAATGCAACATCACACAATTAAGGAAAATATGATGTATGATCCAATATATGGCTTACGAAGCATGAAAACTTAGCTTGTAATTGTAACTCCTAGGCCAGGTGTTGTTGAATTTTACAGCACTTGATTCCTCTTGATGAAACATGTGCAAATTAACAACACACGTTTGCAAAAGAAAATTTACAACACTTGCCGTTCTAAAGGTTTGGACATTAGAGTCAACATTTTGCTACACCTCTAACACACTTCAAGACTTTTGTTCTTTTCGACAACTATTAATATCATCTCTAGCTTCGTCACCTTGACACAAACAATTCATGACGGCGCGGCGTTTTTCTTAGATCTTCAACTGAATTGGTGGTTAATTCTATATGTGTATGTTATCTTTTGCAACCTATTCAGTTTATTTCTTCCAGAACCTATTATATGCAGTTTAAGCCCATCCATACCCCTGGTCGATCCTATCACTTAAGGGCTTGTTTGGATGCCCGTTTATTCCACACCAACCCACCACAACACACATGGATTGAGGTGGATACATGGACATTAGGCTTGAGTTGAGTCCACATCCGGATATGCATGCACTATCGTTACTTTTAGAGAGTAGCTGCAAAATTCCAAATTAAAGGCGTCTAGATCTAGCATACATGCGGGTGCTTCTTCTTCCCCATCATGCAAGTGGCCATGCTCAGAGCTGGTACAAATGTCTACCTAGACAGCAGCTAGCTTAGCTAGCTAGCTAGCTGGTTCTCTCATGCACGTTCCGACGGCGATTCATGCATGTCTATCTCGAGTCCACGTCCCAGAGCTTTCATTCATGCATGCCTCCGTACATGTTTCTGTTGTGTCTCGATCACGGATCACTATACTGCTACCTTTGGTTGTGATCCGAACTGATCGATGCAAACGATTGACGAGGAATTTTCCATGTTAACAGTTCATTGACACGGTTTGTTTCTGGGAAAATCATCGTTGCTGACAGTCACTAATGATGTTTTCCATGTCAGGGGCAACGCTGGAGGAAGGGACGGGGGCGACCATGTCGGAGGACGAGGACGAGCCGCCGATGCTGGAGGGGGGACTGGACATGGGCTCGGACGGGCACGACATGATGGGCTTCGGCCCGCTCCTGCCCACCGACTCGGAGCGCTCACTCATGGAGAGGGTCAGGCAGGAGCTTAAGATCGAGCTCAAGCAGGTTAAAAAAAGAAGAAGAGGAAGAAGCAGCATTGTGATATACTATTGCAAAATAAACCGTGTGAAAGCTTTTGGTTGATGTGAAGTCACGTCGAATTCGTTGCAGGGTTTCAAGTCAAGAATAGAGGATGTGAGGGAGGAAATTCTGAGGAAAAGGAGGGCCGGGAAGCTGCCTGGGGACACCACCAGCATCCTCAAGCAATGGTGGCAGCAGCACTCCAAGTGGCCATACCCCACGGTGAGTGCATTGTAGCTATCATGCATGCATGCAAGAATGCAACCAGTCATCTGCTGCTGCTACCAATGCATACACTGATGGTGTGGTGTGGTGGTCGCTCTTCTGAGCTGTTCTCCATATATCCAACAACTTGCTGATGAAGCTTATTGCTGGCAATATATATATTCCTCGTGGCATTTAATTAATTATGTGGTTGTTAAATGAGTTAAAAGATATGTGGTTTGTAAAGTATCGTGTATGCATATCCTAAAGATGGTATCATCTGAGTGGCTGGTACAGGAAGACGATAAGGCAAAGCTTGTTGAAGAGACTGGCCTGCAGCTGAAACAAATCAACAACTGGTTCATCAACCAGAGGAAGAGAAACTGGCACAACAACTCCCAGACGTCAACCCTCAAATCAAAGCGTAAAAGGTGACCAATAATGCTCTCTCCAACAATGCATGATTACTGATTAGATACATCTCTCATGTAACTTTGTAGTAATATTTTCGCTTGCTCGTAAACGATCGTAAATTTCCAGCCAGGAACAGTGTTTTTCTCTCACACCAAACCAGCCAGCAGTAAATAATCCACGATCGTTTACGGCCTCCCGAACAGGCTGATTCTCCATAATCATATCCCTACGGTTACTGACACAAATGTATATATGTGCATCAGGTGATGGAGAGCTAGCTGCTGCACAATGTAATGCACACCTGCTGACACATATACCAACACGCTAATCAAAGGAAGCTCGACGACCATGGTGACTCACAAAAAATAAAAAGGATCGACCGATTCAACTGTATATCTAGTGATTAGTCAGAGGTTACAGGTTCATGACACACACACACACACGTACACTAGTCTGACCACTGGCATATTTGTTTGCTGTGATTTTTGAGGGATGTGCTCAGAGCATACTTTATTCTTGTTATTATTGTATAGCCATAGTTTGTCCCCCAGCGTACATACATAATCTGAGGATTAAAAATCCCATCCCCTGTGCACATATATATAGTGATCTGATCTGGCCATCATCTGCTGGCAGAAAGAGAGAGAGAGAGAGAGAAAACAGAGGATGCATTCATGTTTGTACCATAAGCTGCTGCTACTTTATTTGTCAACAATAATCTGTTCCATTCATCAGAAAATATGGTAGCTATGCCAATCATAACATCATATACAGTTGGCGTAATACAATTCAGACGGCTAGCTGCTACTTGGATCAGATCGGAATCTCTATCGCCGTGTGGGCCTTGTATCGATTAGGTGTACCAAAGAAATTGGACAGCCCGGTGGAGATTTATTGGACGATTAGGCCTAACCAACACCACAAGACAAATTAAGGCTGGAGCAGCACAGCCTCTCATAATAATCCCAAAGTTTTCCGGCGCATAACGAGCAATCCTTCTCGCAATGACAAGACCGATTCCGATTAATGTCTACAGTTACATGATTACAGATACATTCATCGTCTCTGATTATTGTCTTGAAGAGATAATTGTCATGCAACTTGTCAAATATTCCTATCGATTGATGTTGGAGCTAGCTACGTCTCAACCAAGGACAGCTCCGTTGAGACCTCGCTATCTTGGAATCAAACAGATGATTGGTTTATCAAGCGAAAAAGAAAGAGGACAACTGGACAAGAAGAAAAAAAAAGATGATAATCACAGACTGAGGGTTGCTGTCTGTCTATTCATCTCGTCTATGATAATGACATGTATGAAAGGCACTGCTTCGTGCTCGTGCTCATAAGCATTTCATTCCTTCACTCCATTATCAAACGTTATAAAGTTGTGATTATCATACAGAGCAAATGAACTCACAACCACAACACTCATTCATGTTTAACATGACTCAGACAAGCTCCAATCATTCATCGAAAACAGAAGACCAACAATCTCCACGTACGTTGTCAAAGTTCAAATACAGATTAAATTTTCAATTCACTCCCATTCCTTATTCGAAAAAGGATAAACTCAACACGATATGATCAACACAAGTCGTTGATGAGTTGACCATAGAAAATAGAAATATTGTTCACCGAATACCACCCTGAGCAGTAGCAAGAATTTGTCAAAATAACCTATAGCGCTACAGCAGTCCTACTGTTTACATGTGCACGATATTTGGTTGCCTAGCAAAGGCATCTCTCCTGTCGTGTGCTCTTTACTTGGCAGGGTAACCCTGTGGGGGGTAGGAACCTTGTGCTGGAGGGTAGGAGCCTTGTGCTGGAGGGTACGAACCTTGTGGAGGGTAAGAACCAGGCGGAGGATACGCACCACCCTGGGGGTAACCTTGAGCAGGTGGAGGGTATCCACCAGCTTGTGGGTAACCTTGAGCAGGAGGGTATGCACCGCCCTGGGGGTATCCAGCTGGCGGATAACCTTGACCAGGAGGAGGTGGATAGCCACCATAAGGCTGCCCATATGCTGGTTGTGGTGCATATCCAGCAGGAGGCGGCATAGGCTGATCAATGCGTGACATTTGTTGCACTGGGGGCACTGCCATGGGCTGTGGGCCGAACTTTCCATCCCTCTTGTCCATTTCGACTTTGTGCTGCGTCTGGATTTGCATTTCAATGCCACAAGAAGGATACGTAAAGGTTTGGTTCAGAAGAGCCATGATCAGTAAGGTTGCAAGAAGAAATGGATGAATTATATACCTGCATACAAGCACAAACCCTGCAAAAGAATGTGGCATAGGATTATCAGAACTGAGACCTTTGCTATGGAGATTTGCAAGAAGAGAGTTAAGGGAGCCTTACGTCCAGTAGACCAAATCAGACAGACAGTTAAGGATCTGGGAAGCCTCTGAAAGCTCCTCGCTGCCAACAATAGCTGCAACTATAGAGAAGATGCAAGCAACTTGTTGAAGGCAGAGCATGAAGCCCTGCAGTAAAAAGTGATATTCAGTCCAAGTGACATCGAAGAAAGAACATGAACCCTCCACAGGACCTTGAATTGCATCAGACAGGAAATTTAAGAGGGAAGTGGGGTTACAATGATGCAGTTGTCGCACTGAGTTGTCTGTATGTTGAATTCATCTTGCAGCAAGAAGCGGGTTGATGCAACTGAATTGCCAAAGCAAAGGCACACCTGAAAAGAAAGCAGGCCTTAGGTTAGAAGGTAGAGAGACAAAACATCAGAGGTTTTAATGTGAGAAATGGGGCCTTATATCCATATTGTCCCAATTGTACAATGACAGTGTATTGATTAAATACCACAAGAAAAAAACTTGCAAGATAAAATTATCTGACCCTCGGTGATCATTTTAGGCCGAATACACTGTGTTTTCAGGCATACCATGAATACATAAAACTGAGATCAGGAAATATGAAAGATTCAATAAGATCATTTTAAACTACAGGCATTAATAGGAACCATCAGTTACCGAGTCCGCATAAGAAATATTAGACATGTTATACATGGAATTCAAGCACGTGTAACCATATACTAAGAAGTACAGTGCGAATAAACAGCAGGGTAAAATACAACTTGAGTGAGCCTTGTCCTTGTACCTCAGTTGCAAGACAGAACTCTGGGCACCGGCTCTCGCCACACTTTCCACTGCATGGCATGTAGCCAGCACAACAGACATATCTACACCACAAAGAAGAGCGACAGGGATAAGTAATGGGGTGTTAAAAAAAATTCCAGTGATAACCATAACAAAACAGAATAGGGTGCACAGCACCTTGACATGTCATTGTAGAGAGCCCTTTTGCGAAGCATGTACGACACGCAAGGTCCACTGAACAGAAACAGGAAAATGCAGCAGATTAACAAACAGGTAAAAATGTTCACACTTCCAAATGGTGACCATGCCAACCAATGCAAGCACATTACAAGCCTTGTTACACATGTTAGACTAGCATCACATGCTAACAATGGAACGTGGTTAGACCCACCATATCATCAATGGAAATACAATAATCTTTAATTAGATTTAAATCTCTCTATTGAAACAGAAATGAAATCCGGTTATTCATACTCTGGAATGAACTTGAAGGCAGAACGGACATTATTGGTCAGAACTCAGAACCCATAAGAAACAAAAGACGATGCACTCTTTCATTGCCCATTGGCCCAATTAACCTGGTGCATCTAACAAAGGGATGTAGGGGAGGATCATTTCCATGTTCCTGTTTAAGATTTCTACATTAACTGGCTCCAGGGAGGAACATGAAACTGACATCTATCCACTTTTGGGATTGCGGCAGCTACTGCATGGGCTACGTGCAATTGTCAGTTTGTCACAAAGACATGAATTCCTAGAGACAACCTGGCAGGCCCAGTCATGATTCATTCATTTCTAGTTCAATTGCTGCCGCAGAATAAACTTTAAATGCAGAAGGAATAACAAATTCAGGATATGCTCCTCAAAAAGGGAGCAATGCACAACGCGGAATCCGCGCGGAACCCTTGGAAACCAGAATTCCCTAAAACCCTAGCCACAGCGACCAATTAAGTATCCGCAGATCTACGGAAGGCGAGGGGTTCGAGACTCAAAACCCGCAGAAGACGATGAGATCGGCTAGGTAGGATCGATGGAAGGCTCACCACCACAGCGCGAGGCAGCAGTCTGCAACCACAGCGACAAGAGAAACCCATCAGGACGGGACACAAGACGAGCTCCCCCGCGGGGATCGACCAGATCAGTCCCCGGCAGAGGTTCGGTTGGGAACGAATCGAAGAGTGAGGGGCGGCGGCTACGTACAGGGGAAGTCGGCCTGGATAGCGTTCGTCATGTCGGTGTGCCAGACGTTGCGGTAGCTCTGGCGGAGCTGCATCTTGTCGAGGTTCGCCTGCGACGTCGCCATCGCCGCCTCCGCCTCCGCCTCCGGGTGGGTCGCCGATCTGGAGAGGCGATTGGTACGGCGGGCTCTGCTCCGCTTGGACTTGACTTGGGGGAGGCGGGCGTGGCGGACACGGTGGGGCTGGAGCAGGATGGGCCGATGGGGGGCTCTGCACCTCGGGCTGTGTTTAGTTGGAAGTTTTCTAAAAAGTGCTACGATAGTCATTACATCGAATCTCACGATACGTGTATAGAGCATTAAATTTAGACAAAAAAAAACTAATTATATAGTTTGGTTGGAAATCGTGAGACGAACATTTTAAATCTAATTAATCCATGATTGAATATTAATTATCAAATAAAAATAAAAGTGCTACCGTAGCCCAATTCCCATTTTTCGCGAACTAAACAGAGCCCGGCCTCTGGCTTTGGGAATTGGTTGGGGCGAGTGGGGCTCTGGTCAACGCCGAGGACGCCGTTATGGCCGGGGTTTTTTTCTAGATTTTTTTTTAGAAACTTTTTTCCCAAGATGAGATTCCATTCGACCATTCCAACGCCACTATTCTGATAACCTACGACACGGGGGGAATGAAAGGTGCATGGCCCAGTTGTCTCGTTGCAGATTGCAGTCGTGTGAGTTGGGCTGGACCCGATGATACTGGGCCGAGCGGTCATCGTTGGGCCGATACGAGATGCATTTCCCTTCCCTTCTCCTTCATGCAATGCAATGAAAAAAAAAAGAGCAACCAGAGCAGGAAACCGGAACAGTTGAGAGGCATATGGTTTGAAAGAAGGTCGTCCAATTAGACTGCATGGAAGTCATAGAAACAATGAATGATGGAGGTTTTTTTTGGCAACATCAGCTGCGGCATTGTATGACGAATGCGCCATTATCTGGAGTGGATTTCATGACATATCCGTCGAGCATTTTGTAACAGGGATGCAAATCAGGTGGTGTATGAATTCGCAAGAATAACTATGCAATTTAAGCAAAATTATATTTGGGACAATGAGTCCTCTAGCTTTATTCTTAATTTGCTGATTAATGATGTAACCACTCTCAATGAATAAAGCTTGCCGTTTTTGTTTTAAAAAAAAACTGGAACAGTTGAGACCATGGGAGCCATCGCGGCCGTGCAGGAAATTCGACCAATCACCTTCGTACGTACGAGCTGCAGCGTCACCAGTTCACCACGCATCCGGTTTCATCGCTACGGTCTGCTGCGGGTCCTTTGAGCCGAGTCGGCACGTTTTTGTCAGTGCATCCCGTGGCGTGCCAGCTGGACTAGAAAGCCACGGACGGAAATAAATCCGGACATTCGCTCCTAGAATTTATAGTATTTTTCTCTTACAGCAAAATAATTTCAGTCGACTTTAATAACAGCCGAACACGCTCGATGCACGCAGCGCGGAGTCCAACACGGAAATACGTAGTACAAGCGCAGGCGTGTCTTGCGCGAGAAGTCCTGGATATATATATATTTTTTCTCCTATATCATCTAATTCTCCCCCCTCCGCGGTCAGAATCGAACGAGCTCGGCTAGAGAAGATGACGAAGAAATCTCCGTGAGATACTGAGATCCCTTGCAATTTGCACCTGCAAGTTCATCCCCCCGGGGGCTGCTGAAGCCGAGATCGCCAGCTAACTAACCCGACGCGGTTGACCCGCCCGCTTGCTTTGCTTACCATGGAGGGCAAACACAGTGACGTTGCCTGCGTTACACATCTCACCTGTTCCATGAATCTTCCTCTCTCGCCTGTATCTGGATTTGATTTATGGACCTGATTGGGTCATTTAGAACTAGTTGCTAGTTCACTGGTTGTTATGATCAAAATATATGTGACTAAATTTAGTCATATACTGTTTGAATACATGGCTTGCTTTGGCTCTTGTTTGCTAATTAGTGGGCAGGCTAGCTGCTAGTCGAGGTGTCAACTAAAATCATTTCATCCACTGTTTTTTTTCTCTCTGTTAATCTAGAACTAAAATTGTTATGGCACTAAAGAGGCACTACCTCTGCCCAATGCAATTGTCGTCAATGAGAGCTCCCTGCCTCCCTGTCTTTTGACACCCTGCAGAAAAGCCAGAGCCAGAGCCCAGAGCAGAAGTATCGTTCGGCAGCTTCACCTCTGTACCTCCGGCTCCTCCTTGGACCATCTAGAAACACTCCTCCACCTCAGGCTCCTCCAAGCCGGCACCAAATATACGTTGTACATCCAATCCAAATATGAAATATCCAATATCCAGCATGAGCATATGTTGGAGTGGCACCGGTGAGCAAATCCAAGCCGTTATTTCGGTTGGCGTCGACGTCAGCGCCCACCGCCTCGAGGGAAGTCTGATCTGCTTTACATTCACAATTAACCGTTGCCATCTTCAAAAAGAAGCTTCTTATCACGGTCGTAAAAGGGAAACAGGAGACGGATTAGTGGATAGTGCCATAGTGGAGCTGGCTCAGCAGCCCCTTGAGCTGAGACCGGATGGATCATGGTCATGGATGTAAAAAAAAAAGGAGCCAGCAGATAAAGATGTGACGCGAGGCGCACTCGGGTTTCACGGTTTGCACGATTCAGGATTTCAGGTGCGCCTGACGTGGCCCACCTTGTCTTATCTCTTCATTCATCGTCAGTCATCACCCTCCGTTTGGCCTCCTGTCAGGGGTGAAATATCTAGCGTCTCATACGTTCTCTCTGCTTTGTTTCGTTGCTGTGAAGATCCAGTAGCTGTCCTGCGTAAGCAGCAACGAACATCGTCGGCACGTGGAATGGCACCGTCCAGTTTGTCCGCCGTCGCCGCAGCGTGGCGCGAAGCGTGTCCAAGTCGTTCTGCACCTGCAAGTCTGCAACAGCAGCGGATCGGAAACCCACGCTGGCTGCGTCTCTAGATTTGGATCGCTTAGAGCATCTCCTGGACTTTTCTAAATCTCTTCCTGATCTTTAGCTAGAAAGATAAGAAAAAACTTTTCTCCAATAACTTATAATCCATCCTCCTACGGCTTGTTCGCTTGCTCATATATGATCGTGGATTATAAGCTGGAACAGTATTTTTCTCTCATACCAAACCAATCAGCGGTAAATAATCCACGATCGTTTACGACGAAATGAACAGCCTGCTAATCTTTTAAAACTTAGAAAAAATCACCATGTTCCGCGTAAAGTTACGTGCTTTAGAGTCGCGCGTATCTTCTCTCTTCCACGCGTGTTTGTCGACCATTCTAAAGGTGGAAGAGCGTGGAAAGAATAAAGAGTAGGAAATAGTTGCTGATGCAAATGTACAAGAGAGAAAGAATATATAAAAGTGGTTATGATAATTTAGAAATAATATAGAATTTCTAATGTAAAATTGTCTTCTATATTTCAGGAGTGGATTATTAAGAACTCTTAGATGGTCTTCTTTATTCCTTTTAATATTTTTTAGAGTTATAAAACTTTATCTTTTTAGCAAGAAAATATTGGGTTCCTGGAGATGCTCTTGTTTCACGACACGGCGGTCCATAATCTCACACGTTATTTCTGGACTACAGCGTTGTAGTACTCGCAGCGTAGTTTCGAGCTCTCGGTGTGTAGCGTGTACTGACTGACTGCACCTTCTTGTGTCCCCGAATGTGAATCAGCTCGACACCACCCAATATTCTGACCGGACGACTGGAATGGAAAAAAAAAAGGAAGTGCTGTTTGGCTAGTATTAAATCGACTTCTGCTGATTTGTACGGCTGGTTTGTTGTTAGAGAAAAATACTGTTCCACGACTGATTTATACGTATTAAAGCCGGCTGAATAGCATAACCGAATAGAGCCTCAGAGCACTAGAGCGGCAACAAAGTCTCATCTCATCGATGGGAATTTCCGACGCGGTTTACCAGCCTATTCGTTTGGCTGTGGCTTGTCGTAAACGATCGTAAATTTCTAACCGGAACAGTATTTTTTTCTCACACAAACCAGCCAGTCGTACTTCTTCACAAACCAGCAACGATACGAACCAGCCAACCAAACAGGCTGCATGAGCGGAAACATCTTGGCTATTCATGAGTTCTGGATTCAACCAGAAAGTTCAACTCGCTCGGTGCGATGTTTGTTTGTCAAACAAGTAACAGATCAGTGCCGTCGTCATGAAGATTCTCTCGACTAACTAGTTAATTAAATAAGTTTTGTACCCAGCTGACACTATTATACCGCTTCGGCTAGACTTAAAAAATACACTGTTTATACTAGAAAACACTGTTTATACTGGTTTGTTGTGAGAGAAAAATATTGTCTCGACTGAAAAAAAAACAAGTTGGCATGTTGCTCAGCCGAACAAGCTAATAATCGGGCCCAAACATCACATGTATGCCCGAGAAATCCACGATTACATCCTCATGCACGCATTTCCTTCAGCTTCAGCCCTGAAACGGAATACACAATTTCGGCAGAATCGCTCGAGTCTGAATTTTCAGCAGAAAACATGTACCCGTGTATCCCCGCGTGGCGTAATAAACTGCTGGTGCTCAAGAAGACGACCCTCGTGCTCCTGAAACACCCGTGATTGAACCGTGACGTTTCCAAGCCTTCGCAGGTGCATCTGCCCAGCTCGCAGCAAGCCGCCGGCCGGGTCGTCAAGATTCTCGTCAGGATCCAAGACAAGGGCGGCTGAACCTGAACCCCGGGCATTTTCGAAAATCGTTGGCGGCTGAGACCAACCGACCAACCAAACGCTCTGGTCGATCGGCGCAATAAACAAAAACCACGGTGCCATGCGGGCAGGGCAGCCATGGGCGACCGGGGTTTCCTTTCCATTCCCAAGGATTCCCGCCGGTTAAAACTGTCCAAGGCGGCAGCGACGCGTGATGATTCGCAGCCGACCCGCGCCACGGGAAAGAAAAGGGACCCCCCGGGGCCCGGCCGTTAACGGTTGCCGCGCGCGTGCCGCGGCCGGCGGCTCCACATGGCGGCCTCGCGGGAGACCGTAGATCGCGGCATGTGGCCAGCCCAAGTGGCGCCCACCGGCCATGAATCATGAATGAATCTGCGAGGCTCTGTTCGGCCGAAGCTGTTTTGCCGTGGGAAAAAAATACTGGCCGATAAGTTCAAGCCAACAGGGCGCGGCTGCAATGCGTTCTGGCTGTGGTCCGGGGTCGGGGCCATGTGGTTTCCATCTGGGACCCTACCCTGGGAGGCTGGGAGGATGTCGCTCGCGCCACATGGCTTCCATGTGTTTTTCCTTCCCAAGACACGGGTTTCTTTCTTTCGTTCTCGTGAATTGACGATTCGGCTCGTTTTCTGCCGACTACTCACCCCTACGGTCGTTGAATCTCTGATGTGAATCGCAGAGTCAGAGTAGAACGTTCGGAGGCGTACGTCGGACTACTGTGTGGACAAATGAGCTTCTAGAATCATTCTGTTCCCGCGGCGTTTTTTTTTCCTTACCGGAGGAGGTCATCAAACGTGACTCGCACAGTCGTACGCCATTAGCGTTCTTGTCTCTGGCCCAGTTCGGGACACGGCGGTTCCTGTACGAGTTCTCCCTAAGACCGTGAACGTCCCGTGCTGTGCGTGAGTTGGAAGACCATGCTTTTATTTGTGCAAAGATTCTGTAACCGGTTATGGACTCGACTAAAATTCTTTCTTCGAATCAGAAATCACCATGGTCTCTCGCAAGTCGTAAGCGAACGGAAATCGTACCGGCACTCCGCGCCGAACCCGTGACCAGTCGAGCCGCGGGTACGCGAACGCGAGCCGTCCGCTTGCATCCCGTCCCACGAGTCCACGACCGCCCGCTTCCCCCACCACCCGGGGGGCCCGGACGGGCGGAAGCTTCTCAACCCCCTCCCACGCAGCTCCGCAGCGGCGGCGCCGTGGCGACGCACGGCACGCCCACAGGCCCGTTGCGCTGCCGTGGCCGTGGGGCCACCCGGCCGGTCAAATCCCTCCCAAACCACCATGTCTGACCTGAGACCACCTCAGCGCACAAAAACCTCTCCCGTCCATCCCAACTCCCCCCACCTCGCCTAAAACGCTCGCCTCGCTCCGCCCGGGACTCATCTGACGCGAACGCGGCGTTGATCGGCGGTACTCAGTCCAGCCCAGCCAGTGATGGAGAAGACGAAGCTGCAGCTGCCACTGCCGCTGGTGCACAGAGAGCGGCTGTGGGCGCGGCCGTGGCGGTGGGCGAAGACGGCCTTCTTCATCGTGGCGATGCTGGCGTCGCTGCTGCTCGTGTGCGCGCCGCCGCTGCTGGTCGTGCTGCTGGACCTCCTCCTCCCGCCCGCGCTGCTCTCCAACTTCCTCCGCGCCCAGGCACACGCCCCGCCAGTGGCCTCCTCCTCGGCCCCCGCCGTCTCCTTCGCCGCCGCCGCGCTCGCCGGTCAGGCCAGGGCGTTCCGCTTCGGCTCCTCGCTCGTCGACCTCCCCGCGGTCTCCGCCGCGCGCTCCCTCCTCATCCTCTGCGCGTACACCGCCGGCGGCGGAGGCGGCGCCGCCTACAGGTGGGTCGCCGTCGCCTGCAGCGCCGCCTCCCTCTGCTACGTCCTCGCCAAGGCCGTCGCCGTGTTCGGCGTCGCCGGCGCCGGGCTCGAGTGGCAGGGGAAGGGCCAGCTCGTCGCCGTCGAGGCCATGTTCCTCCTGTCGCTCGCGCTTGCCGTCGCACACCTCGCCATGGCGTACCGCGCATCCTGCCGCGAGCGCCGACGCCTGCTCGTCTACAGAATCGACGTCGAAGCGGTGAGTCCTCTCTCTACTTCCTTCGCTATAATAACACTGCAATTCTTCAGTTCTTGCCTTAAAATTCGCAGAAAGAATTTTCACTGTCTGAAAAACACATACGCACACGCACCATGGGTCGCGCTTTGGACTTCGTGCTCAATAATCCAGGAAATTTCTGGGGGTGGGTTAACCGGGTTAACCACCAGCTTTCGGCTAAAAAGACGGGGTAAACGCGCAGGACAATCCGAGTTCCGCCATGGAATCTGCTTTTGCAGGCCATGCCTGTTGCCTGGCCGTTCCAACTCAGCTCCTGCTGTTTCTATCCAGGACGACCTGAACCCATCTGTCTGTAGACTTGTTCTCGTTCGTATTGTCCAGATTGCGAAACAGCCCATTGGTTGCATTTGCCTTGCATTATTAGTGCCAGAGGCTCTGTTCGCGTGTTCTTAAACCCGACTTGATCTGCTTTTTTTTTTCATCTAGGACAGTATTTTTCTCTCATAAATTTCTCCATATTCATTCAAATTCCTCGTCCAGATTGCGAAACAGACCATTGGTTGCATTTGCCTTGCATTATTAGTGCCAGAGGCTTTGTTCGCGTGCCCTTAAATCCGACTTGATCTGCTTCTTTTTTCATCCAGAATAATATTTTTCTCTCACAAATTTTTTCAAATTCATCTAAATTTCTTCTAAATTTCTCCGAGCGAGCGGACCTGTGTATTCCTCAATGAACAGGCGGAGTCAAAGCTCAACAAGCCACCTAGAATCCACAGACAACAAGCCACCTAGAATCCGCAGACGAATTTCATGAGGAAATAGTCCGCTCGCCTGGCTTGAAACACACTTTCCACGCCTTGGACGTCAAAGTAGCAGGTGGCCCGTTCGTTTAATCCGTCTTTTTTAACTTATGTTTTAGCTGGAATATTGTTTTTTCTCTCACAATAAATCAGTTGGAACAATATTTTGATTTTTTTTTAGCGAAGCAAACAGGGCCTGAATGTATATGTTTTGGCCTATCACTGTCGAGCTAGTCAGCCTGTTCGTTGGTTGATTTCTAAACTGATAAGTCCGAATAATGCTGATTTGTTATGAAGAAAAATACTGTACTATAATTAATAAACCCTGGCAGAAACTGACCAGCGAACCTACTGAGTTAGATAGTTCGTTTGGCGTGATCGTCGAGCCTGTAGGGAATCGCAGAGACTTCGTCAGATTCTAGCTGTCCTGAAAGCGAACTGAAAACTCGGCCGTTTTCACAATTTCTAACACATGCTTTTGGAAAAAAATAAACCAACTTTCACGACCACCACACACGCACACAAACACTGTCGTTTACTAAACCCTGATTCAAATTTATGCAGGTAAGACTAAAGGGCGGCCAAACGCCCAAGGCACTGAAGCAATGCATGGTATGACAGCATGACACCCCTCTGCTCCTCGTATCGCCGTCACCGCTGGGTGGAAGGAAGGAATCTGAAGATGCACGGCGCAGCAGGCTTCAGTGCAGACAGAAAGGCAGGACTCATCCGCCCGGCCGGTCCCCCCCAAATTTTGGTTCGAGAAGTTGTGCATACTGATCGCCACGTCCGTCTACTCCCTCCCTGCGCGTCTGTCTCTGGTTCTGTGCTGGAAATACGTATGGAACATTTGTGCTTCGGCCTCCTGCAGCCAATGCAATGCAGGATGAGCCGTGTGGCAGGATGGTTTTGTTGCCTTGTTGACCCGGAATTGTGAATACCAGTCACGTGAGGGCACAGGTGACATTATATCCAGCTCTCAAGGGGATTTGGAAGCCTTTCATGTTAGCTAAAACATAAGATCGTCCTTTTGGCTTCTGTTAAGAACTTTTGAGAAGAAAAGAAAAATGTGGAACTGCCATGCTTCGGCTGCATACTCTGCGCTCATGGTTGTGAGCAAATTGTTGAGCATATCCTCCTGCACAAAGACTGCTGGAGTTCTTTATTTACAGTTTTCAGATAATGTATAAGCCTTTTCAACTGCATGAATATTCCCAAATCTAGTTATCACTGCCTTCACTTATGGAAATGCTTATCCTAATGGTTGGAGCATTCAGAACACATGCAATCATTTCATCTTCAAGGAGCAAAGGATCTCCATTTGTCGACACATAATTTTGTCCCGTGCCGAGGACACACGTAGCAAGCCGGAAGGGTCCGCTCGATGGAGCTGAAGATCCGCCTAGCTTCAGTGCAAGGATGGTCGATCCTGCGCACTCCTCCCGAAACGTGCCAATTAATTTGACCCTGCAATTGACAACGAGAGAAACCTTATCAGTAATCAAGGGCGGAACATGCCAGTGTTGCCAGACAGTCCCGAATATGCAGCTCTGAGAGCCGATATGAAAGGAGATCGGCTAAATAGCCGATTCCAGCATATTCATAAGAATAAATCGGTTAAAGCTCATGAGGTTGTATAAGAAGAATAGGTTATCATTATAAATATCGTTGTTTAAACAAATACTGGTCACTGATAAAAAGATATCAACAGTAATGAGTTCATGCTAAGCCAATAACTACAAGTAACCGAACTTCTTTATAAAAGAAACAGTTCATCATCATTCAACCATTTAATAGAAATAAATCTAATGAACATATTGGATCTCATCTATCGCTATGACCAGTGGGGCATGAGGCAGAATCATGCAGACCATAGAAACAACAATAGACTCGACGGCCCTAACTTATTACTAATATCAGTGGGGCATGAGGCAGAATCATGCAGACCGTAATACAATAATAAGATCATGGGGCTAACACATCTTTCAGCCTATCGCTACTTCAACGATCTCGTGATGCGAACTGTTCGTGAAAGCGCTCGATATCGGCTAAAACAGCCGATTCAGGCATATCGCACAGTTAAGGTCATGCCCTCTCAAGAACAGATCTACCAAATAACAATGTCTACTCCACGGTGCTAACAGTGGAGTATGAGGCAGAATCACACAGGCCATGATAATGGGCCATAGAATATTTTTTGCTAACCAATAGATCTACTCAAGATCGAACACGCCTTAACCGCACGCTATGCACGATCAAGATTGATGTAAACAGCCGATAAAACATAACTCATCGTTTAAAGTACAAATTAGATCAGTTTTAGATTAACAAACGATAGGTTAAAAATGATATAAGACTGATCTAGATCAATCCCATTCGGTTAAAACGATATTGCTGTAATTAAATAAATAATTAAAGCAATAAGCAATATTGATAGCTTAATGAATCTATCAGAAGGAACGCCACCCTTAGATAGAGCCAATAACTTAACATTGATCTAGTTCATGCAGTGGGGGTCGACCGGATCGATGCAGTCATACTTAAACTAGGCAAGAATCGATAACTATCTTATACCAGAGTCGCAGTAGAGGTCGACCGGATCGATGCAGCCATACTTGCTAAAGAACTCGCCGAGATCTACTCTACTCCTACTCCTACTCCTAAGGGGTGGCCGGAGCCGAAAAAGTAAATGACTTGTATATTAGATTGATTGTCTTTTACAATAGTCGGGATTTGATATTTATATCCAGAACCTACGCATGACTCCTATCTAAACACGACTCACCATAATCTTTGACCCTACGAGAAAACATGCCTAATTTAAGATAACTTAGACTCTAATCTTTCCCTTTTTGTAGAGTCCAAAATGTTTTTCTCCTGGCGCCGATCGTAGCCCTCGCCGTCATCTGCTGGCGTTACCTGAAGAAAGCCGATTCCAGTACTGCATTCGAATTAGCTAATTTCGATCTGCACACAATTGCTTCTTTGATGACATGATCTTGGGAGCTTTCAAATCCCTGCGAGACTCCTTCTAAATTTTGGTGTAAACACATGCCCCCTAATTTTGGGATAAAAGTAATTTTATTCCAAAATTATCATGTCTATATCCTTAATTGGTCCGCAGTCACGAGTAGAGAATCTTGATCTGGGGTCTACTGTTTGTCGCCGGCTGCGTTAGCCCATGAGCCTATGCTTCAAAACTTTTACAAGAGCATCACTGCTTCATGGGTCACTTGGATTCATCTTCCCGGGCCGACTATAAAATGTCTATCCGACTCTGGTAAGAGTAACTCAACAATCCAACCATGTTTTTCTTCCATCTGCTCCCTCAAGTGCTTCTAGCTCCACCAGACCCTCCATGATCCATTCTTTTGTTATGAAGATCTTAAGTGGTTAGAAGAATTTTTGTGCATAGGATGATTGTGTCGCTCATTCTAGCGTCTTGTCGAGCAAGAGGATCAGCTAGTGCGGCTACGAGAAGTCTTGTGATATCACCTGTGTCTTCTCACCATGCTCGTAGAGTTGTTCTAGTGTTTACAAGGGCTAAAATATGTGGACATTTTTCCCTTGTTCGTTCCACCAAATGCCCACCGGAAAAACCACAGGCTTCTTTCCTACAGTTTTCTAGCCACCGAGGAATCAACTAGGCATATGTTGGGCGGCCTTTCCCCTTTTCCTTGTGCAATTCTATCAACGGACCGACATGACTCGATTCATGATGACCTTCGGCCTTGTGGGGATCCGAACTCCCTTCAATCCAAAGAAGTCTTGGTGGGTCAGTTTCTAGTCAATGTAAATTCCTTATATTCGCCCCACGATATTTTGTAACTCGGTGAAGCAATAAGTCCGAATTTATTATCTCTTTGTTATCTGTCTACTGAATTTCCAGAGTGTTGATCCGTTTCCGTTCCTGATTTCAATTTTACACCTCCGACGAAGTCTATCTTCTTGCCTTCCTGGGCTATATATACGGGCCATGGCTCTAGATAAAAAAACCATCCACTTTGTCTTAAACCTCCTGCATCCTTAGTATAGTTTCTGCTTTTTCATAGGCCTGAGATCATGGAGAACAGCAATAGATCTGTTGAGGAGGCTCTTGATGGATCTACATCATCGTGCTGGCGCATCCATCATCAAGACGGCGCACCTCATGATGCTCCTATCGTTTCAGAGCAGAGGGCTGACTCTGCTTAGCCTTTGGGGTCATCCTTAGCACCAATTTGTCGCCAGCTTCCCCACTATCCGAGGAAGTCGAGAGATAACGATAACTTGATTGCTTCCATTGACTGGACCGGTGAGAAACTCATCGACTGCCTCGCTATTGTGGAGTCGGCTCTGGCCATAGTTCAGGGCCAATCACCCCTTGAGGCCAACCCGGTGCGGGAGAGGCTAGCCAAGGCTGAAGCCAGAATTGCTGGTGAGACATTTACCATAATTTTTTGTTTCTTCTTAACTTTCGCCTCCAAGATCCTGATCACCTCTTTCTTAAATCCTTTAGATCTATCGGCTCAGCTGGAAAGCCTTCGTTTAGCTACGGACCATGTGGCTGGATTCGTTAATGCCAGGGCACTGTTCTGGTGGTTCATTTGCACGACATCCCAAACCATGTTAGAGAAGTTGCTCTTCATGGCGTTCGTCATGGCGCTGCCATGGCATTGGTTGCTGCACAAGTTCACTCCGGCCATGACCTTTGGCTTCTTCCCCATGGAGCTCCAGCCACCGGATACCCTAGAGATTATGAGCGCCTGATCGAGGATTTCTCCAACGCTGCCAACTCTGTAGCCCTGACCTCCCAGGCCGATGATATAGTGCACAAAGTATTTTCTGTTCTATAGCTTGTAATAAGTGACATCAAGCAAACAATTCCCTCGTCTCCAATGATTTTCTTTTTATTTCATGCACCACTTTGTCCGTGTTTATCTCGCTCCTGCGGGCGACACATATTGTACCGGCTTTCACCCTTCTAGGTTTATCTTCGCACTAGAAGCGATACCCTTCTAGCATTGGTCATTAGAACTGACAGCTGAGCAAGTTGGTTGTCGAGTATTACTCCAAACATTAGGGTAATATTCCTTTGAATATTCCCTATTCGATTGCTCTACTCAATTCCTCTTCTCCTCTTGGTGTTTCAAAATGTACATATTACGAGGCGCACAACATTTGATCCGATAAGGTTTCTCCTAATTAGGCGACCATATCGGTTATCTCACTTTTGACCATCATAAGTACGTCTTCGAGAGCATCCCTTGTGTAGAATTCGATCATACTCTCTGTTATTTAATTACGTTTCTTTTCTCGGCTAAAGAGCCAATTTGATACAGTCGATCCCAGACTTCTAATCCAATCGAGTCTAAAAATATGGCTTCTATTAAGAGAACCCCTCGATTTCCTACCTTTAGTTGCTCAACGCCGTATTCCCATAAGCATTAGTGAAGTGGCACCTCACCTTCTATTAATTGTGGTTGCCTTTTACGCGTCTCGATGCACCCACCTCTTCGATTCATGTCTTCAAATACCAGCCGATGGCTTTGGCCTCGAACACATCTCCACTCACAATTGTTCCTTTGCACTTCTCCGCCTGTCGAAGCCTTGTAGCGGTTTTCTTTCTCTCTTCTGTAAATCCACTTATTTTCCATGGCCGGCGAGGATAACTGAGGCAAGCGCGCTGTGGAGGAGATCCAGGAGGAGAACATGCTGATGAACCAGTGTCTCTAACGTATGAGGTGAGATTGACATTGCCTGTTTATGATGATGAACTGTTCTAACTCGCTTATAGGTTTGTTGTGAATGACAGTCTTCGCCCTCTCCCCAAGGTCGGTGGGCCTTCTAACGCTGCATCTTCTGTGCCGGCCTCATCATAGGATTCTTCTGACTCCTACAATGGCGACGACGCCCAACGCTACCTTCATGAGTGGAGGATGGCTTAGAATCGTTATTTCGAGGCGACTTGGTAGAACGACCAACTAGAGATTCACCTCGGGGTCTCTTAGGCCACCCTTCACATGGCTGAGGAGGAGGCCAGCGTTGTTCAAAAGTGGCTGGCCAAGTTTGATGCCATGGTGGCAGGTGAGACAAATTCCATGAACGCCTCCTTCCAATTTCCATTATCTTTATCTTGATAGTCTTTTGTTCCTGTGACTGTCAGCCTTGACAGTGCAGTTGGAGTCTCTCCAACTGGTGGCAAACGTGGTCGTGGACGCCATCAATGCACGGGGTTCCCCCATCGCCGCTCGTCTCCAACACATCCCAGCCCACGTTCAGGAGATTGCCCTCCACGGCGTTCGTCGCGGTGCGGCGGTAGCGCTGACATAGCACAAGTCCGAACTAGGTACGACCTCCACGCCATGGAAACTAGTTTTCTAATGGCCAACAGCCCTGAGGAACATGAGGGCTTGCTCGAGGAATTTGTTATGGCAGCGGAGGCCATAGTAGACATCACATCCGCCTAGGATGTGGCAAACAAGATCCTTGATTAGATTGTATCTAGGGTAATCCGATGAACAAAGACTCCTGTTCTTTTCATGAATGCGCCTTAATGCAATGCCCTTGTGTATGATTGTTTTTACTTTTTGTTTTTGCTCTATAGGCGATACATATCGTATCGGCCTTTATTGTCTTTGAAGATTTTCATTTTTTTGAACTAGAGGCGATACCCTTCCTAGTACCGGCTATTAGAGCCGAGAATGAATCGGCTATTAAATGGTGACCAGATGTTAGGATAATATCTCGTAGAACTTTTCATATCAAAGGTTAAACGGTTAATCAACCCGGGTCAAGCATTCTATTAAGCGAAACAGGACTTCTTTAAGAAATCCATTAGCTCTGAATCGCACTTACAATTTGACTCAGCATCCACGTATGTCGACCTAAACTCATCTCCAGGACTCAATGCTTATTTTTTTCCTTTAATCCAATGGCCGATGTGAAGCCGTGATTTTTCTACTAAAACAAACTCTTAGCGCCGATCGTTTGCATCGGTTGTTGGCTTTCATTGCTGATCTTAATGAAGCCTCCTTCCCATGACTTGCTAGAAAAACATTCAAAATCTCCTAGTTCCCAAAAGACTGGATAGGCTATTGCGATGTTCACGGACTCATCAGCGTGAACCAGTTTAACATCATCCCCATGCCATTGAATCAAACATTGATGCATGGTTGACGATATACAGTAGTTTGCATGAATCTAATCACGACCGACAAGTAAACTGTACGACCCTTTTCTATCGATGACGAAGAATATGGTGAGCAGAGTCTTACTTCCGATTGTTAGTTCGATGTTTATTACCCCCCAGGTCTTAGACGTATTATCTCTGAAATCCTTAAGCATCATGTCAGTCTCCATTAGATCTTCTGGTCCTTTGCCAAGTTTACGAAAAGTGGTGTAAGGCATAAGATTAACGGAAGCGCCTCCGTCCACCAACATCTTATTCATCAGCTTCCCATCAATAAAACCTTTCATATATAAAGCTTTTAAGTGCCGATGTTTGACTGGTTTGTCAAATATTGCTTATTGTACAACCGTTAACTTGGCAACTATTTCCTCATACTCCGATTCATCAAAATCTAAATAAACTTCTTGATCTGTTGAAGCTCTAAATTCTAATGGCAATAGAAAAAAGCCATTTGGATATTAGCCGCTGGTTGCTTTCTATCGACTGTTTGCTTGGTATGCCATACTTGAGGTTTACTGGATACCTGAGCCTGTTCCATCTCTTTATTCCTTAGGCGTTGCACCCTTCTCTTCTGGCGTCTTGTTAAACCTCTTAGACACCATTGGCCCTCCTACCAAACATATTTTCTTTTGTTGCTTTCCCCTTTATAATCAGCCCAGTTCTGATCAACAACTCTTTTTTCCAGCCGATTATGAACACTTCTATTTTTAAGCGCCGATCCTTGTTATCATGATGATATGCATCTTGAGTACGGATAGATCGGCGGTTGGTTTGAGATTGCCTAAACTCCCAATACTGATTGCTGCATTCTGGATAGTCATGTCTAGTAGACAATTTCAAACCTTCATTCCAGTAATGTCTGAAGAAAGGACAATTCCAATGTAATTCAGCTTGTTTCCTTTCATACCTCTCTTCTTTCAGTTTATGCTAGTATGCTTGATCCTTTAACCAATGCTAATAATCCTTTTCCTTCTGCCACTACCACTTATTCAACAGAATCCGAGATGTAACATGCGGCTTTGTCATCTCTGTTTTTGATGTCTCCCCCTGCTCATATCGACTCTTTTGCTCGACACGACGTCTTCTAATATCTCTGTATTCGTTAGCCGATATTTGCATGTTGGGATCGACTGTTCTAGCTTCTTTTGATTTGGTTGAGGTTAGGACCTTAGTTTTTCCTTTGAATAGCCCAGCATCAACCATGTTTTGGTCTCCTGGAAAAGGATTATCATCAACTTTCATTTTCCAAGGCATATTAAATTTGAGCCTCCCCTGCTGAATAGCGCTATGTATATGCTGTCGGAAAATTCTGCATTCGTTGGTGGAATGAGAAGTAGCATTATGGAATTTACATAACTTCTTATTCTTTAATTGATCAGGGGCAACATGACATGACCATTGAGCAACTTGATCTGCCCTTTTTCAAGCAAGAAATTAAAGAGCTTATCAGATTTGGTGACATCAAAGTCATAGCTCTCCTCGACTCCTCTTCCCCAAGGATTTGGCACCATTACTGTCTTCTTGCCCCCATTTCATTCAGCCGCAGCAACCTCTTCTTCTTCATCTTCATAGCCGTTATTGATTGAGTATGGATCATAAGCTTCGGCTACTGTACTACTCTTCTAGAACCGGGTATCTCTGTGCATACTCTGGAATTGGCTATTGAGCGCTGCCACTCGTGGAGCCAATTGTCCCAAGTTGTCAAATTCTTGTCCCAGCAGTTTTTCTTTCCATATTGGCAACATTTCTTGAACAGCTAAAGTAGCCAGTTGATCATCAGCCAAATTTAAGGAGATGCACAAGTTCCTGGTTTCTCAGAACCTCTAAAGAAATTTAGTGCCCAATTCATTAGTCTTTTGTCTTATAGTTGTCAGATCAGTAATCTTCTTTTCTCCAATCTCAGTGTAAAAATATGTATGAAACTTCTTCTCTAGGTCAGCCCAATTGGTAATGAAATTGACTGGTAGTGATGAAAACCAAGTGAAGGCTAGCCCTAATAAGGACAAGGAGAAGAAATGAACTCGATGGGCATCCTCAACTGATGCTTCGTCCAACTGTGTAAGATACCGACTGACATGTTTTATTGTACTTGTACTATCTTGGCTAGTGAACTTAGCAAACTCTAGGAGCCTATAATTTGTGGGAAGGACGACCAAATCATACCATTTTAGATATGGGCGTTTGTACGAAAAGGTCAGCCCTTTTGGCTTTAGATCGAACTGATTCTTTATCATCTCGGTCACCCTAAGCAATAATTCATCAGCTTATAGATTTAGATTCCTCTGCACCTGCTGACCTATCTATGGATTGAAATCCTATATTTTTTTATATCCTAGATTTGACATCATGTGAAGGATGTTATAATCTGTGCCAAAGTGATACCCTTGTGGAATCTTGATCTACTGGGTCCTTTGCTGACTCGCTGCTTAAAGTCTCTGATTGTAGACATAAGGATCCATATCTCCACGGATCCTTTGAATTGATGGTGCTATTTTTTAGCCGACGATGGTATGTGGCCGGATGTGCCAAAATTAATCACCTAGTTCTGACTTTGCTCCACCGGCTGTTGCACATACTGTATTGATGGTCCAGGATTGTACTGTATCTAATTTGTAGTAGTTCCTTGAGTTTGTTCAGATGAATCCTGAATTGTCTGGACATCACCACTACCAGCTGGTGCTGCTTCTTGATGGCTGGTACCAACTTGATTAGTCCCTTGGATCGATGGATCTAGAATGTTGTAATAAGCCGGCCCACCTCGACCAACTAGAAACCCATGAATTGTATCTCTCATGGCGTTGTAGAATATGTCCACGAAAGCTTCGTTATGGCTTGATATGGCATCACGAACAGATTTGTCTACAACTTCCTTAAAGAAACTCCTGTCTTCATCTTCAGTTATATCTGTCTGCCCGTGTAGTAGAACTCTTGGTAGTGGAAATTTCTAAACAATTGTGTTGTCACGTATTTTGGTGTAGGACAACAAACATTTGTTCTAAAACTCTTCTATAGCTTTGCTGATGATACCCTTATCCCCATCAGGTAGATCTTCATAATGCAGCATAAGGATGTCGTTGTTGTTGTGAGCCATTAGGCGATTGTGGGTTTGAGTCCCACTGAGCGTGCTAGAAATGTGTGTCGACACAAAATTTTGTCCTGTGCTGAGGACACACATAGCAAGCCAGAAGGGTCCGCTCGATGGAGCTAGAGATCCGCCTAGCTTCAGCGCAAGGGTAGTCAATCCTGCACACTCCTCCTGAGACATGCCAGTCAATATGACCCTGTAATTGATAAGGAGAGAAATCTTATCAGTAATTAAGGGTGTAACATACCGATATTGCCAGACAGTCCCGAATGTGCGGCTTTGAGAGCCGATATGAAAGGAGATCGACTAAATAACCGATTCTAGCATATTCATAAGAATAAATCAGTTAAAGCTCATGGGGTTGTGTAAGAAGAATCAGTTATCATTATGAATGTCGTTGTTTAAACAAATATTGGTCACTAGCAAAAAGATATCAACAGTAATTAGTTAATGCTAAGCCAAAGATTACAAGTAACCGAACTCCTTTATAAAAAAAATAGTTTATCATTATTCAACTATTTAATAGAAATAAATCTAATGAACATGTTAGATCTCATCTATCGCTATGACCAGTGGGGTATGAGGCAAAATCATGCAGGCCGTAGAAACAACAATAGACTCGATGACCCTAACTTATTACTAATATCAGTGGGGCATGCAGGCTATAATACAATAATAAGATCATGGGGCTAATACATCTTTCAACCTATCGCTACTTTAATGATCTCATGATGCGAACTATTCATGAAAGCGCTCGATATCGGCTAAAACAGCCGATTCAGGCATAGCGCACAGTTAAGGTTATGCCCTCTCAAGAACAGATCTACCAAATAACAATCTCTACTCTACGATGCTAACAGTGGGGTGTGAGACAGAATCACACAGGCCATGATAACGGGCTATAAAACAATTTTCGCTAACCAATAGATCTACTCAAGATCAAACGCACCTTAACCGCACGCTATGCACGATCAAGATTGATGTAAAACAGCCGATGAAACATAACTCATCGTTTAAAGTACAGATTAGATCGGTTTTAGATTAACAAATGATGGGTTAAAAGGATATAAGGCCGATCTAGATCAATCCTAATCGGGCGAAGTGATATTGCTGTAATTAAATAAATAATGGAAGCAATAAGCAATATCGGTAACTTAATGAATCTATCCGAAGGAACGCCACCCTTAGATAGAGCCGATAACTTGACCTTGATCTAGTTCATGCAGTGGGGGTCGACCAGATTGATGCAGCCATACTTGAACTAGTCAAGAATCGATAACTAAATTATACCAGAGTCACAGTAGAGGGCGACCGGATCGATGCAGCCGTACGAACAGAGGTATAAGCCGTGACGGTACTTACAACAAGCCGTGTAGGTCGACCAGATCGATGCAGCCATACTTGCTAAAGAACTTGCCAAGATCTACTCTACTCCTACTCCTAAGGGATGGCCGGAGCTGAAAAAGTAAATGACTTGTATATTGGATTGATTGTCTTTTACGATAGCCGGGGTTTGCTATTTATACCTGGAACCTACGCATGACTCCTATCTAAGCACGACTCATCATAATCTTTGGCCCTTTGAGAAAACATTCCTAATTTAAGATAACTTGGACTCTAATCTTTTTCTTTTTGTAGAGTCCAACATGTTTTTCTCCTGGCGCCGATCGTAGCCCTCGCCATCATCTGCTGGTGTTACATGAAGAAAGCCGATTTCAGTGCTGCATTCGAATCAGCTAATTTCGATCTGCATGCAATTGCTTCTTTGATGACATGATCTTGGGAGCTTTCAAATCCATGTGAGACCCCTTCCAAATTTTGGTGTAAACACCATTGAAGACTGCAATTTTACTTTCTAACGTAACCATGCCTATTCATAGAGGGGACAAAAGTACTTCCCTACCATTGTTGAATACCTCCGGTTCTATATAAAAACATTCATGGTTTTCATGATTGGTCTGCAACATCAAATCTGATTGGAAACACTCTGGGCATCCACATCTGGGTAGAGTGCAGCATTAGTCGTCAAATTCAAACTTCGTTCGATGTTCAAAGGATATAGATGTTGTTTAAGGATAGTTTTAGCGAGGGTTTAGGGTCCCAATTTTCAAGATTTACATGTGTTGCAAGTATGTTGCTGTAAATAGTGTGGACTAGTTTCATTAATATTGTATCATGTCAATATATTTACTAAGTTGGTATCTTATTTAATGCCTATGGCCCTGTTCGCTTTGTTGAAAAGCCATGGCTGAAAGTACTGTTCGCCGATTTATTGTGAGAGAAAAACACTGTTCGTTTGCTAAAATAGTACGGCTCATAAGACAAGCGAACATGGCCTATAAAACTCTCATGAATAGGTCTAACTAGTTTTAGAAATTAACTATGTTTAGACACTAACCCAATGCTCACATCTTAAAAAAACATGCACGTGCATTCATTCAATCAACCACAAAGCAGAGAGGCATATGAGTTAGAGCGGGTTGGGTACAACTCCGTGTACAGTATCTCTTTTTAGTAGTTTGAGCCTTTTTCTTTTTGAGGATTTGTACCGTCAATTCAAGTCGTCATACTTCTCTATAACCTTGTACTATGCAAAAAAAAAGCAAATCGTAGGCTCCTGCATTCCTATCTTGCGATAGCTAGTGATAAAGTGGATTCAAGGAGTCGAGCCAAACCTAATAGAAACAGGCATCCTACACACTAAGGCCCCGTTCGACTTGTTGAAACTTGGCTGAAGCTGGCTGGAAACACTGTTCTGGCTAAATTATTGTGAGAGAAAATACTGTTCCGACTGAAAAAATAAGCTGAACAAACTAATTTCTGGGTAAGTCGAACGGGGCCTAAAAGGAAGGTCTCAACTCTAATGGATGCCTCCAAAGAGACTAAGATTAATGAAGCCAAACCTAATAGAAACAGACATCCTACATACTAAGGCCCCGTTCGGCTTGCTGAAACTTGGCTGAAACTGGCTGAAAATACTGTTCTGACTGAATTGTTGTGAGAGAAAAATATTGTTCCGACTAAAAAAATAAGCCGAACAAGTCAGTTTCTAGGTAAGCCGAACGGGGCCTAAAAGGAAGGTCTCAACTCTCATGGATGCCTCCAAAGAGACTAAGATTAATGAAATCGCTATAGATATCAATGTCGAATTGTCAGTAGAATGCTTAATACTAAGAGAGTAGGTAGCCGAAAATACAAGCACACATGTTGAGTCGGAAAAGAAAAAGATAAAATCATATTTGACTAAAAATTGAACAGGATGATGTTTAGTAGTCGATCAATGCAAGGAATGACTTGTTTGGGCTGTCAAAAGATTAAGGGGAACACTAATGCAACATCGCAACCCATAACTCCACATGGCGAAACCTACCTGCTTAGGCTCAAGTTCTAAGGCTTGGCACATGACCTAATTTTTTTCCATATTTATTCTAGTATAAGAAACAACACTATTCCTTCAACATTAATGTAACACCCATGTGTTTTTTTGCATCATGTTAAAATCCACTAAAAATTTGAAGCTTTTTAGAATTTACAACAAATTAAAACTTGACTAGTTTATTTTCCCGCAAAACCGTTTTAAAAATGCTTTCCGAAAACCCTTGCATCAAAATCCACCATATGCCTTAGAACAATTGTTGGAATTGTTTAAATGTTTGAATGCTTGATTGTTGTGTGATTGCATGTGAGTGCCCTAGAATTTATTTTGGCATCAAATAGACCTCCTTGGCATATTTCCCTTTTCACTCTCCACCAAATACTTCTCCTTGGCCTCCCCACACAATTTACCAAGCTACACATATTTCAAACCTCCTTGAATTTGGATTCAAACCATACATCATGAGCCTTAGTTTATTTATGGAAAATAAAAAAGGAATTCATAAAAGGAAAAATGCCCATGGGCTCATTCTCTTCTCCTCTCCCTTTCTGGCCTGCGCCGTGACCCACTCCCTCCTCCCCTTTCCCTCCACACCAGGCCGCCCCGCGCCACCAGCCCGAGCCCACGTAGCATTTCCCCTCCTCCTCTCTCTTGCACTTGGGCCGCTCACTCACTCGGCTCAGCTATCGGCGCAAGCCCACACCGCTTCCCTCTCTCACCGACACCACGACCCCACCTGTCACCTCTCTCTCCTCCAACGCATCAACGGATGTCGCCGCCTCCGCTGACCTCCTATGCTCTACCGCCTTTGTCTGTCATTGTCATCCACCTGAGCACACTTTTCCACCGAGCATACCTACGCGTGGGGACCACAGTCATTGTACATTGGTCACCCAAGCCATCGATCCACGGAGCCACCGCCGTGGACGCGTCCTTATCCAGCTCACCGCCAGCTAGGGGATAGTCAATGGAACCCTATGTGCCACCGCCTTTGGCTCGAACATGTGCGCAAAGATAGTTCAGCGCCAGCATAGCCAGGCATGTGGCAAGAAATATCTCGCCAGCGAACCGACCCTTCGCCACCTATAAATAGGCCTGCCCCGAGCTCCTCCACTTCAACCTCCACCCTCGCAAGCTCCATCTAGGTCTAGAACATGCCATCTCCCCTCTACATTTCCCTACTTCCCCCTCCTCCTAAGTGCTAGCTCATTCTTCCCTAATTCGGTGCGACCCGTTCGCCACGGGCGCAAGCTTCGAGCTCTCCTTCTTTGGCAGGACGCAACTCGATTGGAGTGGCTAGTGAGCTACTAGGCACCACCTCCAGTAGCCCTACCACTTCTAGCTTGCTCCTCCCCTTTTGCATCGCTCTGCCACTGCAAGCCACCCATCACCGCGCTGCCACCACCGCTACCCGCCACCACCAATGCACAAATAAGCCAAGCAACCCTCTCTACTAACCCACCCTCTCACCTTGAACACTCGGCACCCACTCTTACCCACTAAAATGCCTCGTAGCGGCACCGACATGGCATAGTGCCGATGTCGCAGCCTCGGCTGGATGCCACCTCCACCCTAAGCATCCACCACCACCACCAACCACCCTAGAAGCTACGCCATGGTTTTACGAGAACCATTTGCCCCAATACGGTGAGCTTCGGTCAAGGGCATAGTCGGCGAAGTCCACTCCGGCGAGCTCCAAGGCACTGCCCTGTTCCTCTCGTCGATCCATCATCACCGTTCCTTTATCACCTCCTGTCTTCCTTCCCTTCTCTGTCAAGTGGGACAACAACATCTACACCATCAAGATGGGTGGAGCCATGATGGCCCACACATCAGTGGTAGACGGCACCGACACCACGTGGAAGCCAATGCCCTCTTCCTCCCCTTTCCTTCCTTTGTGCGCCCGATCCACGTAGACTTAGAGGGAGAGAAATGAGTCCATGGCATAGTGCAATGCCAGGTGCACCGCATAGTGCCACAGGCTGACCCTGCTCGCGCTGGCCCATGCATCACCCGTTGAACCGAGGAGAAATTGCTGTGTATACTGAGAAGTGTACATAGGAGAGTGAAAATCCACTTTCTAGGCATAGCAAAATTCCCAGAAAATTTCTAAATAAACTAGGTACACCCCAGATCCTACCCAAGCATTTGCATACCATTTTCATTATTCTAGTTTCTAGAAATAATTCCCAAAGTTATATTCCACATATAATTTTCGTATTAAATCTTTGATAAATCATAACTTTTTCATCATAGCTCCAAATTAGTTGAATCCACCATCAAAATTCCTCTAAATTCAAGCTCTACATAACCATACCATTTGTCCCATTATTTGGTGCCCATTTAAATTCTAGTTTGATTGCTTCTTCGTTTCTATACTTAATTAAATAGTAATTATAGGGGTAGCCCTTAGCCGTAGTAGT
This sequence comes from Miscanthus floridulus, assembly GCF_019320115.1. Lineage (NCBI taxonomy): Eukaryota > Viridiplantae > Streptophyta > Magnoliopsida > Poales > Poaceae > Miscanthus > Miscanthus floridulus. Next base: position 174,751,979 of record NC_089581.1, on the reverse strand, counting down.
AGTAGTCAACCCCGTATATTCACGTATGTGAATGCACCATGATACATACTCAAATATATCCATACCCAGTCACCTAAAATAAGTAGACATTTATACATACATAGATATGACTGATACCCGGGCATACGCCTATGTATGGCTAACCCTAGCAACCTAGTTACTCAATTCCACTTAATCATGGGTATATACATATGCATGAGTGTATATGCCACTAACCCTATCTATAACCTAGCCCACCTAATTAACTCTAGGCACATACATATGCATGAGCGTATGTGTCGCTAACCTCGATGGACATGTGAAGGTCAAACAAGTCATCTATGACGTGGCTAGACTTTCCCTTTTAGGTTCACATAATAGTGAACATAATAATGTGGTATGCTTTTCCATCAAACCAACTACCCATCTTAACCTAACCCGTAGAACCCTACACTGTGGATGGAATCTCTTCATCCAAACCTTACTTCAAATTGACATAATAATGATAACCTAGATAACAACCCATCACCCGATAGGACCAACCCATCTAGGATCGTTTGCTTATTTATGCTTGTTTTACATGCTTTGCTTGTTATTTTTCTTTTTTGTGTGTCTTTGTTTGTCGACGCTAGACCGCATAGGGCAGAAGATGTGAGAGAACCCAATGGAGTCCAGAAGACAGGAACAGGAGACATAGGAATCAGACGAGGATATAATTATCAGCAAATGGAGGCAAGTCCTAACACACACCTATTCCTCCCCTCTACACTACATGACATCCTTTAACTACCTACCTTCCACCACCACCATATATTGCTAGCTTCCCCCATAAACACTCCACTATTTATCTCCACTAAACAATAACCCAACCTATACTACTTGAAACCCCTCATAAACTAAAGACACTATAAATAAGAACTTGATTATAATAATGATGATAAGATAATGGTTACCTTGATATAATATGTGATTAATGAACTTGAGGATAATAACGATGGAACTTAAAAATGGTAAAACTTGACTAAACCCCGACATGGGGCGAGTAGGGATAATTTATGGAGGTAAATTACCTTAGCATGAATGCCTGGAGAGGATTTCTGTGGGAGATACTCGCCTCAGTCACATAAGGACCGGTTCATAGTCCCTCTCACCTAGTGAGATATTACGTACAGCCACATGTCTATATGGGTAGACTTGATCTCACACCCCGTTAGATAGAAGTATAATTTCTACTAGGAGGTCGGTGTAGGCTGCAGAATATGAGGAGCAGACATGGATGCTATGTGTTCTTTCATGGTCCAATTGGCGTGGTTGATTTGTGATCTTCTACGTTAAACTTTAGAGTTTTTGGCTACGTTCGAACCCATATTATTGATTTTTACGGATGCTATGTGGTCTTCCATGGTGTGGATGCTATGTGATCTTCCACATTGTATTCCAACCCCTGAAAAGCCATAGTAGAATTATATGGATATCTAAGGTCACGTATATTTGGGTATGTGATCTCGTTAGACTTGTCTAAACCATGATGATGGTGTTGGACTATGTCTATCTTATGGAGAAATCTGTACACCTCTGCAGAATTTCTCAAATCTATTCAAATAGCGACATCCTTGGAATGGGCAAATGCTAGGATGGGATACTATGATTAGATTTCTACAACTGCGATGATCTGGTAAGATGTATTTTACTAATTTGATAATTATAATGAACAACAGAAACAGGTGAGAATGATAATACTCTACCAGGTTTCAACCTATAATTATAACTACTTCACCCTACTACTTTCACCTCAACCACCATAACCACCACCACATATAGACTATCCCTTCCACCTCACCTCCACTCAAAATTTAGGGCTTGCTGAATACTTCATGTACTCAACCCCCTCCATTCTATGTTTTTAGGAGAAAAGTTATAGGAGCACCTATCGAGATGGAACTCCTAGAGCTACGCAAGGATAGGATACTCGGAGTATACTCGAAGATGGAGATGTACGAGAGAGCTACACTAGAACTACGATGATTGGGATATAGGAATACACTTAAGGATTAAGTCTAGGGTTACGTCCGCACTCCAAGTTGCCTGTAGGAAATGGAGCCATGATGACATAGGACTGTTGTCTTAGAACTCTGATATATGATATAAGGCCAGTGGCCCAAGCTATGTAAACCCGAACCATGTAACATGTTTTCCCCATTAGCAATAAAAGTAAGGTTTTTGATGTCAATCTTGTTCGAGTTGTGCGTATCAGCTATTGATCTAGGGACCGATACATGATGCATAGAGGACCCTAAATTAGGGGCCTGACAGGGTGGTATCTGAGCTATACTTGGACTATAGGATAACCCTTAGTATGGCCGTTAGATAGGAATGAGTTTTTTAAAAACTATTTTCAAAAATCTTTTGCTTATAACCCTTGACTCTCACCTTACCTTGACCGTCTATTTCAAAAAACAACTTTTCTCTCTTTTCTCACCCCCTTCAAAATTACGAGTAGCAACAGACAGGGTACATTAGGTCTTATTTAGGGAAAATAGGGTAGTATAGAGATTAGGTCATAGAATAACTCTCTACGATATATACGCGAAAGTAGACATTGGTTGTTTATGCTTGTTAGTACTTGCTTGATCCCTTGCTTGCTTTAGTTACAACTACCCCTATAGCTCTCCCTTCTCCCCTTATGCTTCCTCTCTAGGACTAGATCTCTTTTTTCTCCCCTTATGCTCTTCCCTCTCATCCCTTTCTACCTAGAGTAGACAAAACCACGTGTGATATTTCAAAAACCCACTGAAGACAAAGACAAGAAGGAAATGACACATGTTTGAACTCGAGACACTACACGATGAACCGTCTACAAAAGCCATAGACGCTGCGCATGTAGCCGTTGAACCCACACTCGTACTCCTCTCCTCGAACACCAGTGCCACCCCTCCACACCGCATCACTGTCCTCTCCACTACCACACACCACCACCACACGACCCACACCGTCTCGTGCTGTCCCCTCCAACACCTTGCCGCCGAAAGTTGTCGCCGCTATCTCGCTCCACGATGTCGACACCCTGGCATCTAATGCTGCTCGATGATGCCAATGATGGCGTGCACCTAGCCACACACCCGCTCCTCCAAACCCTACCGTCGTTCACCTATAAAAGCACCCCTTAGTTGCCCCTTCATGATAGAAACACCCCAGTAGCAACATTAATCACCCCAAATCCCTCACTCAAAGTGCCAATTTAATCCAACAATTCAAGAAGAAAGTGCTGCCAGTCGAAGATTTTCGAAGAAGATATCAAGAAGAAGAAGAAGTATGCCATTAGAAGCCAGAAGTTGAAGCCCTCAAAATGTGGTTAGAAGAAGACAAGCTAGCCAAAGCCCTCTTTGCTGTCCTGATCCCTACTCTAATAGCAATGACTATCTTCTACATCATTGTAATGCGCCCATTACCATATGAAAGGCCCTAAGTTAATGGTTGAAATCAAAAGAAAGGAATAAAAATCCTAAAAATCTTGTTGGTGCCAAGTACATTTTTAAGATTTTTGGGCTAAAATCGTTGAAAGAGAAAAGAAGAAAGAGAAAAATGGTGCAGTCAAAGCCACCATCACCAACAGACCCTAGCCGCCTCATCTTTTGGGACTTATAGTAAGTCGCAAACTGACGAAGACCGTAGCACAATCATCAAAACTACACCGCTGCCATAGTGTCCCATTGTATAGTGGAACCCACCTCACTCCCTTCCTTCCTCTGCACACCTCAAGCCTCAGTCAAGACTAGTCAAAGCGTCTCAAGGAAGCCTCACCCTGCCACTTTATCAAAGAAGAAACCCCTCTGCCATTCAGCACCACCTCTGAAGAATCCCACTACCAGCTTCTATGACCTTGAGCAAAAGCAAAGGACCCACAACCCTTAGCATTCCACTTGCAAATGACCATCGCTGACTCCTCCCATGCCCATCAAAATGACAAAAAGAGTTTGGATTAGCAGCTACTGCCTCCACACCGAAGGTTTTTCCAAGCTTCTCTACGCCACCATGTAGAAACTTGGAATCCAAGAGCGCCTCGAGTACGAAAGCTGTGAGTATGAAGAACATGGCACAGAACGCTATGAAGTCACCATCTACATCGCTAAGAGTGAAGTCTTCCCCGACATCACCGAAGCCTAGAGTATGACCACAACTGGATTTTGCTTCACCGACACCTACCAAGCCGTCGCCCTTAAAGCCCTGTGACACCTATGCTGCATCTATGAAGAACCCATTGCCCATACACCCATGAGATTCTTCCCACCCCAAGAGAAGAACCGTCCCACCTAGATCATCCACATGGAGACCATGTAAGGACAAGAAGACGACCCTGCCATGAAGTATAAGGTCACCTACCTGCTCACCCTCGATGAACAATACGACAAGCAAGCCTCCAAGTTGAGGAATTGCATTCGCCTAGCTAAAGAAGTCAATATCTATGCCAAGAAGCTCCACATGCAGTTCACCTAAGCACATGCCCAAGCAGCCACCACAGAATGTTATGAGACTGCCATCACCAAAGTCCTAAAGACCGCTGAAGACCGACATGTCCAAGGGTTGAAGAACGCCTACCTTGCCACCAAACCCAAGCAAAGGATGCCTGCTGTGCATGGACCAGAGCCTGTAATTCTAGAAGGGATCCCCATCTACCCTCTAGAAAGAAGAAGGATGGATCTTGTAGTACCACCAACACCACCACCTATGGAAGCCTCTGACATTGAGCCACTCATCTCTCTCACTCAGGCACCACCAAGAGAAGAAGCAGACCCATGCCCTAGCTCTGTTGAAGGACCTCAAAAATGCCAAAATGAAGCCGCACTGTCTGATGAAGTAGACTAGTTGCTCCCTAGGGAGATGTACTCATAGCGTAGCACCTCCCTGTTCTCCATTGTTGTAATCCTCCCATTGTAATCAAGAAGATTTGTTTGGCCTATGATATCATAATATTCATATGCTAAGAAACTAAATAAGGGTGATCACTAAAGAAGGAATAACCTACATGGAAAATAATTTGATCTAAAGAGTAGAAGATTTAAGGATAAATCTTCTAAGTGGGTAGATCCAGAACCCTCGATTTAGGAAATAAAGAGATACAAAGCGAAAACAAGTTGAAAGATGCAAGTTTTTGGATGAAAATGGAATCCAAAGAAGATGAGAAATGGAACCCTAAACACTATGATTGTTGCTCAAAAGAAGCAAGACAAGGAAGTTATCACCACAAACCTGGAAGGGTTAAAACTCAAGAAGTCATCGTGACAAGGTGTATCAACAGGATGGATCATAAGAAGCCAAGAAGAATAACCTTGCAGCTCAGGACAAAGGTGATATGCATATTTAGAAGACATCGGAAGAACAAGACCTCTCACGTAGCTCTACAACCAGAAGAACAAAGGAAGAAGACGATACACTTATCTTGAAAGAACACTAGAAGATTGAATCTTCTAAGTGGGGTAGCCTCAAAGACTGAAGAAGATAATTCAGGAAAAGGGGTACAATGAGCGAAAATGGATGAAGCAGCTATCATTAGGCAAGCAGTATACCTCCTCCTACCAGGATGTGATCCCTGATAGGGTAGTCATAGGGTGATATTTTCTTGTTTGAATCACGTGATAATCGCCCTAACACGGCAATAGGGATTATACTCTTTCTAATAGAGTGCTACCTCTGTATCAATAGGGTGGTACAATAGCGGATTGAGAAACTCTCTGGAGACAACATAGTAAGGCAAAAGAAATCCCTCCCTCTCTAGATCATTCTCTTTCCCTCTAAGATTCTCTCTCTAGATTTCTCTCTCTAGGTTCTCCCCCTCTTTAAGATTTCTCTCTATCCTTTGGTTTTTCCCTCTCTATAGTTCTCTCAAGTTATTTGAATCTCGGGGATGAGATTCTACTAAGTGGGGTAGATCTATAACACTCGTGTTTTTGCATCATATCAAAATCCACTAAAAATTTGAACCTTTTTAGAATTTACAACAAATTAAAATTGAATAGTTTATTTTCCCACAAAACCGTTTTAAAAATGTTTTCCAAAAACCCTTGCATTAAAATCCACCATATGCATTAGAACAGATTATTGGAATTGTTTGAATGTTTGAATGCTTGATTGTTGTGTGATTCTGTGTGAGTGCCCTAGAATTTATTTTGGCATCAAATAGACTTCCTTGGCATATTTCCCTTTTCACTCTCCACCAAATACTTCTCCGTGACCTCCCCACATAATTTATCAAGCTCCACATATTTCAAACCTCCTTGAATTTGGATTCAAACCATACATCATCTGCTTTAGTTTATTTATGGAAAATAGAAAAGGGAATTCATAAAAGGAAAAATGCCCTTGGACTCATTCTCCTCTCCTCTCCCTTTCTGGCCCGCACCGTGGCCCACTCCCTCCTCCCCTTTCCCTCCACACCAGGCCACCCCATGCCACCAGCCTAAGCCCACGTAGCGTTTCCCCTCCTCTCTTTCGCACTTGGGTCGTTCGCTCACTCGGCCCAACTACCGGCGTAAGCCCACACCCCTTCCCTCTCTCACCGACACCACAACCCCCATCTATCACCTCTTTCTCCTCCAATGTGTCAATGTGGCACTATGCCTATGCCACCGCTGCCACTGACCTCCTGTGATCTACCGCCTTTGTCTGTCATCATCATCCGCCTGAGCGCATGTTTATGCCCTGATCGTGGTTGCTGAACTTAGGTCACCCAAGCTGTTGATCCGCAAAGCCACCAACATGCACGTGCCCTGATCTAGCTCACCACCAGCTAGGGGATAGTCAATGTGACCCTGTGCGCCACTGCCTTGGGCTCAAACACATGCACGAAGATAGCTCGGTGCCAGCATAGGTAGGCGCATGGCGAGAATTATCTCACCGATGAACTGACCCTCCGCCACCTATAAATAGCCCTGCCCTAATCTCCTCTGGTTCAACCTCCACCCTCGCAAGCTCCGCCTAGGTCTAGAACACACCGTCTCCCCTCTACATTTCCCTCATTCCCCCTTCTCCTGAGTGCTAGCTCATTCTTCCCCAATTTGGTGCGACGCATTCACCATGGGCGCAAGCTTTGAGCTCTCCTTCTCCGTCAGGACGTAGATCGATTGGAGTGGCTAGTGAGCTACTGGGCACCTCATCCACTAGCCCTGCCACTTCTAGCCTACTGCTCTTTTGCATCGTTCTGCCACCGCATGCCACCCACCGCTACACCGCTACCCACCACCACCAATGCATAACCCAGCCAAGCAACCCTCTCTACTAACCCATGCTCTCACCCTGAACACTTACCACCCACTCTTACCACTAAAACACCTCATAGGGGCATCGGTTCGGCACCACACCGCTGCCGCAGCCTCGGCGAGATGCCACCACCACCCCAAGCATCCACCACCACCACCAACCACCCCAGAGGCTGCACCATGGTTTTACGAGCACCGTTCACCCCGATATGATGAGCTCTGGTCAAGGGCATAGCCGGCGGAGTCTACTCCGGCAAGCTCCATGACACTACCCTGTTCTTGCCATTGATCCATCGTCGTCGTTCTTTTCGTCGCCTCCCATCTTCCTTCCCTTCTCTATTAAGTGGGGCAACGACACCTTCACCATCAAGACAGGTGGAGCCATGATGGCCCACACGTCAGTGGTAGATGGCACTAACCCCACATGGTAGCTACCGCCCTCTTCCTCCCATTTCCTTCCTTCGTGTGCCCGATCCATGTAGACTTAGAGGGAGAAAAATGAGTCCATAGCATAGTGCAACGCCTGGTGCACCGCATAGTGCCACAGGCTGACCCTACCCGCACTGGCCCACACATCACCCGCTGAACCGAGGAGAAAATGCTGTGTATACCCGGGAAGTGTACATAGGAGAGTGAAAATCAACTTTCCAGGCATAGCAAAATTCCTAGAAAAATTCTAAATAAAATAGGTACACCCTAGAGCTTGCCCAAGCATTTGCATCCCATTTTCATTATTCCAGTTTGCAGAAATAATTCCAAAAGTTATATTCCACATATCATTTTCGTATTAAATCTTTGATAAATCATAACTTTTTCATCCTAGCTCCAAATCAGTTGAATCCACCATCAAAATTCTTCTAAATTCATGCTCTACATAACCATACCATTTGTCCCATTATTTGGTGCCCATTTAAATTCTAGTTTGATTGCTTCTTTATTTCTATATTTAATTAAATAGTATGTATAGGGGTAGCCCTTAGCTGTAGTAGTAGTCAACCTCGTATATTCGCGTATGTGCATGCACCATGACACATACTCTAGTCACCTAAAATAAGTAGACATTTATACATACATAGACATGCCCAATACCCAGGGCATACGCCTATGTATGGCTAACCCTAGCAACCTAGTTACTCAATTCCACTTAATCATGGGTATATACATATTCAATAGTGTATATGACACTAACCCTAGCCATAACCTAGCCCACCTAATTAACCCTCGGCCCATACATATGCATGAGCGTATGTATCGCTAACCCTGGTGGACCTGTGTTGGTCAGACAAGACTTGGCCAGGCTTTCTCTTTCAGGTTCACATAATAGTGAACATAATAATGTGGTCTGGTTTTCCATGAAACCAACCACCCACCTTAACCTAACCCGTAGAACCCTACACTATGGATGGAATCTCTTCATCCAAACCTTACTTCAAATTGACATAATAATGATAACCTAGATAACAACCCATCAACCGATAGGACCAACCCATCTAGGATCATTTGCTTATTTATGCTTGTTTGACATGCTTTGCTTGTTATTTTTCTTGTTTGTGTTTCTTTGTTTATCGACGCTAGACCACATAGGGTAGAAGATGTGAGAGAACCCGATGGAGTCCAGAAGACAGGAACAGGAGACATAGGAATCAGACAAGGGTATAATGATCAGCAAATGGAGGCAAGTCCTAACACCCACCTATTCCTCCCCTCTACACTACATGTCATCCGTTAACCACCTCCCTTCCACGACCACCATATATTGCTAGCTTCCCACATAAACACTCCACTATTCATCTCCACTAAATAATAACCCAACCTATACTACTTGAAACCCCTCATAAACTAAAGACACTATAAATATGAACTTGATTATAATAATGATGATAAGATAATGGTTACCTTGATATAATATGTGATTAATGAACTTGAGGATAATAACGATGGAACTTAAAACTGGTAAAACTTGACTAAACCCTGATATGGGACGAGTAGGGGTAATTTATGGAGGTAATTTACATTGGTAGGAATGCCTGGATAGGATTCCTGTGGGAGATACTCGCCTCGGTCACATAAAGACCGGTTCATAGTTCCCTCTCACCTAGTGAGATATTTTGTACAACCACATATCTATATGGGTAGACTTGATCTCACACCCCCATTAGATAGAAGTATTATTTCTTCTAGGAGGCCGGTGTAGGCAGCGGAATATCAGGAGCAGACACGGATGCTATGTGTTCTTCCGTGGTCTGGTTGGCGTGGTTGCTATGTGATCTTCCACGTTAAACTTTAGAGTTTTTGGCCACGTTTGTGCCCATATTATTGTTTTTACGGATGCTATGTGATCTTTCGTGCTGTGGATGCTATGTGATCTTTCACGTTGTATTCCATCCCCTAAAAATGCATGATATAATTATATGGATATCTAAGGTCTCATACATTTGGGTACGAGATATCGTTAGACCTGTCCAAACCATGACGATGGTGTCGTACTATGTCTATCTTGTGGAGAAATTTGTACACCTCTGCAGAGTTTCTCAAATCTATTCGAATAGCGACATCCTTGATAGCGACATCCTTGTTCGAGTTGTGCGTATCAACTACTGATTCCAGAGGACTGATATATGATGCACAGAGGACCCTAAATTAGGAGCCGACAGGTAATCAACATGTCCAACAATAATAATGTACTTATGTTGACTGTTAATCTCATGCTAAGAATAGCTAGGATTTCCAGAAGAAGATGACATTCGTTTGATGAGAAATAAAAAGGAATATCGAGAATTCGTGTGGCTAAAGCTGAAGCAGCTACTTTCGAAGTAACAGAAAGAAAAGCAACACTGGAGTGGGGGAGTCAGAGTCGAAAAGAGGATTCCTCACTTCTTTCTCTCATGCAAAACCGTGCATGAGACTTTCATCTCATACGGCTCCTAAATGATAAAAAAAAAGAAGAACTCGTATTCTTTCTTTTTTTATTACCTTCCTCGCGTATAGCGGCTTAGTACCAGTACCTGGAGAAAAAAAGGCTCGTAAACATATGGCTAGCAACTGGTTCACGAGGAGTACGCAAGAAAGGCAAAAGCACTAAGAATTAGTGATTTGGGAATGGGAATGTGCTAGAAACCCTGGGTTCTTCCTTATATAATTAATGGTCTTTTCATTCTAATACTCTATCCGGTCGAAATGATTGAAAAAGTCAATCATTCACTACCACTGATGAAGGAATTCCTCAAAAAGTTAAGAATTCAGTAGTTCTTTTTCGAAATCCATTTCGAAAAAGAATGGATTCGGTCTTAAGAGATTTTAGCTTAGTTTCATAGAGGAGCATGATTGTTTATATAAAAAAAACTCACTGATGTGGATAGTGCAAGATCTCAAGACTGTGGCGGTCAGGTCCTCGCAAGCCATTTTTGGTCTTTAAAACAGAACTGGTAGACGTCATGTGTATTCTCCATTTTATATGGAATCAATCATCAATGGTATTGCCTTGTGAAAGCGCAGAACATGGAACTTCAAAGTTGTTGCTGAAAACTTGTTTTCCATGTTTTACACTTTCTTTAAAGGAGTTTCGTGGTTTTTTACCTAACAGCTGTACTACTTTTTGCCGCATTGGAAATTTCAGTTCATCAGTGGGTCAATCACGCACCTGATGATTAGAGCATCTCCAAGAGTTTGTCAAATTTTACTTGGCAAATCTTGTGATTTGCCAACTCCCAAAATTATATGCAAGTAAAAAAACAATCAATCTCCAAGAGTTAGGTATTTTTGACTTGGTAAAATAAAAAAAAAACCCGTTAACAAAACGAAGAGGCCCGCTAAGCGAACGAAGAGCCCCGCTAAGAGCATCTCCAAGAGTTTGTTATCTCAACTTGGCATCCATATAATTTTGGCAAAACAAGAAAAAATAGCCTCCAACAGTTTGGCAAAACAACTTGGCATCAATAGCAACTTGGCAAATCTTCTCTCTGCGCGCGCAAATATACGCGCGCGTATACGGCTTGGCATCTGGGGCTCTTCGTTTTTTAGCGGGGCTCTTCGTTCACTTAGCGGGACTCTTCGTTCGCTTAGCGGGCCTCTTCGTTTGTTAACGGGTTTTTTTTTATTTTACCAAGTCAAAAATACCAAACTCTTGGAGATTGATTGTTTTTTTACTTGACATATAATTTTGGGAGTTGGCAAATCACAAGATTTGCCAAGTAAAATTTGACAAACTCTTGGAGATGCTCTAAGTGAACGAAGAGCCCCGCTAAAAAACGAAGAGCCCCAGATGCCAAGCCGTATACGCGCGCGTATATTTGCGCGCGCAGAGAGAAGATTTGTCAAGTTGCTATTGATGCCAAGTTGTTTTGCCAAACTGTTGGAGGCTATTTTTTCTTATTTTACCAAAATTATATGGATACCAAGTTGAGATAACAAACTCTCGGAGATGCTCTTAAAAGGGAAAGCAAAGCAAGTCTTTCCGATGGGTCAACACTCAACAGGAGGGAGCAGGTTTTCCGGACGCCTAGTAATATCGATGATCCAGCGTATTGACCAAAGAGAAAAGATGACTTTGACTTGTTCCTTCTAGAAAACTGGAATTATGGCCTTGTGCACATAGTCGAAGTCAGAGCCTGTTCGAGGTGCATGCTAGTGAGTAGTGACACCGTGTTTCGTCAGCAATTCAGAAAGACCCTCCTCCCGGCCCGGCCCAAGCACTTCAAAATCAGAAGCCTACATTTCAGGGCCAGTTCTTGTTGGGCCTAATTGGCCCAACAAGATTACTGCAGTACTTATCTTATTCTTTTTTTAAAAAAACTAGGTAGCGTGTCCGTGCGTTGCTACGGGATAACTAATAATTTATACTAAAAACATACGGATCACACGATAAGATAACAATACTATTAAATTAAATACCAACAGTTAAAGTGACATTTAATTCAAAAAGCAAAGTTTATAAATTTAACACAGTCACGGAGTGCGCGGCGTCACATGCTCACAAACTCTATAGCTTTCAGAGATTGGGTCGTATCCAACCTGGAGCCTCGGAACCCTGCATCTTTTCCTGGATGGGTTTCACTTTGGATGTGCCAGTAGCAATATCAACGATCTCCAGTCGATGGACCAAGTCGCATGAATCCCCATACAATGGCTCAGACATATAGATTTTGTTCTCCTTGTACTTAATACACTTGTTTTACTGAAGCTTGGCTAAAATAGGAAGTGTGTCATTCTCCTTGATTGAATATTGTCTGTCATGTGATAGAGGAATTCACGGTAAAATAGGAAGTAGAAAATTATTGTGCTATCCATATACACATTGCATGTTTGCATGCACCAGCATACATGACAACGAGCAAAAGGAAAGAGAATTAACACAGAATGAAAGAGAATTAAGATAAAAGGAGCCTCTGTGCATTTCTAAGAACCTTGCCAAATCTACCTACATTAAATTACTTCCCCTCTTTGCATTTGCAAAAGGGACATCTTTTTATCCTTTCATTTGGTTTCACGCTCACGTGTTCCATCGCCCTCGCTTGCTGTTTCTTGCCGTGAACCATAGTTGATGTCATCTGTCTTCCATGGCTCAGCCTCCTAATCCCAAGAGAAGGTCCATATCTCTCTCTGACTTGGAGATTCGGCCTACCAGAGGATCTCCTCGAGTCCATCGGGTAGCGTCTCGCATCAGGCCACGACGCGGCGTCCTTCCGATCCGCTTGCTCCCCATGGCGCGCCGCCGTCCCTGTTCGCGACCTTCGGGCAGCTCCTGCTGCTCCCAGTTGAACTCTGACTCAGACCGCGTCGGCTTTGACTTGTGTCCCGGAGAAGAAGGTCTTGTGTAAGACGCTACCCGACGTGCGCAGCAAGGTGGCGTGAGGCTCCTCATGTGGGTGGCTGGCGCTCATGGACGACGCGACGTCCGTGACGCTGCTGAATCCATTTGTCGGTGCCCGTGCCCCCACGTTGAGCTCCTGCCAGTAGGCAAACATGTCGCGGTGGCGTCCTCATCGGAACACGTGTCTAGGGTCCACGGCCGGTGGGTCCTCCATCCCACCAACGACTACGGGGACGCGGATGCCATAGGTAGAGCCATCAAGCTAGAAGACATGAGGGACGTGTTCTTCCATGAGATCGTGCTCTCGGCGCCGCCTAACGCCGCTGGCCATGAGTGCGTGGCCATGGCCATGCTTGGGTGCTCCACGAAGGTCGCATTCTGTCGGGTTGGAGTCAACAGCGCATGGACACTACTCGACACAAAACTGGAGTTCTCTGTGGGGTCCAACGTCTACTACCAAGACAAGTTCTTGGCGATTGACTGCACTGGAGACATCTTTGTCTACAGCAGCAACGCCACCGACGCTACTCCAACTGCGATGCTACTGCCATCGCTGTCGCCACCTACAGGGCTCTGCCACCGCAACTACCTAGAATCAAACGGTGAGCTGCACATTGTGGGTGCCATGGTGAGCACGTTCCACGAGACACTAGAGCTTCACCTATAGCAGCGCTGATCTACAAGTGCAACCTCCACAATCGTACTGCCTGGAGTGGTCCAGGGTGAGGGACATTGGTGATCAGACATTGTTCGTGTCTAAACATTTGAATGAAAGCTTCAGTGGAACAAGTGTATCCAAGTACAAGGAGAACAAAATCTATATGTCTGAGCCATTGTATGGGGATCCATACGACTTGGTCCATCGACTGGAGATCAGTTGATATTGCTACCGGCGCATCCGAAAGTGAAGCCTGTCTAGGAAAAGATGTAGGGTTCTGAGGCTCTAGGTTGGATGTGACCCAATCTCTGGAAGCTCTAGAGTTTGTGAGCCTACGACGTCGTGCACTCCTGTGACTGTATTAAATTCATAAACTTTGCTTTTTGGATTAAATGTCACTTTAACGTTGATATTTAATTTAACAGTATTGTTATCTTATCGTGCGATCCTTGTGTTTTTAGGATAAATTGTTAGTTATCCCGTAGCAACTGCACGGGGCGCTGTCGACTCAAACCCGACTAGAACATGACCTCCGTGGAGCACCCAAGCATGGCCATGGCCACACACTCGCGGTCCGGTGGCATCAGGTGGCGCCAAGAGCACGATCTCATGGAAGAACACGTCCCTCATGTCTTCTAGCTTGATGGCTCTGCATGCTGGCATCCGCTGTCTCCATAGCCATTGGTGGGATGGAGGACCCATCGGCCATGGACCCTAGACACACTGTTTCGATGAGGATGTCCGCCGCGACGTGTTCACCTACTGGTGGAAGCTCAACGCGAGGGGCACAGGCACTAGCAAATGGATTCATCAGCGTCACGGATGCCACCTTGTCTATGAGCACCTAGCCTACCCACACGAGGAGCCACACGCCACCTTACCGTGCATGTCGGGCAGTGTCTTGGACAAGACCTTCTCCGGGACGCACTAGAAGCCGACGCGGTCCGAGTCAGAGTTGAATGGGAGTAGCAGGAGCGGCCCGAAGGTCGCAAATGGGACGGCGGCGTGCCATGGGGGGCAAGCAGATCGGAAGGATGCCGCATCGTGGCCCGATGCGAGACGCTGCCCGATGGACTCGAGGAGATCCTCTGGCAGGCCGAATCTCTAGTCAGGGAGAGGTAGGGACCTTCTCTTTGGATTGGGAGGCTGAGCCATGAAAGACATATGACATCAACTATGGTTCACGCAAGAAATAGCAAGCGAGGGCGATGGAACACGTGAGCGTGAAACCAAATGAAAGGAGGAAAAAGTTGTCCCTTTTGCAAATGCAAAGAGGGGAAGTAATTAAATATAGGCAGATTTGACAAGGTTCTCAGAAATGCAAAGAGGTTCTTTTTGTCTTAATTCTCTTTCCTTCTGTGTTAATTCTCTTTCCTTTTGCTCATTGCCATGCATGCTAGTGCATGCAAACATGCAATGTGTATATGGATAGCACAATAATTTTCTACTTCCTATTTTACCGTGATTCCTCTATTATATGACAGACAATATTCAATCAAGTAGAATGGCACACTTCCTATTTTAGCCATATCAAAGAGATGTCGTGGGATCGCAGGCGTGGGCAGACGGACAAACCAAAACAAATATCGCACCAAAAAATGTCCACACTTTGTTCTTTTTAGTTGTAGAAGATTAGTTAATCATCAAAGTAGGCCCTCTATTATATTTAAGGAAAAAAATTAGAGTAGCTTCCAAGGGAGCCAGGAATAAAGTGTATATCTCTCACAACTAAAAAAACTAAAGAGCGGACACCGTTTTGGTGCGACATTCTCACGTGGGTCCGTCGTCCTGCCTCCTGCGATCCCGCAGCCTCGCTCCGACGCCCGTCCCTTATGACAACATTCAAAGGGAAATAGCTAAAAGGAAAGCGCTCCTGTGACTCAGCCTCGATCCCACGATTCATCCGACCCGCCTCCGCATCGAAGCGCCCCATCGTCACTCTCACCCAGCTAGCTGCGATGCCGCCCATGCCTGCCCACAGGTGGTTGTGGCGCCGCCGCACGCCCTTGCCCTACGACCGCGCCCGCCCGCAGGTGGCCACGCCTGCCCTCTCCGGTTCACCTTCGTGATGAGCTCTGCCCTTCCAGGCACCCCGCGCTCCATCCCTCCCTACGCGGCTAC
Source organism: Miscanthus floridulus (assembly GCF_019320115.1). Lineage (NCBI taxonomy): Eukaryota > Viridiplantae > Streptophyta > Magnoliopsida > Poales > Poaceae > Miscanthus > Miscanthus floridulus. The sequence continues at coordinate 174,736,159 of NC_089581.1, read as the reverse complement.
ACTAGCCTGCCACAGGAGGTCGCCCGATCTTTGTCTGGCTACTATCCCTACAGCGCGCCTCGTGGCGTGGCTCCTTCCTCCCCGCAGTGGCACAACATCCATCATCCCCGCGGTGTGCCCTATCCGCTTTCGCCCCGTCCACCTCGTCAGAAACCGGCGACCACGGATCTACGGCGCGAGGTCAAGCTTCTCTCGAATCTAGGTCACTGCAGCGTCACCACCAAGTACCTAAATCCCCTCACTGCTCTGTCCTCCCTTCTATGTCTCCGTCTCCATCTTCCCTGGATGTTTTGCGACTGAACATGAGGGTCAACCATAGGAAACCGAGGCTGTAGATTTCTGATTTCGTCTATATGTACCTCGTAACCAGCTTGCAACGCTGGTGATATGACTAGCAAAGTAGCAGCATATTGCATTGTCAAAGGTGTTGTTTAATGAATGAGAAGCTCATCCAAATACCGCTCCTTAAAAGTGTCATCATTTCTATCTGAAATGTGGAAATTTTGTATATTGTGCAATTGAAACATCCTATAACTTTTTCAAACATACGACTCGTGCTTGGACTAAATAAAGCAACCGACGAGGGTAGAAGTTGTTGTTCCTAAAGCTTTGGTCGGGTATTTATGATCTTATCTGTTACAAAGGAGTTTGTGATTAATTTTTTCTGGCCGCAACGCCCCGCAGCTGGCCATGACGTCGCATCTCGTCGAGCGAAACTAGAGGAAGCACATCCTGCTCGCGGAAGACGAAGCATCAAGAACTAGAGGAAGCAGTTAGAGGAGGCCTCACACATCTTGCACACCGTCACTACCTGCAACTGCTCCGAGGACTCCATCGTGGCGGACCCCAGCTTCTTCAACTGCCTCCTACACCATCGCTCGCTGCTGCCACCTAGGTGTGCCAACCCCTTCCTACTGCAATTTATTTTGTTACTTGTCTCCTTCAATAACATTGTCATGCCTTATAGTTTTTACACTCTTTACAAGCAAAATTGCCTTACTGATATGAAACATTAGGCATAAGTAATTAACAAATTATACAACTAAAAATATTGCTGTGTCCACCAAGGATGCTTTCACCAAGTACTCCTTGACTGTATAAGAAATAGCAGTATAGCACAACCACCATGCAACGAACTTGACAGGAAAGACCCTACGCTATCATTTCTTTGCAATAGTCGGCCTCAACAATCACGAAGCAGAAGCCTAATGCCAGCGTTTAATTGACAGGAAAGTACATGGATACTAAACGGAAATACTATTATTCCTTATTTGGTGCCTTTGATAATTTAAAATGTTATTTACAATTAATAAGTTTAGTAATCGGAGCATCATACATACTATTCTATTAAAAGGAATGAGAGTATTTCGAGATGGACCTGCTATCCAAAGCAAATCTCAACTAAATGCATAGACACAGTTGCATCATGCAAAAAGATAAAGAGAATAGGTTATTGAGTTATAGCTATTAGGATGAAGAGCCTAGGTGATTATACATGTTTTTAGCAGAATCTACTACCAGCTCTCAGATATTTTTATATGAAATAAAATAATCGAGGTGACATAGTTGCAACTTTGCAAGTCTAAACTAAATACTTAGGCACACAGTTGCATCCTGATAAAAGACGAAGAGAACTCACCTAAACAAACAATTAGCTCAGCAGTGCAGACAACCTATGCATCTAGACAGACCCCATGCTACATTCACGAAATACAGATTGGACACAAAGCTCACGACAATGTGTCAATATTACATAGGCTGACATGCACTTTATGCTTTTCACATTTGCCATGTGGTAAGGGAAAGTGGATAGAAAAGATGTGTATAAATGAGTTTGTGAAGAGGAACATATTGTATCATGTGTAGGAGAGAGGTCAATAGCATGAACGGGTCTCTCTGTGACATAAAAAATACACGTCTTCATAAGGGTTAGTGTTCTTGTATCCCATAGCGAGGCATGAAAAAGCTATGATCTCTGTTCTAGGCCAACCAAAGGCTGACCTGAGCTGTGTAATAGTCATGAGTGGATAAATATCTGAATCTGAACTTTATTTGGTTTCTTGTTTTTTTTTGCCAACATGAAAACCATCTTAGTAAAGAGATGTATTCTAATGAACTCACATACAATTACTTGGAGAAAAAAATACTGTGGACTGCAGTGCCGTGTTCTTACCATCGTAGCTAATAATAGAGATTTCATTTGTATAGATTTATGCGATTTAATTTGGTTTTGGTTGATGATCCGTATTCAGAATTATGCACGCGACAATAGTCATTGAACAAGTTCTTGGCTTCAGTTAGCAAAAAGGCTTGATATGCTACAGGGGGGCACTCACTGATGGATTGGTTTTTTATTCTAGCTATGACAGCGGTGACCCGTATGAATTTGCTCTTGGAAATGGCTGAGATAAACGGTTATGCTCCTTTTTTATAATAACAATAAATTTTCTATGTTTATCTGTGGTGCAGTGTCCATACTAAAGGTGGTGTGTGTCAAAATTGAAGGTATTAGATGCTAACCTAAGCTTAGGATTATGAAATGTTTAGTCTACAGAGTTATTATTGGTGACCATGTGAAATTTATTAAGGTCTACTCAAGCAAAGTATACATATGATTCAAGTTTTGCTGGTCCACTTGTGGGCTAATTTTCTTATTTCATTCTTAGCTGGAATCTATAGATTTTCAACCCCAATCTATGTTGGTTTTGGATAGAAACATATAGGCTTATTGTTTGCAATATAACACATGTTGATTTTGTTTCAAAACTGAACACATGTGAAGCAATGCAATATTATCATGTATGTGGCTTCAATTCAGTTACAATGTTGAGTTCAAAAAAAATCAGTTACAATGTTGAATGTGCAGAATTGAACATTCTCTGTTTTTCTTATCTATATCCATGAAACTTCAGACCATCATTATTTTCTTTAGTGTTATGTTGTTTACTCTTGTTCATCTTGCAGTCTGAATTTTAAAGTTTTAGTTTTAAATCTTTTATCCAGTTTTCAGTTTTAAACAATGTAACATGTGCAATCTAAGTTTTTGCAGTGCTCATACATTCTCTATTCTCTAATATATTCAATTTTTAGTTTTAAATAATATAATATATGCAATTTGAGCTAGGTATCATTGTCTGCTATAACTTTATACGTGGAGCATTGGTTGCATTTTTGCAAAGATTTTGACTGATAAGGCCTTTATTTCTCCGAAAAAAATCAATGACTGATCTCGTTGTCACACCATTGACAGATACTATTTTTGCAGGTATGATGTTACTATTTATAAAAATATTAGCATGTTCATATAAGCAAAGAGAGAAACCAAAAAGGAGGAAACAATTAGGTACCCTTTTTAGAGAACTTCCATGTACATTCTTCAGTGCTCAAGCTCTTTGCATTTTCAGTTTGCATTGCTGTAATTTGTGTTACTTTGAGCACTTGACTTTGGACAAGTTGGTCGAAGGGCAGCTTGTCATTGTCAGGTCAGCACATCTTACATTGCAATATATGTCTAATTAGCTATTGAATACCAAAGAATGAGGATCCATGGATATTTTTTTTAATTATTTGTATAAAATATACTTTATCGTCCAATCACAAAAACTTGTCATTGGGTTGTTTGGAGCTATATTAACTGACACAGAACTGCTAAATCCATTTAACAGAGAAGAGTATCTATTGTATTAAAAATGTTTGGACACATCACTCATAAAACATCACTCTTCAAGTATGTGAAACATGCCTAATATATTATGTTAGTTTTTAAGTTGATTGTACTTTTAATCAGTAAGACCATATAACTAATCTGGGGTGTTGGTTTCCTTCTTTCAGTTTCCATTCTTTCTATTTGCTGCTATTAGGAATATACCAACAATACTATAAATGCATATCTTGATGATTGCAAACTATCAATGAGAATTTTAGCCATGCACAAAATTCAATTTGTAGTATTGACATTTCGAACATCACGCTCGTATTATCGTTTTTTTAACAATACAACACATTCATGCTTAAATTATTGGGGCATTATTTATTTCCATTGCAACGGAAATGTCTATATAGTAGAGTTGGTAAACCTGCGACGTCACGCTCTCTGTGGCTGTGTTAATTTTATGAACTTTGCTTTTTGAATTAAATATCACTTTAACGTTGATATTTAATTTTATAATATTATTATCTTATCATACGATCCGTGTGTTTTTAGTATAAAATTTTAGTTGTTCTATAGCAACGCACAGACATGCTACCTAGTATTATATAGAAAAAGGGTACAATTTGATTGGCACAGAAAACTTGACAGTGGACATGCTGGACGACTGAAATACTGAAAGCAGCAGCGACTCAACATCAATATGCACATGGATGTTTTCAATTCCATCTTGAACGATACACCGGTTACATTGGCCGTCCAAAATCATATCGCCTATTTCGTCCAATCGTCCCTTTTTCCGATCCCTACCGTACGAGCCGTCGTCGATCAGTCATCTCACACACGTTCCGTACCGTCGTCGTCGTTATCCGGTCGATCTTAGGCTAGGAAAGACGAAATCGATCAGAATTCACAATCTGACCGATGTGAAACCGATGAAAGCAATGCAAATAAAACAGGGCAACGATCTTTAGGTGTTGTCAAACTAGTGGTTGACTTGCACGCGCTTAATCCGCTCATCGATCAAGTCGCATATGCATGTGTCAATCCGTCAAAAAGCAGCGGCACCAATCGATCGCAATCATATGGTTTGGATGAATTGACGGTACGTGTGATGATGAACTAGGCTACCTTCGAATAATGTCCGTGTCTGATAAGCGGTAGTTGCTTGGACAAGATGCTTGACCGCTAGCTTCAGCGTCCGTCGGCAGGCCTATAGCACGCAGGCATGCTGCCGAGAGCGTCGCGCGCGCTGCAAAGCAGCGTCGCGCGCTGCGCGCACGTCGTAGTAACCAAAGGGCACACGGCCGGTCGCGGCGCGCCAACAGCCGCTAGCTAGCTAGTACTGTCCATCCATACATGCGCTGAGTCGTCGTCGTCGTCGATCAATGGTTGTTGGAGCTATATCTGAGGATTTATCGGCAAATGTATGCTGCCATGTGCCCATGTCGTCGCGTCGGCGTCGCCCCGCGCCCAGCTAGCGGGTAGCGAGCGGGCGAGCGAGGTGGTGTAGCGCGAAAGGCGCGGTGCCGGCGAGTGTCCCCCGGGGATCGCACATACATGATGGCCGCGTGAACCGGGGCATGTGAGGCCGCTGTCTGTCGAGCTGGGTGCCGCTGCCGCACTGTGCGCGCGTCGTCTCCGTGCCCCGCCGATGGCGACGCCGTGCACACTCTCACAGCCTGCATTGCTTGCAGGTTACAACTCACACGCATATTATTCATTCATGGTGCCACCAATGCCGGCCTCCTGGTTCCTTTCTTCGTTTCTCGCTCGTCGTAGTACTAACTTATCGCTACTCTAGCTTTTGCATGCACGAACAGTTCGTCTCATCGTAGCGAACTGTATACGTACGTGTGCTGTCTGGCACGTCGAGACATCATCAGCCGCACAGAGCGGCAGAGCGAGTCTGCACGGCTGATAGGGTAGCATTATTTGCATGCATTTGCAACACCTAGTCACGTACGCAAACACGCATATGCAGCAGTGTAACCCAAAAAAAAAAAGAAGAACAAGAAGAAGAAGTATATATCCGTGTCTCGTCTAGAGGTGGGACTTAGGCCGTGTGGTAACCGTCTATAGATGGGACTTCGGCCGTGCCATGCTGATATGACTTGGTTCTATCATGTGTTGACTACTTCATATAGTGATTTCTGTGTACACGAGATACGACATCGGACCGTGCCGGTACGGCATGATAAGTCTTTACTTTGCCATAAGCACGTCTTCGTGCCATGCTGCCCACAAGCATGGTTTTCAAAATATCTTTATTTTTTATCTACTGATGATATAGAGAAAATATATTACCATTATCATGATAAGTTTCAATGATTTTTATAATATATTCAAGAATTACATGAGAGAGAGTATAAAATACAAGAAAATTGTATTGGAGGGCGGTAAATGTGCTTACGCTTTTTGTGTCGTGCCGGTCCAAACATTGCCTAAAATAGAGATTGTGATGTGCCACCTAACATGTCAAGATCCTAGACATGGGACGAACAATCCTAATTAAGCACAGTATGACCCTCATGTTTGTGTGGTACCAACGCATGATCTAAAATTCTCTACGTTGTTCCGTGCTTTCGCCCGTCAAAAGGTTATACCACGAGCAGTGGCGGATCTTAAGGGGGGGGGGGGCTGCCTGGGCTACAGCCCCCCTAAGCTTCCTTAATCCTTCATTAATTACTGTAGCTTAGTGTGAATTCATCTTTAATTTTTAGCTTTAGTCTTAAATCTTCTTTGTTCAGCCCCTCCTTAGTCCCAATCATAGATCCGCCACTGACCACGAGTCACACCCAAATGGCGCGACCCAGGTTTCAACACCCGAAGAGATTGGTTCAACCTCCTTCGACCCCTCAAACCAAACACGCGCATTAATTAGTAAAACTAGCTAGTAAAGCCCTGGCCAGGGCCGGATCGGATCGACCTCGGTGGTCCGTGCTCCATCCGGTGCCGTCGGTGCCCGATCGACGACGTCAAGTCACATATACATGTTGGCTTGAGCTTTACAAAAGGATATGGATGTATTGTCGCGCGTGCTCCTGCCTCCCGAGTCCCGAGGCCGAGCAGCCGCTGGTGGGGTGATGGTGATCCCAAGACGACGACAGAGAAGAGAAGAAACACTGGATCCGAAGGACAGGGATCTCTGCTGCATGCCGCCCTTGCATATCCGATCCGTCATAGTACCATTGTTGTGGCTCCTCGCCAACAAGACGTGACGCACGTGCAAACGATCGGGCCATACCCATACATTGTCGGTGGGGCTGGACGACCGGGATCTCGTTTCACGCCAAGCCGTCGTACGTGCACATGCATGTACAGCTGACTGATTGGTCGTTTTGGTTGGATCGATGCTAAGCACACACAGATGGATGTACGTAGAGGTACTCCCCGTCCCATTGAGTTTGTCGCTCGGGAACCGGGATTGTGAGGAGGCACGATTTTCAAACGACAAACTCAATGGAACGGAGAGAGTAGCTAGCAGTGTGCGTGGGGTCAGTGATACAATCCTTGGACGAGGGAAAAGAAAACGAGCAATGATTAAAGGGGTGCTAATCAAGCGCGGGTGATTATTGTGGAAGCAGCTGTGTACGTAGAGCGACCTGTTCTACGCTCGTTCCCCCCTTCATCTCTCTCTCTCTCTCTCTCTCTCTCTCTCTAATAGGGACGACATTACGAGGTTATTGGTAGTATCAGTACTCCCATATATATCCTCCGAGTAGCCAGCCATCGATCTATCATCAGGACTTGCTGGCACGTCCATGGCGTGGAGACACGTATACCTTGCGAGTAATACTGTTCCAACATCGATTCACCGTACATCGAAAATTTTAATGCTGAGATGAGATGGTTACGCGCGCGACGCCTTCTTTCTACTTGCATAATCGTCGTACGTACATACGGCCGGTTTGCATGATCGTGGCGTGACTGTTGTTTCTCCTCGATGACTTTGTTGCATGTTTGTGTCATGGTCGACGCAACCATGACGACGACGTTCATTAATTTGATATGATGGAAGAACTAGCTAGCTGCCTAGCTCACGTGAGTGCAGCTAGCTAGAGTCTTCTGTCTAATCTTCTCCGATCGGGACAAACTGCGCTGAGTCGTTTGGATTATTATGCGGTCACTGATTAGCATTTGATGACACGAAACGGGCGAAAAGTTTCCGAGAAAGTGAAGGGGGAATTGGAGCAGCAGCGGAGATTAAGCCAGACGTACTGCTCCACGAATCCCAAATCTATTTGGACGGTCGTTCACTCGATTGCTCTCTGGCGAACGACGCGTCAGTGTAGACCTCTTCCATGCCATTTCTTTTCTTTATTGGTTCTTAAATAGATATCCCCCTTCCGTGGCATGCCAATATATTCCGTACATGCAAATATTTTCCGACATGTTGGTCAGATTCGTCGCGGTAGCATTGGCTGCACCTGTAGGAACGTCTTTTTTTTCTTTTTTCTTTCTACCATTTTTTCCTTTTTTGTTATATATTTATAAGTTATACTATATAGTTTTTTTAACATATATAGTTACATATTTATGCTAATATGTTATGATATTAATTTGTACATCTAAGTTCTTGAATATAACTTATACGTCCAACTTTACATCTGAATCATTCGTCAAGTTATATATCTAAGTAATATAAGCAAGTTATACACGTAACTTTCTCTATCTCTCTTTTTTGAAGTTACTAAGTTATACACATAACCTTTATGCATAATTTATTACCATAACTTATATATCACAACTTTTATAATATAACATTTTACAAAGCAGAACTTATTACTAGAAGTTTTCATCAGAATTTTGTTGGGCAGTGTTGGCAAGTTATATAGAATAACTTGCGGACATAAATGGTAGAATAATTTATGAACATAAGTTGTGTTTCATAACTTTTGTATATAAATTGTGTTTTCATATTTTTTCTGTTTCCAAGTCTTAGCATAAGTTATAAATTATATGTTATAAGTCATACATTATAAGTTATATGTTATAAGTTAGTATACATAAATTTCTACTAGAATAAAATTCTTCAAAACATATACAAGTGAAGGTCTAATTTTGTTCGCCTCGTCACGTAGAACAGTCCAGTGCAAACAGAATTAAAAATAAGTACACCGTTTAAAAGTTATAGTAATTTGAAATAAATGTTTTGTTTTTTTCCTAAGATGATGTCACAACCATGTATGAGAGTGGGCGCATGACACTATCCAATAGGGAAAGAGGTGGGAGTTATTTTTTTCTAAAAATAGAAACTATAGCTCGTTGGAATATTGATTGCCGTTTTTAAATCGGGTGAGCGGCCGCTAATTAGTGAGACCGTCCACGAACTCTGCTCCACAAACTCTATCATGGAGTAGCTAAAAAAACTAAAGTTTGTGGAGCACCTCTTGAGGTGCTCTCACAACTCTACCATTTTTTTCTCGAACTGAGTGCGTGGTGCCGAACCTATTTGCCTAAAAAATATGGAGTGAAGCAGTCCCAAACATTCCCTAAACTAGATATTGAAAAGACTAGCTAGTTTATTAGCAAGATATAGGGCACCCTGCAATGGGTAACTCATTTTTTTTTGAAACTAAACAGGCAGGAGAGCTTCCTGTTATATTAAAAAGAGGAAGGTCCGGACAAGCAATGGGTATTTTTTTTAAATGAGTCATAAGCTAGCTCTAGGAATTTTTTATATTTTAATAGAAAAAAGAGAAAAGTTAGCTCTTCATTAAGAGCTAGGTTCATACACATATTTCATGATCATGTGAGAGTGTCATATGAGGCTATCTATGTTATGAGCTATATGCTAAAAATTAAGATTTCTAGAAGTTAATACAAATGAATATTATTCTATATTTGGTTACAATTGTATATTTGGTGTGGTCATAAGGAGGGATCACACTTGAGTAGTGTCGGGTATCGATATTAAGGATACCCAAAGCAAGGAAGTGAACGCCCACGCTTACTTCCCCGGATGGCTCGAGACGTATTAAAAGGTCTCGCCCGACCCCAAGGCCGCAGGCTCCGTCTCGCCCAACCCCTTGGGTACGGGCTCCGTCTCGTCCGACCCCAAGGACGCGGGTTCTGTCTTGCCCAAGGCCGCAGGCTCCGTCTCATCCCGACCTCGAGACCGCGGGCTCCGTCTTGTCCGACCTCGAGGCCGCGGGCTGTGTCTCGCCCGACCCCAGTGGGTGCGTGCTCTGTCCCGCCCGACCCTAAGGAACGCGGTTTCCGTCTCGCCCAGGGTCGAGCTTCCTATTATATTAAAAAGAGGAAGGTCCGGACAGGCAATGGGTATTTTTTTTAAAATGAGTCATAAGCTAGCTCTAGGAATTTTTTATATTTTAATAGAAAAAAGAGAAAAGTTAGCTCTTCATTAAGAGCTAGGTTCATACACATATTTCATGATCATATGAGAGTGTCATATGAGGCTATCTATGTTATGAGCTATATGCTAAAAATTAAGATTTCTAGAAGTTAATACAAATGAATATTATTCTATATTTGGTTACAATTGTGTGTTTGGTGTGGTCATAAGGAGGGATCACACTTGAGTAGTGTCGGGTATCGATATTAAGGATACCCAAAGCAAGGAAGTGAACGCCCATGCTTACTTCCCCGGATGGCTCGAGACGTATTAAAAGGTCTCGCCCGACCCCAAGGCACGTAGGCTCATGTCTTGCCCGACCCCTTGGGTACGGGCTCCTATATCGTCCGACCCCAAGGACGCGGGTTCTGTCTTGCCCAAGGCCAGCAGGCTCCGTCTCGCCCGACCTCGAGACCGCGGGCTCCGTCTTGCCCGACCTCGAGGCCGCGGGCTGTGTCTCGCCCGACCCCGTGGGTGCGGGCTTCGTCCCACCCGACCCTAAGGACGCGGTTTCCGTCTCGCCCAGGGTCGAGCTTCCTGTTATATTAAAAAGAGGAAGGTCCCGGACAGGCAATGGGTATTTTTTTAAATGAGTCATAAGCTAGCTCTAGGATTTTTTTATATTTTAATAGAAAAAAGAGAAAAGTTAGCTCTTCATTAAGAGCTAGGTTCATACACACATTTCATGATCATGTGAGAGTGTCATTATGAGGCTATCTATGTTATGAGCTATATGCTAAAAATTAAGATTTCTAGAAGTTAATACAAATGGATATTATTCTATATTTGGTTACAATTGTGTGTTTGGTGTGGTCATAAGGAGGGATCACACTTGAGTAGTGTCGGGTATCGATATTAAGGATACCCAAAGCAAGGAAGTGAATGCCCACGCTTACTTCCCCGGATGGCTCGAGACGTATTAAAAGGTCTCGCCCGACCCCAAGGCCGCAGGCTCCGTCTCGCCCGACCCCTTGGGTACGGGCTCCGTCTCGTCCGACCCCAAGGATGCGGGTTCTGTCTTGCCCAAGGCCGCAGGCTCCGTCTCGCCCGACCTCGAGACCGCGGGCTCCGTCTTGCCCGACATCGAGGCCGTGGGCTGTGTCTCGCCCGACCCCGTGGGTGCGGGCTCCGTCCCGCCCGACCCTAAGGACACGGTTTCCGTCTCGCCCAGGGTCGCGGGCTCCGCCCCGCCTGACCTCGAGGATACGGGTTTCGTCTCGTCTGACGGGGATCCATACCGCCGTCAACCACTCTAGGTCCAAGCGTATGGGGCTGGGTTAAAACTCTGACGCCAGGGAAGAGGCTGGCATGCCTCGATGTAACCCATGGCCATGACGGGCCATACCTGGGGATTCACATCAAGAAAAGTGTCGGGCGTGTCGGTGTTGTTCTACCTAATCCTCATACGGACGCTGACAGGCACGTCAGTTCACCACGACGTCCGCCGGAACGGAGTGGAACACCATGACCGGCAGATGATGCCTGCGCATGGCGGCAGTGACGAACAGGGCCACGACATGGAGCCGCCCCTGTTGACATCTACAGGATCAACGGGACCCGCATGAAGGAGAAGAAGGACCCGGCAACCCTGGAAGCCTTCTTCCCTCTCTCGTTCTTCTACTTTTCATCCTCTGTAACCCGTGCTTTCCCTTCATCTATAAAAGGGGAAGCAGGGCGTCCCATAGAGGGGGGATCTGAACACAAGAGCACGACATGAGCACACAGCTAAGCGGCAAGCGAGCTCTTAGCGACTTGGGAACTCCTACTGCAAACCAAGTGCTGGTAACACGAGCAGCAGCGAGCTGGACGTAGGGACGTTCTGCACGAACCAATATAAACCCTTGTATCCTCCGAGCGTTCGAACCAGATGCGCAAATACAAATTTACTCGTCGGTGGTCTGAAAACACCGACAAGTAGAGGCAGTTGCTACAAATCAAATATGTAGTAGTGTTGATTTCTTGTTTGATCCAAGCTCAATCTTAAACATATATAACAATCATTTATCATCCTCACCACCAAGTCAATCTCAACATCCCAAGCATGGATATTGATCAATATATCAACAAATATACCACGTAAATGGACCATATATATACCTAGGTAATTAAGGAAAGAACATAGATAAGTTGTCCAACTGAATACACGTAAATGGACCATATATACCATACATTACATAGAATTTAGTCATGTTTGTACTCAAATTTCTCATATTGTGTAGCATTTCATTCTATTGAAAGGTCAATGTACATCTTTTATGTGTCCATGTATACTACCTCCAAAAGGATGAAATTCTAGGTCTTTTCTTAGTAAAACTAACCAAAGTTTGACCAAATTTGTAAAAATGAGTATTAATATTTATGACACTAAATAGGTATATTATGAAAATACATTCTATAACAAATCCAACAACAGTTTTTTGGTATCATAAATTTTTCATTATGGAGGTAGTATAAGCTAACTACTAAGTTTGTGCCTTCAATGGCAACGATAGTCTAACCGAGAAGTGAGATTTAAATTTTAGCGATTGATTTGATTTTCTCTCTTCTTGTTGTCAGTATGGACTTTGAATTCAATAGATCCAAAATGTAACTTATGCTTCACAAGAAACAAGTGTCACCTCTTTACAAGTTAGAACGTCTCCAAACAATTTCGTTATTCGAATGAATGTAGCCACTAAGTTCGATCATGCAGCCTCCCTTTCTAGGCTCTACGCCAAGAAGGTACACATAGCAAACTACAGGTCATTTCCATTGTTCTCTAGCTTTGACACAGTTTATTTAACTTTGACTAAGCTTATAACGAAAAATACAAACATTCAAGTTACAAAACAAATGCACTTTATTTCACAGCAGATTTGATAAACTAATTTATGTTCAGGATGTGTGCGCACTTTCTATAAGAAAAATTCGTTAAATTGGTCAGGGAAATTTGACTTAGGATAACGATTTACATTTTGGAATAAAAGAAGTATATGCATATAATTTTTTTCGGAAAATAAAAAGGGGACTAAGAGTAACCATCAGTTTAATTAATATATTAAATAGCCGGGCCGAGGTGACGCAATTACCCCCGGCCCTCCAGATACATATACAAATACTGGTGCTAGCGCACCACTCGCGAGTCCAGCTCCAGCACGCAGATATTTGGAGGGGATAAATGGGATGCAGGAGACTGGAGTGCTAGCAGCTGCATCGCGGCGAAGTAGAAGTAGCCAAGTAGGAGAAGGAGTAGGAGCGGCACAGGCCAGGCGCGGGGCGAGAGCTTGACGCGGCAACCACCGCTGCGCTGCGCTGCACTGCAGCCCTCCCTCCCACTCCTCCGAGGTCCAGAGTCGGGAGAGCTCAGCAGCAGCTCATCAGCTCGCTCGCCATGTATGCTAGCTTTTGCTGCCATCCGTTCCGTCGCCCCCACCCTTTTCCCGTTTTCTGCTCTCCCCGCTTGCTTGCTTTTTCCTGCGATGAGATCTTTGGTTTGGTTGGTTTCTTTAAGACCTGAGCGTCCAAATCACCCTGCCTTTTGATCCCAATTTCCTCCTTTTCCCTTGCCCTCTCCCAACACAAAGCAAGATTCTTGCTTGGCCGAGCTATCTGCTAGCTGCTAGTGCTACTATTCTTGCCCGCACGATTGCTACTAGCAACGCATCTTATTTGACTTAATTAGCTTGCTTCTGTTTTCTTTCTTTCTTTCTCGTTATACAATACAATTTTTTCTCTGGTATATGTACATGTCTCTCTTTGAGTGTGTGTGTGTGTGTCTTCCTCGATGATGATGCATGTCGCGCGTCTGGGCTGGTCGATGAGCTAGCTAGTATCAGTAGCTAGCGCCATGGATCAGTGCTGGCCGGCCGGTGGTCTCTGCTGCTGCTGCTGCTGAGCACTAACTACCTCTCCCACTTGTTGTAGCTATGTCAGGAAAGATTTATCTGGTCGGCCGAGCTCTCCTTCTCTGAAACACTGAAGCTGCAGCTGCCTGACAGCCACTTTGCACGACGACACACAAAAGTGAGTTCTCCCTTTCCTTGTGTTCCTATTCCTTCCACTCTCTTTGTTTTCCCGTGCTTCCCTCCCTCAGCTGCGCTTAATTTGCTGGTTGCCGCGTTGTGTTGTGTGTGCTTTAAGCCAAGAGAACAGCTACCGGCCGATCGACCGAGATGGCGCACGATCCCAGCCTGGGCTTCGCTGACTACTTCTCGGCGGCGGCGGGCGCCACGGCGATGGACGACGACGACGGGGCGCCGGAGATCTATGGCTTGCACGCCGACATGGAGTACCTCGGCATGCGTGGCCTAGCCGCCATGCCCGCTGCGGCACACCACCATCATCATCACGGCCACGGCCACAGCAAGGCCGGTGTACTCCTCTACGACGACGCGGGGGCCGGCAGCGGCTCCACGGACAACGCCACCATGCACTTCCTGAGCGAGCAGCAGCATCCGAGCCAGCAGGCGCCGCTGTCGCTATCGCTGCACCGGCCGGACGGCGGCGGCGTGGGCGTGACGACGTTGCACGAGCAGCACCTCAGCGGCGGGTCGTCCCGGTACCATCAGCAGCAGCCGACGCCCGCGGAGTGGATGCAGCAGCACGACTACTCGCCGCAGGGGCCGCAGCCGCAGCACGCGTGGCATCTGCGCGGCTCCAGGTTCCTCGTCCCGGCGCAGCAGGTCCTGCAGGAGTTCTGCAGCCTCCCCGTGGACAGCAGCAGCGCCGCCACCTCCAGCAAGCGCGCCAACGCCGCCGCAAAGCCGTCCTCGCACCAGCAGCAGCAGCAAGAAGACGGCGGCGGCGGCGAGGGTTCGTCGTCATCGGCCTCGTGGGCGCCGTCGCCGCAGATCCAGGCCATGGACGCGCTGGAGCTGCAGCGGCTCAAGGACAAGCTCTACATCATGCTGGAAGAGGTGAGCTCTAGCTCGCAAGCAAGGCAGCTCGGGTCTCGCTAGCTAGCTAGCTAATCCATGATTAGGCTCTGGTCCAAGACGAATCTGAGGGGGTCGGAGAAGAAGAAAAGAAAAGAAAAGGCTAACAGGAAAGAAAGTACTAGGAGTTCAATTATGGTCGGGGCCTCGCGCTTCGCTTTTGGAAACCTCTATTCTCCCTCGCCCTGTCGCCCACCTTAGGTATCTTCCATCCATCTACGCTGGGGGCACTGGGGCAGGGGGGTCCCCTCCCTAGCCGTAGGACGTAACCGGCCACCCCCGGCCGGCCGGACGGCCGGTCATACATGCCATGCGGCTGTGCTGTGCTGTGCAGCCTGCGGCAGACTCGCGCGCACAGTCTCTGCACAGCGCCATGACTCTGGGAGTGCAAGGACCTGCTGCCTTTCGCTTCTGCATGCTGCTAACTACACTGCCCTTCTTTGCACGCCCATGCCTTGCCATTGAATGCCTCGGCTCGATCGCACACAAGTCACGCAGACACAGGCAGTTTTTACTGGTGCTGTGCTCAGCTGTTGCACCAGTCAGCTGCAGTTCGATCGGCTCGGCTAGCTCATGCATGTGAATTGGACCTCGCAGTCGCAGTTGCAGAGTTCTAGTTCGAGGGGGTGGGTCACCAGAAGGGCGGCAGAGGCAGCAGTGGGGCAGTGGCTCTGGACGAGGACGACCACTGCACAAGTTACTGCACCGGCAGTTGTTACCGTTTCACTGTTACATTGGCCGGCCATCACTTGCTACTGCGCGCGTCGCTTCGGTCTACGTGTGTCCTGCCTCTGCCTGCACCTGTGGTGGCAGTACTTGTTGTTGCGTACTAGTACTCTACGAATCTAGCTAGTGGAGCAACTAGTAGGGGGTGGAAAAGTATGCATGGAATGCGTCTGTAAAAAATGTCGATTCGATGGAGCTTGTTTTTACGGTATATTGTACATGTATAGTCATCGTCATGTACACGTACATACGGTGCTGAAGAGGTTGCTGCATTGCACGTTCGCGTGCACAACATTGCAGGTGGACCGGAGATACCGTCGGTACTGCGAGCAGATGCGGGCGCTGGCAGGCGGGTTCGAGGCGGTGGCCGGTGAGCGCGCGGCGGCGGCGTACACGGCGCTGGCGTCGCGCACCATCTCGCGGCACTTCCGGAGCCTCCGGGACGGCGTGGTGGCGCAGCTGCAGGCGGCGCGGAGGGCGCTCGGGGAGAAGGACGTGGCGGTGCCCGGGATGACGCGCGGGGACACTCCGCGGCTGAGGGTGCTGGACCAGTGCATCCGCCAGCAGAAGGCGCTCACCCAGGCCGGCATGATGGAGAGCCACCCGTGGCGCCCGCAGCGCGGGCTCCCCGAGCGCGCAGTCACCATCCTCCGGGCATGGCTCTTCGAGCACTTCCTGCACCCGTAAGCATGCATGATCGATGCACTTCCCTTCCATGTTATTTTTTTTTCCTACTCCGATCCGGCCTACTATATATTCTGAATGTTAGTTTGATCTTGTTACTTGTTAGGGCTTATTATTACAAGGGTAGGTCGGTTTTCAATCGGTTTTATATATTTTATAAGCTGCTGATTACTACAGTTTTTTTATATATGAACTGAACACAAGTGCAAGGGCTAGTGTTAAGCAGCTAGCAATCGAGCTACCAAGCAAGCTATCTCACGTCACTAAGCTTGTCAGTGGTACATGCTACTACTAGCTAACACAATTAGTTAGACTGTCTTCAATAGGTGACCCATATGGACACCTAAATTCAAAATAGGTAGCAGAAGACCTAAAATCAGCCTCTAACAGGCACAACCTTAAATATGAGTATCCTCTCTCCTGAAAACCCATTTGCAGAAATGATTCTCTTTTGGGTCTTGTTGTTGGAGAGGATGTCAAGAATGGATATTGAACCCTTTGACTATAGCGCTACCCAAATGTTGAATGAGTATTGTATTCTGGGTGTCGTTGTTGGAGATAGTCTTAGCGCATGACCATAGTGTGTGATAGATGGTATCTTCCAGTTGGCTTAGTTTTCTTGGAACGATTTATTCCACACGCCGCAGCATTGTTCTTTCCGGACCACAGTTTGTCTTGGCCGGTACTGCGCATCAAATGCTTGCTCAAATGGCCATGAGCCAAATTTGTCCAACAGATGCTACTTAAGCATAGACGTAATGTCATGCGTCCTTACTAATTCAGTGATGCAAGCCACCAGCTAGCTACCTGCCTTCCTCATGGTTTTCTTCATGCATGTGTAGTACTATAGCTTTTAATTTGTGTTTGAGCTCCATCACAAGCATCATATATGTCTTTTCATTCACACAATTAAATTGAATACATATACTACTACTTCATGCATGCGCTAGTGTTGTTAGTATTTTGTTTTTTTTTTCGGAAAAAATAATCAAGGAGCCCCAAACTTAATTAATATTCTGTTCGTATATCTCATATATCATCTCACAGGTATCCAAGCGACGTGGACAAGCATATCCTGGCTCGCCAGACGGGCCTCTCACGGAGCCAGGTACGTACGTGCCAACACACACACTTGCGAGCTACTTCAGCTGAACGAGAAACTATGTCTATATATGTATCATCCACGTCACTATAAAATAAATTAAAACTTAAATAGAAGTAAATAAACGCAAGAAGGTTGAAATTTCAACATTATATTTATAATTGCCATGTTGTTTGCATCGATCGGGCATTATACGTTTGAATTGAAGAATATGATAATATGCGTGTGCCAAACTGATTACACTACTTATATGCGATTGCGTGTTGCGTCCTGCTGATGATGATTCTTTCGATCCGCGTCGCGTAGATGACACATCAATTCATTGGTTGCCATGTCATGGTCGCGCCATGTCCTCTTGTGCGTTGCAAATGTCTCGACGAAAGATTCTTTGTTTAAGCGTCCATGATCCGCGTAGCTCTCAGTACAACGACACGTACACGATGACAGCATGCTTGCATTCCCATGCCGCAGGTGTCCAACTGGTTCATCAATGCGCGGGTCAGGCTGTGGAAGCCAATGGTGGAGGAGATGTACGTCGAGGAGATGAAGGCCGAAGGCCAGCTGGAAGACGGCGGCAGCGGCGGGGACCAGCAGCAGGGCGTCGTCAGCAACAACGCTAACCCTAGCAACGCCGCCGCCGAGGCGGCTGATGATGGCTGCGGGGACAACGGCGCCGTCGTCGTCGACCGGAAGCCGACGCGGGCACAGCTCCTGCACGACGCGGGCTCGCTCGCCTCGGTCGTCAACATCGGCGGCTCGCGCGCGGGAGCCGCCGCGCGGCCGCTCGAGAACTTCGGCATCATGGACCACCTCGACTTCGACGCGTACGGTGGCGGCGGCGGCCACCACGCCGGCGGGGGCTTCGGCGGCCGCGGCGGCGTGTCCCTCACGCTGGGCCTGCAGCAGCACGACTCCCACGACGGCGGCGGAGTCAACATCGCGTTCGGTGCGCCGCCGCCGCCCGCGCACCACCACCACGGCGCCGCCTCGGGGTACCTGTTCGCTCCGACGACGACGACGGCCGGCCATCAGATGGGCGGACGGCCTGCACCCGGGACAACACCACGTCCAGTTCGGCGGTGCCAGCATCGACGGCGAGGCGGCGCAGCACGGGCAGGAGCACTACCGGAGCGTGCAGGGCACCGGGTTTCACCTCCTGCGTGACCTGGCCGGGTGATCTGATCCACCACCCATCGGCGGTCGGTCCCTCGCGAGCTCTAGCTCCGAGTGAGTTGTGACCGATGGGGACGTCGTGCCGGTGCCTAGCTACCTACGGGTGCCGGCCGCTGCTGCCGGTTGCATGACATGCACTCGCGCGCGCTGTGTACACCTGATTTGTTTGGCCTGTTGCTTGCCTGGCTCATGCCGCTCTTGGTCTCGAACGCCACCGCCGCTCGTCGACGCCGGCGCGCGGTTTGGCCGGGTTCGGATTTCGGATCGCGAGCAGTTTGGACGCGCGTAGGTGCAGCTAGATAGTAGTAGTAGCCCGCCGGAACTGCGTAGTTGAAACACGCATGCATGCAGCTTAAAGCCCTTTGGCACGGCTCATCCAAAACGGTTTCATCAGGTGAAGTTAAAGTCGGTGAAGCCAGAAAAAACTAATTTTTTCCAGCTTCTAGTTCATTTTAACCCGGCTTACAAAACGGCTTCACGCTACAGTGCCTCGATTTATGCAAAATAGATAAAGCCGAAGTCGGCTATAAGCCGTGCCAAAAAGGCCCTAAATTGCATTATTGTTTGTCAAATTGGTGAAGGATTCAACAGCTCAATTTATGCCAGGCGATATGATGTTCCTGACAGAATTTTCATCAGGTCATATGTGGCTAGGCGTAGGTCTCGTTTGGATCGGTTTAACTTTTTATAAGGTGAGAGAGCTAGTTAATAGCTACTGTAGCTTTTTATAGTTTTTTTATATGTTGGAGTATAAGCTAGACTGTTTAGATCAGCTAGAGTTTTTTTTTAACAACTATCAACTTAGTTTAGTTAATCCTAACATGATAGTAGTTTACCTAAGGCATGGCAGTGAAGGAGAGAAGAGTCACCCTACTGGCTACTGCAGCTTGCGAACATGCATGCAATATGCGCCAGGATTGAATCCTAGCAGCAAATAAACTTATGACACTACTGTCAAAGCATAAATGAGTCATTAATACATGGATGTAGGCGTGAAAAATCAGTAATAAATACTTTCCCCAACTGTGTTATATTAATATAAGTTCATTGGTTTATCCTAAATTCTAAAGTTACTTTTTTTAATTTTGACCATAAATTAATAAAATTTATATAGGTTAACCACGCAAGATTAATTAGTATAATCTGATTTCAGTATAAAAAATTCATAAAGAATAATTTACTCTCTTCATTTAAGGTAATATGTTTTGTTAGATGACGTATGCTAGTCAACCAATGTTAAAAAAAGTTAAACTTTGTACAAATGTAGATGACTTATTTATATCTATGGTTGGATGAAGTTGCCATTTGAATTAATATATGCAGCAGCGTGAAGAATCAAATATATATAGTTAACACAAGTGAGTAAATATCAACGAGTTTTCCTACAGAAATAATAAAAAAAGAAAGAAAGATCGGCAGGTATGTAAAATACATAAAAGATGTCGATCGCAATCGTAGTTAATCGTCGGGTCGTTGCTTGCACTGCCCAAACACTGCAACCAGCAATCATTAGGCATACTTAAGCAAAATTTTAATTATTTTTGTTGAGACCACAATGACGGATTTGTGTAAAGCTTCCAGGATTTGGTCAGGTAGGATGTCACTATCGTATCTGAAAGTTCTAGCGTCACAACAGGAAGAAGAACAAAAGATGTCCATCGTCATATCATATCGCAAATGCTGTTATCTCAGGAACACCTTACCTTCGTCACTAGCATCGTGCTTTACATATTCAAGATTCGTCCTCGTACGTGAAGTAGGGGTAAAACACCTTTTTTTTAAGATAAGTGCTAGTTAATTGTACCCATAACACCCCCCCCCCCCCCCCCCCCCTCCGTCACTTACCTCAAAATTTGAATTGAACCCAATTCAGTCCGGTTTGACCCTCCAACCACTGCTACAGAACCATTTTCGAGGAGCGGCTCATAACTTTTGTAGGGACGGTTTGGCCAGTCGCTTCCTATCCGAACCGTCTCTACAAATCATGCATTTGTAGGGACGGTTCTCAGGCCGCCCCAATAAATCGATTTGTAGGGGCGGCCTGTAGTACTAGCCATCTCTATAATACCTGTTTGTAGGGACGGTTCAATCTAGAACCGCCCCTATAGTATGTTTTTTCGCAAAAAAAATCAAATTTACAATTCAAATTCGACCAGAACACTGTTTGTTTCCACATATTCCATCCAGCAGTTCGCGTTGTCAAACGCCCCGCGATCCAATGTTCCGAACCACGTTCGCATTGCCGAACGCCCCGCAACCAGCGTTCCGAACCACGTTCGCGTTGCCGAACGCCCCGCGACCAACGTTCCGAACCGCGTTCGCATTGCCGAACGCCCCGCAACCAGCGTTCCGAAACCCCTTATACTACAAGCACAAGAGTATTATATAAACTACAATTACAAGTCTAATTCACAAGAATATATACAATCCATCATTAAATATACAAATTTCATACACATTGTTATCAACGTCCTAGAGCTAGCCTTTCAGTCTCACGAAGGTGTTGGTACAGAGGATTTCTACCTAAGTCAGACTCTCTGATCATGGTAGGCGCCTTTGACGTGTACAATCTAGGTCCAATATGGAAGTTGCAAAGGTCCGCCGACGAGCTCTAAGAGTTGGTCATCCTTGTATGGGTCTCTTTTTATTCCTTTCTCTTCTTTCCACTACAAGAGAACAAGTTTCAGTTTAATATTTTATACCATATACGAAGTTTTTATACTACGGGTGAAGAGGTTCAAACTTACCCTTAAGGGGTGTCTCCTGTAGGCACCGGTGTTACTCATCATAGAACATATATAGTATCCACAATGTACACTCCCAAAGTTCGGCTTAGAGCACTGTGTGTTTTGCATATGAAAATATTAAGTAATGCTTTTGACAGCCTATGTAATGGAGTACTGAAGAAGTAAGTTACACTTACCGCACATAGTATTTTTATAGCCAGCTTTTCATTCCTTGCTATATCATGTCTTCCATGATGATTAGTGACATAGAACCTAAATGCTCTGTTCGAATTATTTTAGCAAATACAACTTGTTAGTATCCAAAAGTGAACAGTTACAAGTATGTATATAAACATATAAGCTAATGAGGATTGTCGATATGTATACTGTCTTGAGAATCGATATGAAGTCTTTGTATGTCACTGGGTCCCTATCTATTGAATCAAAGGCCCATGCCATGCTCCTCCCGACATCGACGGCTATACAAATTCAGTGGTTGCTTGCATGGATTTAATCATAGAACTAGATAAGCTCTTTTGCATCGAATAAAATATATCGAACAAAGCTTTAAGTATAGAGTTAAACTTACTTGAAGTTGTATGGTAGCCATATAGTAGAGTGTTGTTGGAGAGTTTTGAAAGCCAGAGGCAATGTATGCCGCAACCTTAAGGGACTCTTCCCTTAGTTTCACCGTACGGATGTGCTATTTCTCCCGAAGAGTCTTTACAGCAGCTAACTCTTTGGCATCCAGTTTCCACTATTTAGGGATAATTAAAATTTGTTTGGGCTATAGCTTGAGGGTCTATATACCTAGCTTTTCACACTTGGCATTTGTTTGACAATGTGCACTTGCATTCTATAAATCACGGCAGTAGGTTAGTTACAACAAAATTCAAACATTACATTCATATCATATCAGGAGGACAAGGACTTACAAGGCACCACGTGCGAATTAGATTCATCTTCATTTCTCTAGGTGAAAGCATGTGTGCATGTCATTGAAGTCAAAGACAAATTTTTCCGGCTGGACTTCTAAATGTGATGGTGGGGAAGCATGCTTGTATGAGGTATATGCTCTGTTGGGAGAACACGCAAGTATCAATCATGGAACATTCTCATTCCAAGTGGTAGGCGCTGGATGTCCCAGGTTTGGTAGGAAGGGCTTGCCTCTTTGATATGTTTTTGGGCAATCCTTTGACCATTTGATGGCATCAACATTTGGATTGCTGCTTTGCAATTTGGTGGAGTTTGCTAGTGACAGCCTCCTCAGAACCCCAGTGATGGGACTTTTTTAACTTGGTTCTCAGGCTTGAACTGGTCATGGGAAATACCACTTGGACATCGACCGAGACGTATTTCATTCAGAACATAAACTAGGCCTTATGGTGATTGGATGCTTTCTTTCGAAGTTTCTATTCAGGCACTGTCCTTGCATCTTCTTGTGCATCACCTTCTTTAGGAGGCACTCATTGTTCATGTATCGGTTGTGCTTATTGAGAAGACTGGCATCTCATCATGCACTTGCTCGGTATGAGCTGGAGAAGGTTGTGGCATCTCATCAGGCACATGCTCGCTAGGAAGCGGGGAAGAATGTGGTATCTCAGGAATGTGGTGGTCACAAGATGGTGAAAATATCTCTCTGACCTCAACAACTTGCTCTAAATTTGGGAGAGGGGGAGGCGGCGAAGAAATAGTCAATATAATGTCCCATTTGTGCCAGAGGATGAACTGCCCCATAATATCTCCAAGTAACACTAGCCCCTCAGGAGTTGCGTAGTCTATCCTCCACTGCATGAACTCGAGATTCACGGTATGCACCTCGACCCTAGTGTAGTCCAGTGGTATCTTATTATTGTGGTGTAAGCCACCAGGAGGATGTGCCACACCTGTTGCCACCTCCATCATAGTGTTCTGCCAGTCGCTGAGAAACACCAAGGTGCAACTAGTTGGTTCCTGTATGCGATCGACGAGGGTTGTGACTGTAGTGGAACCTTGGCTGCTAGGAACTTTCGAAGGGCTACCAACTAATGCCAGTTCTCTCAGTGGCGTCACTAATATCCGTGGCTCCGTAGACAGTCCTTGCTCCTCCAGCGTCTTTGCAACTAGAGCCTTTACTTGGAGCTCAAGATTAGTCTCTCGGTCTCTGCCATGTTTCTTGTACATGTGCTTGTTCCCTTCGAATCCTTGCTTCCAGGTTGTCCTTTTCCCTAGCTCCCTGGTGCGGCCTAGTGTGCTCCTTGTTTCCCAAGCCAAGGCTAAGCTCGTCCCTCTCTCTGAAAGGATTGAATGGGCCCTTCTCCTTGTCTTCATCATATTTCAATATCCTTGATACTGCCTCTTGGGTCTCCGGCTTATCAAACTTAAGATTACTGCCGGATGATTCTGTACTCCTCGCATATATCTAATTCCTTGAGCGTACCTTCAAATTTATCACATCGATATTCCCAGCAGTTGTGGCCTCTTCGTCCATCTTCCTAAACTGCTCTTCCTTGGCATAGTAGCCACCGGGGCCTAGATGATGGTGGTGTTTGTTCCTTTTCGCCTAGCTCGGTGTTACGGGCACTGAGCTCCAATGCCTTCGATGAAGTCTTTTCAGCCACAAGCTCCTCCCATTGATTATGAGTTATTTTGCTAAACTCATTGAAGGGAAGTTAACCCCTTTGGATATACTTCGTATTGAGCTCCGACCTCCAACGTCGGAATGACTCTTCCATCATCCTGAAAGCATTTTTTTACCAATTCGTGCTTACCCTCCGAAAATCTAAAATTGAGCTTTAGCTGCCTATCACATAGTGCATTCTTTGTGTTCTCTAGTACCTCTTTCCAGTTAGGGATTACTAGGGTTCAATTTATCTCTTACTAGGGCCCCGATCGCATTACAGAATCGTCCTCTTAATTCCTTCGGCTCAAGGATCTCTCCTGCTGGTCGACCTCTGTTATCACATAGCATTTCTTATCTAGATATAGATTTCCTTTTCTATCCCCTCATTTCTTCTTAGGCTTAGGTAGTCGTGGTTGTGTCTTGAGGTTGTGGAGCAGAGGCATCGTGATCCGTCTCTGTGGTTGTTGCCTCTGCTCTCTTTTCCTCTACTCCGTCTTGTCCAGCGAGATGTCGCAGACATCGACGTCGTCTTTTCCAAGTTTTAGGAGGGACCTGTATATACGACAGGTCAAAGTGTTAGTAGAGGTAACATAGCCAAAGCTTTAGCAAAATTTATATGCTAAGGCTTTTTCCCTACCTCCTCGTTCCGGTCAAAATCCTTGTCCAAATCTTCCTCTGTTGGCCTCCTTCTGGCATCACGTGGGAAAGGATCCTCAGGACTTACATATCCCTCTTCTGAGTCCTCATCATCATTATCATCAACTTCTTCGCCTTCAATAGCATCTCCTACTCTTCCTTCTGCTCCCCCTTCCTCCTCGTCACACTGCTCCTGAGTAAGCATCACTTCTAGATCCTTTTCTACCTCGTTATTGAACTGTTCCTGAGTAAGTTGGTCCTTTAGTGCTTGCTCCTCATAGGTTGGCTACTCATCATGCTTAGGGCATCGGGCTACACTGTCTGGTGTCCACGACATTATTTCACGCTTTGTTCTAATAGATGCAAGAAAGTGTGCTTTAGATACGCGAGAAGGTATAAGAAATAAAAAAGGTCTATAAACCAAAGTAGTCCTATAAAACAATAATATATCAAAAAAACGAGAAGTAGTAGTAGTAGAGGCCTCAGAAACATGTCAATCATCATCTGATCTTGAACTTAGAGCATCAAGGCATCATAACAGAGAAGAGAGGAGAAGGTAATGTAGGGGCGACTGCTAATGATGCCAAGTTCCTCACAAGTTCTTGATCATAAGCTCATATTCCATATAATGTATGGACTTAGACAATTTCATCATCGGCAAAACAAAGGAGAGGAGAGGAGAGGGGAGATTTGGTAAAAAAAAGCAACAGCTGCTTAACAAATATAGAGAGGAAAAGGTGTAAAAAAAGCAGCTGCTGCTTCCCAAACATAGAGGATAGGAGTTGACTGCTGCCACATGGTTGGAAGACCCCTGCAGATCAAAATCTGGTAACTTAGATGTGGTAAACATGGAGCAGCAACCACCTAGTAGTATAGGAAAGTGAGTAGAGTAGCAGCCAGCAGCTAGGGAAGATAGTAGAGTAGCAGCCAACTAGTAGTAGTAGGAGTAGCTAGCAGTAGCAAGTAGAGTAGTAGTAGTTCAGTAGCAAGTAGAGTAGTAGTAGTAGTTCAGTAGAGTAGAGTTAGAAGATCGCAAAAGAGGTAGAGACATAGTACAGAGTCAAAAAAATAAGAGAGAAGAGTAAAAAAATCTGTAAGCAACAGCAGTAGTTAAGTAGAGTCAACAGAGTGAGGTAGAGACATAGCAGCAACAGTAGTTAAGTAGAGTCAAAAAATCCAGTAAGTAGTGGGCAAGCAAGCACAACAAGCAGCCACCACCTCAGGCATTTTAAATTTGCAGAGAGTAGAAAAATGATAGAAGAGCAGCAGGAACAACACTTAGTAGTACAGAGTAGAGAGAAGAGCGGCAAGAACAGCAAGCAGCTAGTAGGAGTAGGAGTAGCTAGTAGTAGCAAGTAGAGTAGTAGTAGTTCAGTAGAGTAGAGTAGTAGTAGTAGTTCAGTAGAGTAGTAGTAGTAGCCAGCAGCTAGCAGTATCAACACACATGCAAGTGAAATCAACTAATAAATAAATAAAACTACATAGGCATCTTTGCACTATATAAGAGATGGTTGTGTCTTGTTTGATTAATTTCTTTTTTGGTTGCTTTTGTGTTTTCTGTACTAGGAACTTCAGGTAAAAAAAGACAGCAACAGCCTTGCTCAAGAGGGGTTGGCATGGCAGCCCGCTGTGCTATGTTTGCCAAAACCAGAAATGGTTAATCATATACTCTTGGAGTGTGCTTTTGCCCAATATAGTTGGTGTTGTATAAGAGATGCCTTTGGCTTAGAGGGCTTTCCGCTATGAATACAGGAGGCGATCGCTGGCTACCAAGGAGGCTAGGAATCCCTAAGCGCGTATGTTTCTCTTTTTCTTTTGCAGGTTTGGCTTGGGCCATCTGGAAGAATATGAACAAAATGGCTATTAAGAAGAACTTAATTTCCAACTAGACCAGATGCAGTTATTCATGCCACTACCAATTCATGCCCAGAACATGTGAATATCAGTCTTATTGGTGTCTTGAGTACTGATCAGTCTTAGATAGACAATGAGTTGTTGGAAATGGCCCAAAAGTGGAAAATTGTTGGTATGTTAAAACTTCATCAATCAGCAATGTCCTTGAAAGAACTGACTTTCTTCTTTTTTATGCACACTTCAGTATCTATCTCGACTGATGAACCTAAATGACTGCATAGTGGTCAGCTTAGATATAATAGATTTCTTTTCCCAACATATTCCAGTGAGAACTAACTTTATATGTATTGAGCTGTTTATTCTTTTGCTTTTGATTTATTATGTTAATTGGATTATAGAGCTATCGTTCTGATATCATAATCGTCTTAACCTTTGAAAGAACTAGGTGCAGTTGGATATAATCAGTGAATTATCACTTCAAATATTTAACGGGTTTAGAAAAGAAAAGAAAATATGGGATTATAGGAAGTAGCTAAAATATCCACTCCTAAAATTGGTTGAATCTGTTGTAATACTTTGATTTCCTACTATTTCAAGGGAGTGATTAAGTTATTTGATATTTACTCGGCACCTCGGTTGCCATGTTCAGTAGATTATTAGTAGTTATTATTACTATTGCAAATGACCTTTGGATGGTGTTTAAGCTGCTAGTTTTCTTGGCTCTAATAATGAAAGAAACATTCATGTTGATATTACGCAGGAGTTGACTTGATTAGTGGTGTCACATGTGATGGTCCATATGAATGGCCGGACAAGACCGATTTAGAATGGGAGTTCAAGAGGGATCAGTCAAGTGAATCTTTTCATGTCAGTATTGACACTTTCCTACACATCCAAAACAAATATTGTACCTGATATTCACTTCATTTCTTCTATAGGTGATTGCCTATGACTTTGGCATCAAGCATAATATGTAAACCGATCAATCTTGTGGTTTAGTCAGGTTTCCCTAGCAGCATGGTTATATTTTTCCACATCCTAGGTTTTTTTGTCTGTTGTTATTTCTGCCATTTAAAAATTTAGCATATAAGTCGTAATCCGCGATCCTTAGCAGCCAAATAAAATAAATCTTATCGAATAGTCAACCATCTAGCCAAGACATCACGTCATTCATAGGATGCATCAACTAGTAAGCATCAATGTATCATAATCATTTGGCCAAGGCATCACGCCATTCATAGAATTACATCATTCATACCTCTAGTTCGCTAAATTTAATTAGCTGTCAAAAATCATTAATGTATCATAATTATTTTTACTAATCAGTTCAATAGCAGCCATGATGAACTAATTTAGTCGGCTTGATTAGATGCATGAACTAGTCAGCATGTACTAATGACTTCAGCTATTTTATTTGTAATTTAAACTAATCAGATATCAACAGTTCGTGATCGAGTTACATGATTAATTATTCAAACAAAATGATTCTACTATAACTATATCATTGTGCGAAGTACGTTTGTCATTCAACACAATGTATGCAGTAACTCAAAGTTGTGAATACTGAGCAGTTCTTGAACTTAGTTTGAGATTAAGTAAAAAGGAAAAATACATGAGCAGTTCTTGAACTTAGTTTGAGACTACGTAAGTGACTTTCTTCCCAACATCAAATGGTCAACCAATTTTTTCCATGACGGCCAAAGTAGTCAATGAAAGTACCCAAAACCATCATGGATGGTCTTCCCTGATGGTAACTGCCAGAGATAAGATAGATAGACTGACCGGGGAAGCCGATGTTTGCTGATCGATGCCGGTGGAGGTGCGCGGACGCCAGTGGAGGCGCGGACGCTGGTGGAGGTGCGTGGACGCCGGAGAGCACGGGAAGGAGTGCAGACATCGGTGGAGGTGCGCGGAGGCCGGTGGAGGGGGCACGGACGCTAGTGGAGGGGGCATGGGTGCGGGTGGAGGGGGCGCGGACGCCGGTGGAGGTGCGCGAACGTCGGTGGAGGAGCGCGGACGCCGGTGGAGGGGGCGCAGGTGCAGGGAGGGGGCGCGCGGGTACGGAGATGGGGCGAGCGGGTGCGCCGTCGGCCGGGTCTGCCATGGCACCTCAAAGTCAGAAACCCTAGCGCCGCTGGCTGGTCGAAAACCCTAGGGCGGGGAGCAGGCGCGCGGGTGCGGGGAGGGGGCGCGCGGGTGTCGGGACAGGTCCGAGAGGCGGCGTCGGCAGGGCAGCCTGACGGCGTTAGAGGAAGAAGAGAGCGCCCAATAGGCTAACACCTGTGCGCCCTTGTATTTATAGTTGGGACGATTTCTAGGGGCGGTTCCTGATCCAGCCGCCCCTACAAATGCATTTGTAGGGGCGGTATCTGATCCAACCGCCCCTATAAATATTTTCTATTTCTTAAAATAATTAATTCTGTATTTTTATATCATAAAAACAGAAATTAATATAAAAACAATTGTGTATATGCACAAATATAATATTTTGTATTATTCTATATATAAAGAAATATATATAAAAACAATTGTAGTCAAAACAATATAGAAAACAAAAAAAATTAAAAATTAAAAATTTGAATTTTAAAACTTTGACTATAATTTTATGACATTAAATGAAATAAAATGATAGCTTCAAACCTGATTTTCGAACACTAAATAATTTCAGCTGTAAAGTTGATGAATATAAAAGTTGTATAACTCGTCAAGATCTCCTACTTTTATTTTGGTCATTTCTTCATTTCATAAAGTGTTAAGTGATTTCATAAAGTTTTAGTTGTAATAGAGTGGATGTTCAAATAGAGTCATCTGGATGTTGCAAAGGATAGTCTCACACACATGCATAAATATAGTCTCACACACATATAAAAATATATAGTCTTACACATGTACATAAATATATAGTCTCATACGCATGCATAAATGAAGTCTTACAAACACACACACAAACACTCCACGTTCAACAACTAGCTAGCCCGCTGTAACGACTTTCCTCTTGACACCTTTTCATTTTCATGGAAATGTGTATTTGGGGAGGTTCTTTTCTACAACACTAATCTTCTTAGGAAAGTTTGTGAATAGCGGCATCTTATCGTAGTTATTGTAAGCTTCAACATCGTCCACGCCATCAACTCCAATAATGTGCTATTTCCCGGAGGCAACCACGTGCTTTGTCTTCTTCTTTGGGGAGGTTACTTTGTGGGTCATACATATAGAAAACTTGTGTGACACATAAAGCGAGCACCCAAGGGTTATCTTGGTAGCCTAGATTCTCGAGGTCCAGGACTCTCAATCTGATCTCGTTCAGTTGGTGTTGTTTGATTCAGCGATATTGAAACAGGGCCACTGTTATATCCCTTCCATAGTCAAGTTCCCATATCTCTTTAATGATGCCAAAGTATTGGATCTTTCACCCTAATCCATCGAGAGCCTCTATTCGAACGCCATTGTTTTGGTTCATATATTTACTATCCTTTGTGTGGGTATAGTACGTATACCCATTGATGTCATAAGCATTTCAAGATGTCACTTGTCTCGATGGCCCCTTGAAAGCTCTAGTTTGGTTTTGGTTAATTGATGAAACCCTAAGTGCTAACCTAGTTTATCAAGAATGATTATGAGATAGGTAGCACTACTCCAAGTGATGAAGCAATGGCGAAGATCATGATAATGGTGATGGCATGGTTATGGTCAAATGCTTAATCTTAAAAAAGAAGAAAGAGAAAAACAAAAGGCTCAAGGCAAAGGTATAAAATGTAGGAGCCATTTTGTTTTAGTGATCAAGACACTTAGTGAGTGTGATCACATTTAGGATAGATAGCCATACTATCAAGAGGAGTGAAACTCGTATCGAAATGCGGTTATCAAAGTGCCACTAGATGCTCTAATTCATTGCATATGCATTTAGGATCTAGTGGAGTGCTAACATCCTTGAAAATGTTTGTGAAAATATGCTAATACATGTTCACAAGGTGATACACTTAGTGGTTGGCACATTTGATCAAGGGTGGTGAAGTTTAGGTGCAAGGGTAAGAAACTCCACCGGTGGAGTGTCCGCCCGTTGAGTGCGGATAGTCCGACGGTGCCACCGGCGTCCTAGACAAAAAAGTTGGAGGTCACTGCAAGTGACCGGACACTGGCCTCGGCTGGACTGGTGCGTCTGGTCAGTGGCAGCAGAGGGTGCGCACGTTGGTCTATTGACCGGATGCTGGGTCACTCAGCGACTGGACGCTGATAGGCTGCGTTCGGTCAAACTGATGGGTCTGCACAGTACATAGGGTATTGCACCGGACGCTGGTCTGTGTCCGGTCAAGGTGGACCGGACGCGTCTGGTCATAAAAATACGCCTCGGGGAGCTTACTGGAAACGACCGGACGCTGGGGCTTCAGCGTCCGGTCAGTTTTGCCAGAGCGTCCGGTCAGCTTCGTAGCCGTTAAAATCTGACGAACAGCATTTGAAGCTAGTGACGCGTGGCGTCCATCGGGCGACCGGACGCTGAGGGCCAGCGTTCGGTCAAGTCTGACCAGAGCATCCGGTCAGCCCGCAGTGTGCCTAGTGAAGGGGTACAACGGCTCTATTTCGTGGGGGCTTCTATTTAAGCCCCATGGCCGGCTCAAGCTCACTCTCTTGCACATTTTCATTAACATAGCAACATTGTGAGCTTAGCCAAAGTCCTCCCACTCATCTCTATCATTGATTCATCATCTTTGTGAGATTGGGAGATAATCCGAGTGCATTGCTTGAGTGATTGCATCTAGAGGCACTTGATATTCGTGTTGCGCTGTGGATTTCACTTGTTACTCTTGGTGGTTGCCACCACCTAGATGGCTCGGTGTAGCGGTGGAGGATCGACATGAGTTGGTGATTGTTCATGGCCATCTCCAGTGATTGTAAGGGGAGTTGTACCTTCCCCGGCGGAGCGTCAAAAGGTAACTCTAGTAAATTGCTCGTGTCATTGAGTTACCTCACTTGTGGGTCGATTCTTGTGGTGTCCAATCGTGTGGACGAGGTTTGTGAAACACCTCTTAGCCGCCGAACCACCAAGTGTTGGTCGACACAACAGGGACGTAGCGTGTTGGCAAGCATGTGAACCTCGGGAGAAAATCGATTGTCTCTTGTCTTTGGCATTCTCCCAGTGATTGGCTATATATTCTTCTTGTGATTGGTTCATCCCCTACACGTCGGTATAATCACCCTACTCACTTGTTTACATTCTTGCAAACTAGTTGATATAAGCTCTTTAGTGTAATTAGAATTGAGAGCTTGCTTTATTATTTACATTCATCTAGTTGAGCTCTTTAGAGTAGCAAGGTTGAGAGCTCTTAGTGAGTAATTACATAGCAAGTTTGTGTGCCTAAGTAATCATTGTAACTAGAATTGTTGGATAGGTGGCTTGCAACCCTTGTAGAGCTAGAGCAAGTTTGCATTACGCTATTTGTCATACTAATCAAATTGCTCTAGTTGGTTTGTAGATTTTTAAATAGGCTATTCACCCCCCTCTAGCCATATTAGGACCTTTCAAGTGGTATCGGAGCCGTGGTCACCGTTTGATTAAAGGCTTAACAACCTCAGTGTCAAATTATGGCTCAAGTTGTGTTCAACCATGTGGGGGCAAACCACCGTTCTTTGATGACACATGCTATGGTTATTGGAAGAGAAAGATGAGGATGTATCTTGGTTCAATCAATGATCAAGTATGGGAAGTGACCGAAAATGACTATGCTATCATTGATCCTGATGATCCAACCAATCAAGATAAGATCAACAAGCAATGTAATATAATGGCTCTCAACACCATATACAATGCCATTGATTCCAAAGTGTTTGAGCAAATCAAGGATTGTGATAGAGCAAATGAGGTGTGGAAGAGATTGGAGGAAACATATGAGGGCACTCCGACGGTGAAGAGTGCCAAGTTGTATATCCTCAAGGATAAATTGACAAGCTTCAAGATGAAGAAAGATGAGAGCATTCCGAAGATGTTCCATCGATTACAAGTCATTGTCAATGACTTGAAGGTATTGAGAGAGAAGATCAAGGATGATGATGTCTCCCATCGATTCTTGATGTGCTTACTTCCAAGATTTGAGATATTAAGATTGCTCATCATAAGAGGAGGATTGAAGGACATTACTCCCAACCAAGTACTAGGTGATGTCATGACACAAGAGACATACCGTGTGGAAAGGGAGGGGGATGACAAGGAGGACAAGAAGGAAGAAGAGGACAAGAAGAAGAAAAATATAGCATTCAAGGCTAGTTCATCATCATACAAAAACAAGGGCAAGTCCAAGAAAGAATCAAGTGATGATGAAGATCTAAGTGATATTGATGATGAGGCTATGGCTCTCTTTGTGCGCAAGATGGGCAAGTTCATGAAGAAGGGCTATGGTGCAAGAAAGAGAAGAGATCACACCAAGAAGAAAGAGTATGTGAGAAGATGCTACAATTGCAAAAGCCCCGATTATATAGTAGCAAATTGTCCATACAATAGTGACAATGATGAGGATGAGAAGAAGAAGCACAAGGAGGATAAGAAAGAAAAGAAGGAGAAGAAGGAGAAAAGAATGACCTTCCAAAAGAAGAAGAAGGGTGGAGGCTATGTGGTCACATGGGATAGTGATGGCTCTTTGTATAGTGATAGCTCTAGTGATGATGACAAGAAATCTATCAAGAGAGCACTAGCAAGCATTGCCATCAACAACAAGCCCTCCATCTTTGACACTCCATCGACGTGCCTCATGGCAAAACCTACCAAGGTAAAATATGATATTAGTGATGATGATGAATGTGAAAGTGATGCTTGTAGGAGTGATGATGATGATGATGAGGAGTACTCCAAGGAGGAGCTTATGGACATGTGTGAGCAAGTGCATACTTGCTTTGAGATGAAGAGAAAGGAGTGCAAGGAATTAAACAAGAAAGTCAAATTTCTTGAGCAATCCCTTGATGAGCTCAATGCAACTCATAAGAGGCTAATGGAAGCCTATGAGAAGCTTGGCAAAGCTCACTCTAAGCTTGAAAATGCTCACTCCTCTCTCATTGAGCAAGTTAAGAAGGAGGAAGCCAAGAAGGAGCAAGTGATAGTAACATGTGATGTGGGTCTAACATGTAATCTTATTGATGAATCTTTTTATGAACCCATTATTGTTGCTCCCACTAACACTTCTTGTAGCACAACCATTACCACTTCACCTATGAATGATACATCACTAATGGTGGAAAATGAAACCCTCAAGAAGGAGGTGAATGAGCTCACTCGTGCCTTAGGCAATGCCTATGGTGGAGATGCCCGCTTGCTAAAGTACTTGGATAGCCAAAGGTTTTCTCTCAACAAAGAGGGATTAGGCTATACCCCCAAAAAAGGCAAGGCGGCCTTTGTCACTCCCAAAGCTAGCTTTGTGAAGGGCAATGGTCAGTTTTGCAATAGATGCAAGAAAGTTGGGCATATAGAGCAAAATTGCAAGACTAACAAGAACACGCTACCTAATGTATCCTTAATCAAATTTGATTCTTGTTACATGCTTTATAAGGGTGCCAATGGTGTGAAGGCTAAGTTCATTGGTACACCAATTGTGGGCCCAAAGAAGAAGGCCATTTCAGTACCAAAGACCTTGGTGATTAACCTACAAGGACCCAAGCAAGTTTGGGTACCTAAAAGGAATTGATCTTCTTTTGTAGGTAAATTATAAAGCCGGAGAAAGGCATTGGGTGCTTGATAGTGGGTGCACACAACACATGACCGGTGATTCAAGAATGTTCAATTCAATCAATGAAAGTGAGAGCAATGTGATTGATAGTATCACATTTGGTGACAATAGCAAAGGCAAGGTCAAAGGGCTTGGTAAGATTGCAATATCCAATGACTTGAGCATTTCCAATGTGCTACTAGTAGAGAGCTTGAACTTCAACTTATTGTCGATAGCTCAATTATGTGATCTTAGATTCAAGTGCATATTTGGTGTGGATGATGTAGAGATCATAAGTGTAGATGGCTCTAACTTGATATTCAAAGGATTTAGATATGAGAATCTATACTTAGTTGATTTCAATGCTAGAGAAGTTCAATTGTCAACATGTTTGATCACTAAGTCTAGCATGGGTTGGTTATGGCATAGAAGGCTTGGTCATGTTGGAATGAAACAATTGAACAAATTGATTAAGCATGACTTAGTTAGAGGCTTGAAAGATATCATATTTGAGAAGGATAAGCTATGTAGTGCATGTCAAGCCAGAAAGCAAGTTGGTAATACACATCCTAAGAAGAGCATAATGAGCACATCTAAGGCATTTGAGTTGATGCACATGAACTTGTTTGGACCAACCACATACACTAGCATTGGTAGAAACAAATATGGATTTATGATTATGGATGATTTCACTAGATACACATGGGTATTCTTTCTTGTTGATAAGAGTGATATGTTTGCAACATTCAAATCATTTGTCAAAAGCATTCACAATGAGTTTGAAACCACAATCAAAAAAGTTAGAAGTGACAATGGTACTAGATTCAAGAACACTAGAGTTGATGAGTTGTGTGATGAATTTGGAATTAGACATCAATTCTCGGCCAAGTATAGACCTCAATCAAATGGGCTAGTTGAAAGAAAGAATAGAACCTTGATTGATATGGCAAGATCAATGTTGAGTGAGTACAATGTGAGTCATTCTTTTTGGGCCGAAGCAATCAACATGGCTTGCTACTATAGCAACTGACTCTATTGTCACCCCATGATGGAAAAAACACCTTATGAGCTATTGAATGGAAGAAAGCCCAACATAGCATACTTTTGGGTTTTTGGTTGTAAATGCTATATATTGAAGAAAGGCACTAGATTGAGCAAGTTTGAAAAGAAATGTGATGAAGGTTTCTTGCTTGACTACTCAACTACTAGCAAGGCTTATAGAGTTTAGAATTTGGCTAGTGGTACTCTTGAGGAGGTTCATGATATGGAGTTTGATGAAACAAATGGTTCCCAAAAGGAAGATGAGAATCTAGATGATGTAAGAGGCATTCAATTGATTAATGCAATGAAGAACATAGACATTAGTGAGTTAAGGCCTAGAGATGTGATTGATGTTGAAGATGACAAGAATCAAGTGCTCTCTAACTCAAATGTGCAAGCTAGTGGTTCTCATGATCAAATCCAAGCAAGCACTAGTAATGGCAATGTGCAAGATCAACAAATGGCTAGTTCATCATCTCAACCAAGTGATCATTCAAATGCTAGCAATCAAGTGCAAGTGCTTCAACCAACCAATGTTGCAAGAGATCATCCATTGGACACTATCATTGGTGATATTTCAAGAGGTGTGCAAACAAGATCAAGATTGGCTTCATTTTGTGAGCATTTCTCATTTGTGTCATCCATTGAACCTAAGAAGATAGATGAAGCTTTGAGTGATGTTGATTGGATCAATGCTATGCATGAAGAGCTAAACAACTTCACAAGAAACCAAGTATGGGATTTAGTTGAGAGGCCTAAGGATCATAATATGATTGGAACTAAGTGTGTCTTTTGGAATAAGCAAGATCAAGATGGGATAGTAATAAGGAACAAAGCAAGATTAGTGGCTCAAGGTTACACTCAAGTTGAAGGTCTTGACTTTGGAGAAATATATGCCCCGGTTACAAGATTGGAAGCAATTAGGATCTTGTTAGCTTATGCTTGTGCCCACAACATCAAGTTATACCAAATGGATGTGAAAAGTGCATTTCTAAATAGGTACATCAATGAGCTTGTGTATGTTGAGCAACCTCCCAGTTTTGAAGATAAGAAGAAACCCAACCATGTTTATAAGTTGAGAAAAGCTTTGTATGGATTGAAACAAGCACCTAGAGCATGGTATGAGAGATTGAGGGATTTTCTACTCTCTAAGGGATTCAAGATAGGAAAGGTTGACACCACTCTCTTCACCAAGAAGCTTGGGAATGACTTATTTGTAATGCAAATCTATGTTGATGATATCATCTTTGGATCAACAAATCAAGAATTTTGTGAGGAGTTTGGCAAGATGATGGCAAGTGAGTTTGAGATGTCTATGATTGGAGAACTTAGTTACTTCCTTGGTCTTCAAATCAAGCAAATGAAGAATGACACATTTATGAGTCAAGGCAAGTATATCAAGGACATGCTCAAGAAGTTTGAAATGGATGAGAGTAAAGCTATTAGTACACTAATGGGGACAAGTGGAAGCTTGGATAGTGATGCTAGTGGCAACATGGTGGATCAAAAGATGTATCGGTCTATGATTGTAAGCCTACTCTATGTGACCGCATCAAGACCAGATGTGATGTTTAGTGTATGCATATGTGCTAGATTTCAAGCCTCACCAAGAGAAAGTCATTTGAAGGCAACTAAGAGAATATTAAGTTACTTGAAGCATACACAACATGTTAAATTATGGTATCCCAAAGGAGCAAGATTTGAGTTGATTGGATATTCGGATTCCAATTATGCGGGATGCAAAGTTGAGAGAAAGAGCACATCAGGCATATGTCAACTATTGGGAAGATCACTTGTATCTTGGTCATCAAAGAAGCAAAATAGTGTAGCACTTTCAACCACCGAAGCAGATTACATTTCGGCTGGTAGTTGTTGTACATAATTACTTTGGATGAAGGCCACTTTGAGTGATTTTGGAATCAAGTTTAAGCAAGTGCCATTGCTATGTGACAATGAAAGTGACGTAAAGCTCATCAACAACCCGGTTCAACACTCAAGAACAAAGCATATTGGTGTCCGCCATCATTTCATAAGAGATCATCAACAAAAAGGGGACATTTGCATAGAGAGTGTGGGCACCGAAGATCAACTTGTCGACATATTCACTAAGCCACTTGATGAGAAGAGGTTTTGTAAGCTAAGGAATGAATTGAATATACTTGACTTCTCCAATATGTGTTGATGCAACCCCACTATATGACATGCCTCTCCTTCGAGCAAAGCAAGGTAAAGTTAATTGACATGTCATCCATCCATTGCTAAGGACTTGTTTAGTGCATCTAGTCATTCCTATCATATTCTAGGCTCATTCATGAAAATCAAATGAATTTGATGCTTGTGTGGTACCACTATTGCTTGTATGTTTGAAATAATCTAATGGTAGCATATGACATGTTTGTGGGCTTGTAAACCTAGTGTTTAATTTAGAAAATGAGCTATAAGTGTTTAACTCAATATGGTACAAGATAACCCTTATTTGGAGGTGTGAAGAAGCTTGTCCTTGGATCAAACCAAGTTAAATATTTTTTGTAAGTAATCTAGATTGAACCAAATTGGGAAAATGATCCTCATTTCACATGGCTTCACCCCCAACATATCTATAATTTGAGATCACCCCTATCTATACTTTAAGCCTTTGTGGTCATTGATGACAAAGGGGGAGAAATAGTGTACAAAAGATAGTGAAACAAATAGGGAGAGATAATATATGACAAAAGAAGAGGATTAATTCAAATTTTGAGCATACAAATTGAGCATACAAATAGGGGGAGCAAGCTCATAAACTTGTATGGTGCATTTGAATGTGCATTACATATGCTTGCTTGCATGGCATAAGTTTTTTAATTTCAAATATCCATGCCTGTGTGGTGTATGCTAGTTGTAGGTTTGAATGTTGAAATGAAAAACTAGCATGCATAGGCTAAGTAACTAGACTTATGTTCATTCTATGGAAACTAGACCTTTGCATGTAATGTTGATCTCATGGGGTATTCTAGTTCTTGTATATGTCTAGTTACTAATGGTGCTAAGGATGGTATATTGGTGCACTCCGATTGGTATCACGCTTCAAAGGTCCATCTCTTATACCTTAGCATTATTTGGTAGAAATTGTCTCCTATATTTTCTATCTAAGCATATGTACAAGCTACAATTCAAACTCTTAGCACATATGTAGGAGGAGCAATTGCTAACATATGGAGTTCATAAAACTTGTCCATATCCTTTACACATGGTAAACATGTTTGGGCAAGCAACATGGATTCAAATGAACTTTAATTCATATCTTTGTATAAGGGTTGTCATCAATTACCAAAAAAGGAGAGATTGAAAGCTCTAGTTTGGTTTTGGTTAATTGATGAAACCCTAAGTGCTAACCTAGTTTATCAAGAATGATTATGAGATAGGTAGCACTACTCCAAGTGATGAAGCAATGGCGAAGATCATGATAATGGTGATGGCATGGTTATGGTCAAATGCTTAATCTTGGAAAAGAAGAAAGAGAAAAATAAAAGGCTCAAGGCAAAGGTATAAAATATAGGAGCCATTTTATTTTAGTGATCAAGACACTTAGTGAGTGTGATCACATTTAGGATAGATATACGTACTATCAAGAGGAGTGAAACTCATATTGAAATATGGTTATCAAAGTGCCACTAGATGCTCTAATTCATTGCATATGCATTTAGGATCTAGTGGCGTGCTAACATCCTTGAAAATATTTGTGAAAATACGCTAACACATGTGCACAAGGTGATACACTTGGTGGTTGGCACATTTGATCAAGGGTGATGAAGTTTAGGTGCAAGGGTAAGAAACTCCACTGATGGAGTGTCCGCCCGTTGAGTGCGAACAGTCCGACAGTGCCACCGGCGCCCTAGACAGAAAAGTTGGAGGTCACTACAAGTGACCTGATGCTGGCCTCGGCTGGACTGGTGCGTTTGGTCAGTGGCAGCAGAGGGTGCGCGCATCGGTCTATTGACCGGACGATGGGTCACTCAGCGACCAGACGCTGATAGGCTGCGTCCGATCAAACTGATGGGTCTGCACAGTACATAGGGTATTGCACCGGACACTGGTCTGTGTCCGGTCAAGGTGGACCGGACGCATCCGATCATAAAAATACGCCTCAAGGAGCTTACTAGAAACGACCGGACGCTAGGGCTTCAGCGTCCGGTCAGTTTTGCTCGAGCGTCCAGTCAGCTTCGTAGCCATTGAAATATGATGAACAGCATTTGAAGCTAGTGACGTGTGGCGTCTATCAGGTGACCGGACGCTGAGGGCCAGCGTCCGGTCAAGTCTGACCGGAGCGTCTGATCAGCCCGCAGTGTGCCCAATGAAGGGGTACAACGGCTCTATTTCGTTGGGGCTTCTATTTAAGCCCCATGGCCGGCTCAAGCTCACTCTCTTGCACATTTTCATTGACATAGCAACCTTGTGAGCTTAGCCAAAGTCCTCCCACTCATCTCCATCATTGATTCATCATCTTTGTGAGATTGGGAGATAATCCAAATGCATTGCTTGAGTGATTGCATCTAGAGGTACTTAGTATTCGTGTTGCGCTGCGGATTTCTCTTGTTACTCTTGGTGGTTGCCACCACCTAGATAGCTTGGTGCAGTGGTGGAGGATCGGCATGAGTTGGTGATTGTTCATGGCCATCTCCGGTGATTGTAAGGGGAGTTGTACCTTCCCCGGCGGAGCGCCAAAAGGTAACTCTAGTAAATTGCTCGTGTCATTGAGTTACCTCACTTGTGGGTCGGTTCTTGTAGTGTCCAATCATGTGGATGAGGTTTGTGAAACACCTGTTAGCCGCTGAACCACCAAGTGTTGGTCGACACAACGGGGACATAGCATGTTGACAAGCACATGAACCTCGGGAGAAAATCGATTGTCTCTTATCTTTGGCATTCTCCCGGTGATTGGCTATATATTCTTCTTGTGATTGGTTCATCCCCTACACGTCGGTATAATCACCCTACTCACTTGTTTACATTCTTGCAAACTAGTTGATACAAGCTCCTTAGTGTAATTAGAATTGAGAGCTTGCTTTATTATTTACATTCATCTAGTTGAGCTCTTTAGAGTAGCAAGGTTGAGAGCTCTTAGTGAGTAATTACATAGCAAGTTTGTGTGCCTAAGTAATCATTATAACTAGAATTGTTGGATAGGTGGCTTGCAACCCTTGTAGAGCTAGAGCAAGTTTGCATTACGCTATTTGTCATACTAATCAAATTGCTCTAGTTGGTTTGTAGATTTTTAAATAGGCTATTCACCGTCCCTCTAGCCATATTAGGACCTTTTACCCCTCCGCCAACCTACTGATGGTAATAGAGTCTATGGTTTCTACAGGCGGTATGTTTTGGTCCTTCAACCATGTAGTTAGTCGTTGCTTATGTTGTTTCATGACCCAATCATTCGAACGGCCATTTCTCACCGTCATAATGATAGCCAAGTGTTCATCAATGTACGGTTGCATCAATTATGTACTCTGCAAGACATTGTAATGCGCTCGACTCACCTCTTTGTAATCATGGTTGATGAACACTTTTCTACCACTGGTGCCCTTCCTAGCTAGCCTACCCTTGTGACGAGAATTAGGTTTACCAATCCCTTTTTGTACTTTTAGGTACTCTTGACAGCACTCGACGACTTCTTCAATACTATAACCCTCTATCATGGAGCCCTCTAGGTATGCTCAATTATGCATGTATCGACTTAGAACCGACATGAACCGCTTGTAGGACCACATTTCATGCAAGTAGCAAGGGCCCAGCGCCTATATCTGATGAACCATGTGAATCATGAGATGTGGCATTATATCAAAAAAGCAGGAGGTAAACACATCTCTAGTTAGTTTTATGTCTCCACCACAAATTCATGTAGGTCACTCAGCTCTTGCTTGCCAATCGTCTTTTGTGAGATCTTCAAAAAGAAGTAGCACATGCGAGTGATGGCCATTTTTAAGAACTCTAGCTTTATAGCCCTGATTGCAATAGGTAGAAACACTGTCAGCATCACATGGCAATCGTGAGCCTTGTAGTGTGTTATTAACAAGTCCTTTATCGACACTAGCTTCTTCACATTTGCTGAAAACCTAGTCGGGACTTTGACCCCCCTCAAGAAAGTGCATATAGCTCTCTTCTTGTCTGGTGTTAGGTTGAAGCATGCCACGGGCATAGTGTATTTTCCATTAGCCTTAGGTACCGGGTGAAGCTGTGGCATCACGTTTAATTGCATCATATCTTTCCGTGCTTTCAGACCATCCTTTGAGTTGCCTATGTCCATCAAGGTAGCAATGAGACTCTCAAAGATATTCTTCTGCATGTGCATAGCATCAATGGCATGGGGGACCTCTAAGTCTAGCCAATAAGGTAGATACTGAAAGAAGATCGATTGTTTCTTGAAAGGTACGCCTTCGACAGGAGGTGTGCTTCTATCTCTATTAGTCCCATCCAAATTCTTCTTTCCATAGACAGCACGTATGTTTTTCACCATTCTGTACACGTATTCTCCGTCATGACGTCTCTTTGGAGGGGGTTCAATCTTCGGGGCATTGTCATAAAATCTAAAGAATAATTTACTACGGTACTTGTGACTTGTCTTTAATAAGCATCGGTTCCTTAGGTAAACTA
This sequence comes from Miscanthus floridulus, assembly GCF_019320115.1. Taxonomy (NCBI): domain Eukaryota; kingdom Viridiplantae; phylum Streptophyta; class Magnoliopsida; order Poales; family Poaceae; genus Miscanthus; species Miscanthus floridulus. Next base: position 174,694,377 of record NC_089581.1, on the reverse strand, counting down.
TCTTCTTGGATGTATCCAGGTACACCCATGTAGTACCATCCAAGCAAACCAAGCATCCCATCTTCCCTTTGATCTGTCTAGACAAAGCAAACAGCGTGGGGTAATCATTGGTAGTAACAAATATTATTGCTCTACATATGAAGTCCTCCTTTCAGAACGCATCGTACATCTACTCCCCATGCCTCCATAGCCTCTCCATTTCTTGCATCAAAGGCTCGAGGAATACGTCTATATCAATGCTTGGTTGTTTAGGGCCAGAAATAAGAATAGTGAGGAGAAGATACTTTCTCTTCTGACATAACCATGTTGGGATGTTGTACATGGTCAAGATCACTGGCCAAGTGTTGTGGTAGCTCATCCTCTCATTGAAGGGATTCATTCCATCGGTGCTCAAGCCAAACCGTACATTCCTTAGGTCATTGCTGAATTCTTTGTGCTTCTCATCAAACCTTTGCCACTGACTACAATCAGCCAGGTGTGCAATCTTATCATCATCCACCTTGCGCTCATCATCCCACCATGTCATGAGTGCGGCTTCTTTAGGGTTTTAGAAGATACGTCTCAAGCGGTCAGTCACTGACAGGTACCACATTACCAAGGCAGGAATTCTTCTCTGCTTTGCATCATTGCCTAATGGAGTGTCCTCTAAGGACTAAGATTCTTATACCACCTTTTTTGTACTCTTCTTATTCCTCTTTTTCCCTATCAAGGCTTCGTCCACATCGTAAAGGTCATTGTTCTTGTACCGGTTGGTCCCACACCGGGGACATTTATCTAGTGACTTGAATATTTTGCCATGAAAAAATATACAGTGGTTGGGGCATGCATGGATTTTTTCAACCCCCATTGTCAATGGACTTATGACCTTCTTCGCTTGGTATGTGTTGGCGGAAACTGAGTTTGGTTGTGGCAGCACCCATGACAGGAGATGCAATAGATCATTGAAACTACAATCTGACCAGTCGTACTTAGCCTTCAGGATGAGCAGCTCAAGCACAAAATGTAGCAATGTCCAATGTGTTGGACAACCCTTTTCAACACCATACACAGTTTCCTTCGATGCTTTTGTCACCCTTTCTAAATTTTCTAGACCTTTTAGGCTATTTAGCAAAATCTCTAGTTCAAGGGCTCGAATCATGTCCTCCAAATCATCTTCATCCCCGACACGTGCTCCACCATCATTATTGGCACCACCTTTGTCATTACCATCCCAACCACCAGCATCACCATCTTGTTCATTGTCAAACTCGAAATCCATTCGTGCATCAAGCTCTACTGAATATTGGGACAGGGATTCTATGGTTTCGTCGTCGTATTCCTCCTCATCCTCGTCATTAACAATAACCATTTCACCATGTTGAATTCACACTGTGTAGTCCTCAACAAATCCTCGCATAGTCAAATATGATCTGATAATAGTCACATCTGTCCATACCATACGGTTCTTGCAATCTTTACAGGGGCAAATAATTGTATCCTTATTCTCTTTCAATGTCATTGCATGCTTCTTTGCAACTTCAATAAATCTATCCACCTCTTCACGGAAACCTGCCTTGAACCTTAATGAACCATACATCCAAGAGTTCATGTACTCCATCTTTTACAACAACAACAAAACAAACATTAAAGGACTACTTATTCAGATATATATAAAAATGAATTAAATTAATAATTACTTGAGAATAATTGTATATACTTCAGATATATATGAATATAAATCTAATATAACTACATGAAGCATACAAACACACCATGGTAAAGAAAAATTAATTAATGGTCCATTTATCCATAAATAATTAAAATACATATTTATTGATTACAATAAATAATTTCAAAGACAACAATTAGCAACAATTATACTTTACCCAATATCTTTCATACAAACCCTAGTTCAATTTTATCAAACATAAATTTACAAAAACGAAATTAATAAAAAAAATCAAACCCTAGATCTAGATCTACATGCACACGAAACATGCATAAAACTAACTAATTGTTCACTAAAATTAAGAAACATAGACCAAATAAGGGTATGATCTTGTTCCCCTCTCTAATTTACGCTAGTACATTTAAAACTTGGGTCTAATTTGCTTTATAAGTAGCTCAAGCACCGTAGAAGAGAGAGAAAAATAAAACTTTAATTACTCACTAACCAACCATTAAAACTTCAAAAAAAGTATGGAATAGCATTTTCTTACCTTCTACGACCTCTCTACCAAAGGATTTGAGATCAAAACCTTTCTCTCTTAGTAGAGCAATTTTTGGAAGGTGCTCAAGGCCTCCCCACCTTTCTTTCACGGGTTGGAGTGAGTGACCCGAGGAGGAAGAAGGTGCTACAGTTGTGCTATATGTGGGTCATTTGTAGGGGCGGCTAGTGATTGAGTCGCCCCTACAAATCAGAGGTATTTTATACGGGGGCATTTGTAGGGGCGGCTCAATCACCAGCCGCCCCTATAAATAGAAACGCCAGGGATGGCTGGTGAGTGAGCCGCCCCTACAAATCAGACCCATTTGTAGGGGCGGCTCGTATCACCAGCCGCCCCTGCTGTTCCATTTGTAGGGGCGGCTGGTGTCTGGCCTCCCGAGCACGCCACTGTAGGGATGGCTCCATCACCAGCCGCCCCCTACAAAAAATTCATCCCGTTGCTAAAAATCATTCTTTACGTAGTGAACCACCCACACCCCCCACAGTGTTTGTCTCTTAGTCTTGTTTAGTAACTCTTGTGTACTTAGTCTATTCCTTTTAGAGGGGTTTATTATATTTTTTATTTGAGATTTCAAGAAATTGGATATCCCTATCCTAACGTCTTCCGCATTTTAAGTTTTAAACTTTAAGACTATGCCTATTCACTTCCATCCTCTAAGCGACATCCTTGGTCCTTTCATTAAAAGTAAGAAAACATAAAGTTTTTTTTTGATGGGAGGAGTACATGATAAAGTTTACGGGCAGGGGACATGGTTATGGAAGCTTTAGTCTTCTGTAAATTCGTTTGAACTTTTCTTGAGTATTAGGCAAGTCATAGTATTAAGAGGGGTTGAGATCAAGTCAACTGTAAGTGTCTAAGTCTTCAAAGGTATCTAACCAAAACATAGACATTATAAAAAAAAATTCTGGCACTAATGGAGACCAGAATTTCCCTGTCAGTGTGTGAAACTAGCAGGGAAATACAAAAAATTGACAGAAAAATTAGAAAATGCATTTCTCTGTCGGTACATCGACAAAACAAAAGCGATAGAAAAATAAAATTTCTCTGTCAGTGGATGAATTTTCTTGTCAGTGAAGCAATTTCCTTGTCGCTACGATGTCGACAAGAAATTTCGTTGATGTCGACAGGGAAATTCGATGACATCAAATTCAGTTTTCCACCCTTGTCGTAGTAACCCGACACAAAAATTTGTGCCCACCATCAAAACAACACATGAGCCAACAAGAAAAATAGGATCTATAAAACAATCAGTTTTAGTTTAAATCAGTTTTAATTTTCCAGTAGTGTGGATACTTATGAAACGTGACGCGACTATTGAGGGGTCATATATTTCGCTTGTGTACTGGGAATTCAAATCAAGGTTTCCTGGGTTTGATTTAATTCCACATTGGAATTCCCAATCAAGGGATCAAAATTTCAGGGACCTGATACTCTTTCGAGTTCAAACTGTGCATACATCGTTACTTTCCTAGGGGTCGAAAATTCCGGTCTTTGCTCACATTTCCAGGACTTGCCTGTTTTACACAATAACAGTTAGCTGAAAGATGGGGCCTTTTCCGCCTCCATGCCTTTTCCCAAGTACTTATCGTCTAAATATTTCCTAATAATAATAATATCATTTGGTAGCAACCTATTCACACAATCATGAAATAAAGTGCATAGGAACGAGGTCAACTGTAGATTTATTTGCCATGCTCGTGCTCTAGTAATTGCTCCTCGCGTAGCAACTTGAAGAGTGTTGTGTGTATCCATAGGAGTGATGTCCTCATCACCCCACACATATTCTCACATTATTCGGTCACTTAGACCTAACTCGAGACAAATTCACTAGTGCTCCCCTCTCTCTCTCTTGCTTATTTTGATTTGGATTTGTTGACGTGGGGATTGAGTTGCGGTGAGTGGTTGACCTTGTGAGCATCATCTCGATCTTCAATTTTGATTTGTTAACCTTGGGTTTGTTGAATCCTAGACGAATAGGCGTCACCTGTTTGAAACCCTATTGGTTGTGGATTACTTTGAGAAATTTGTATTACCCAATTCTTTCTAATGGAATCATCAGGCTTGATCTTTTTGTTCGCTTGACAAGAGGCGTTGAAAGAGATTCAATACCTTTGTGGTGTGGCTGGAGCTCGGGATAAACTATGTGTTCTTGCATGCTTGCCACTTCATACTTCACTTCCCTCTCTTGATCTACTTATTGTGAAGTTGCAGTTGAATTATATCTTGTGGAACACTCTCTACACACTCCCCAACAAATGTGGTAATTGTAGATATATTAGCCCGATTGGGTGACACCTACAGCAGGTATCGTCGTACTCTGTTAAATCGTTCGCCAGTGAGAAAGATACTATCAAGGGTTTAAGTTTATCTATTGTAATCGACTATGCAATTATGCCATCATGTCGATAAACATCTTACTTCGATATGGTGTGTGTCTATATATATATATATATATATATTAGTCAGACAGACTTGGGCGACAATCAGTGAAGTTCAGTACAGCCAAAGATGGATTGATATATATACACCATGAACCTGATAGCGAGGCTGACTGAAAGCTCACAGGCCGAAACAGGTCATTTAGCAGATCGATCCTACAAAGACAATTTGGCCATTGACCAGGCTATTTATAGTCCAACAAATTCAGGTTATGGTAACCCAATTGGGGATCTACACTCACATAGTCACATATACTGCCGTCGCCGCGCAACACCTGTCCTCCCCTCCTCAGAGTTTGCCCACGAACACGTGGACTGCGCCGGGAGCTGCTATATTAAACCCATGCCATCATTGGCGGCGATCGCTGCTCGTTTTTGCCACTTCTCGATCCTGTCCATGCACCATCATCGGCTCATCGCAGGCGTCCCTGATCTGGCATGAAAGGAGGAGGCGCCATTGTCATGCACGCCGCCGCCAGCAAGCAGGTGCCCAAGTCCAAGACCTCCTCCTTCCTCTACATCCTCCTCCTCTACGTACTCCTGCCCGTGCTGGTGCTCTACGTGGTCGCGCTCGCCGTGTCCCCGTTCTACTCCCGCCCGTGCCCGCAGGACGGCGGTGCCGGTGCCGTCGCTCGTCTCGCGGCCGCGGCGGATGGCCAGTGGCATAATAATGGCAGCGCATCGTCTACCTCCGTGACGCGGCTTCCGCCGCCCAAGGCGCGGCCGAAGCCGAAGCATTCCGCGGACGACGATGCCGCGCCCACCGGGCTGCGCCACATCGTGTTCGGCATCGGCGCATCGTCGTCGCTCTGGAAGAGCCGGAGGGAGTACATCAGGGTGTGGTGGCGGCCGGGCAAGATGCGCGGCTTCGTGTGGCTGGACAAGCCGGTGCCGGAGCTATACTCCAGGAACGCCTCCTCGGGTCTCCCTGGCATCAAGATCAGCGCCAACACGTCCAGGTTCCCCTACACGCACGGCGCCGGCAGCCGTTCGGCGCTGCGGATCACGCGCATCGTCTCGGAGAGCTTCCGGATGGGCCTCCCGGGCGTGCGGTGGTTCGTGATGGGCGACGACGACACGGTGTTCTTCCCGGACAACCTGGCGGACGTGCTGTCCCAGTACGACCACACGCAGCCGTACTACATCGGGAACCCGTCGGAGAGCCACATCCAGAACCTCATCTTCTCGTACGGCATGGCGTTCGGCGGCGGCGGGTTCGCCATCAGCGCCGCGCTGGCGGCGCAGCTGGCGCGCATGCAGGACGGCTGCATCGAGCGGTACCCCGCGCTGTACGGCAGCGACGACCGCATCCACGCGTGCATGTCGGAGCTGGGGGTGCCGCTGACGCGCCACCCCGGGTTCCACCAGGGCGACCTGTGGGGCGACGTGCTGGGCCTCCTGGGCGCGCACCCGGTGGCGCCGCTGGTGTCGCTGCACCACTTCGACTTCCTGCAGCCGGTGTTCCCGACGGTGCGGTCGCGGACGCAGGCGCTGCGGCGGCTGTTCGCGGGGCCCGTGGCGCTGGACCCGGCGGCCGTGGCGCAGCAGTCGGTGTGCTACGACGCCGGCAAGGAGTGGACGGTGTCCGTGTCGTGGGGGTTCGCGGTGGTGGTGCTCCGCGGGGTGCTGTCGCCGCGGGAGATGGAGACGCCGATGCGGACGTTCCTCAACTGGTACCGCCGCGCCGACTACACGGCGTACGCGTTCAACACGCGGCCCGTGGCGCGGCACCCGTGCCAGAGGCCGCAGGTGTCCTACATGCGGCAGGCGCGGCTGGAACGCCGCTGGCGCAACCGCAATACCACCACGGTGACCGAGTACGAGCGGCACCGGGTGCCGCCCGCGCCGTGCCGGTGGCGCATCCCGGACCCCGCCGCGCTGCTGGACCGCGTCGTCGTGCTCAAGAAGCCCGACCCCGAGCTCTGGAAACGGGTACGTACGCGCGTCGTGCATATCTCAGTTCTGGTCCTTATCGATCGTACGGCAGACATACGTGGCAATGTGGCATCTTGATGTGACTAGACTAGCTATGAACCTTGCGTGCAGGCCCCGAGGAGGAATTGCTGCAGGGTGGTGTCGTCGCCGACGGTGGGGAAGGACCGGAGGATGACCATCGACGTCGGCGTCTGCAGAGACGGCGAGTTCGCCAGGGTTTAGGCAGGTCGGTCTCTTCTTCTTTTTCTTTTTGAAGGAAATCTCTTCTTCTTTTTGACTGACAATGGCAAACAAAAATTGTCCTTGAAGTAGGAGCTAGAGTGTACGGCGGAATGGGGAGCGATCGAGAAAATGGCTGTTTCAGATCCACGGATCATGGAGCACATGTTTTCAGAGATCGGGCTGGTTGGAGAAGAAAGGACTCAGCAACAAGGCAGCAACCCGTTGCAGGTGGGGCTTAGAGGAACTCATCGGTTGGGCCAGCAACGTGCTGTCACTGTACTGATGGAGTGTAGCTGTAAACTGTAGAGGCGTATAAAGATGATGAAACGGGGCGAGTGCTTTGGTGATGTGAAACACTGAAACTAATGGCATCCTGCGCAGATGAGACGAGGCACTCTTTTGTTTGAAAGGCGTGGGTCGGCTATGGCACTGTTTGCAATTCGAAGGTCATCAAAACATGATCCTGCTGAAATCTCCCCGGCTAAGCACAACGTGCGTGCCAACCGGCCCGGGACGGATTTAATTAGACCCAGGTAGATTTTGGGCCATTAAGAGGTGCTGTGTTAGTCCTATGCTACGAAGTTGGGTTGGACTGGGCCTATCTCGACCCTAAATTATGTATGCACTATGGGATGTCCACGGCCTGCTAATAAGCGTGTTTTGATCAGAAAAAAATAATATAAGGTTTATTTTATTCATTAGTTTCTCTCTTATAATATCATATCAATTTTTAAGGTCTGATGCAATCGCATGTAATATCATATCAAATTTGACCAAAATTATTGAGATAATTACAAATACAAAAATTTATAACATCAAATAGGTATACTATGAGAATATAATTAATGAAGAAGCTAATGATACTTATTTGATATCATAAACTAGCATAAAATTGGGTAGCACTGTTGCTCATACCTTTATAGCTACACCAAAGAAGGTATATTTTCTTTGAAACCCAGAATTTGAGTGTAGGCACATGCCCCCGGCTCCCTTGATGCCGACCACTTGTCCAAGTCCAACCGTGAAGTGTGCCAGTTCAGGATGAGGGCCTTCGCCAGCATCCTCTCCCTTACCCTGCTGGCTACCGTGACATGGCTTCATTCGGCCATGGCATGGCCCCATCGGAACCACCCCCGCTAGAGGCTTACAAGGAGCTGTGACACCACTGGCAACAATGGTGCCACCGCTGGCTTCGCTGGTGACAGTGCCGCCCCGCCGCCACCGGAGACCGAGAAGAAGTTGAGCAAGCTCAACGACTAGTTGAAAGCTTTAGTTTGGTTTTGATGAATTGATGAAACCCTAAGTGCTAACCTAGTTTATCTCAGAGATCATGAGATAGGTAGCACTATTTCAAGTGGTGGAGCAACGGTGAAGATCATGATGATGGTGTGACCATGGTGATGATAAAGTTCTTAGACTTGGAAAAGAAGAAAGAGAAAAATAAAAAGCTCAAGACAAAGGTGAAACTTGATAAGAGGATTTTGGTTTGGTGATCGAGACACTTAGTGAGTGTGATCACATTTAGGATCGATAGACGTACTATTAAGAGGGGTGAAACTCGTATCGAAATGCAGTTATCAAAGTGCCACTAGATGCTCTAACTCATTGCATATGCATTTAGATCTAGTGGAGTGCTAACAACCCTGAAAATGTTTTGTGAAAATATGCTAACACATGTGTACAAGGTGATATATTTGGTGGTTGGCACATTTGAGCAAGGGTGGAGAAGTTGGTGAAGTCGAGGAGGTCACTGAGCTGACCGGACGTAGGACCTACGCGTCCGGCCAGTAGTGGAGCAGTGGCTCGACTTCGGCTTAGTGACCGGACTCTGGCACGTAATGGTGACCGGACGCACAGGCTTTGGGTCCGGTTGTTGCTAACATATGGTGACGTGGCGTCGAAACTATTGGCGCGTTGTGGCTATGAGAACTGGACTCGGCCCTGAGTCCGGTCATGCACTCTCGGACATGTCAGGTCGAGAAAAGGGTGCTCGGGGAGCTTTATGGAAGTGACCGGACGCCACGTTGGTGGCGCGTCTGGTCATTCCCTCGGTGCGTCAGGTTGCAAAGTTGGGCACACAGGCAAGCAGGTGAATGGACACGGCGTCGGGCGCGCCTGATCGTTGATCGACGCGTCCGATCACAACTTAACCTCGCGCAGGCGAGACTAGCCATTGAAATCGAACGAGCGACGTTGAACAAAGACGACACGTGGTAGCATCGCGACAATCGGACTCTACTGTGCTGCGTCCAGTTGTTATGAAGAGGCACGTCCGGTCGACGCGTAGAGTGCTCAGTGAGGAGCCCAACGGCTTGATTCGTGGGGGCTCTCTATTTAAGCCCTATGGTCGGCTCAAGCTCATTCTCTTGGCCATTTGTATTGACATAGCAACCTTGTGAGCTTAGCCAAAGCCCTCCCACTCATATTCATCATCTTTGTGAGATTGGGAGTGAATCCAAGTGTATTGCTTGAGTGATTCAATCTAGAGGCACTTGGTGTTCGTGTTTCGCTGCGGGATTCGCTTGTTACTCTTGGTGGTTGCCGCCACCTAGATGGCTTGAAGCAACGAGGATCATCGAGCAGAGCTTGTGTTTGTCTCCGGCTCCGATTATGGTGATTGTGAGGGGTTCTTTACCTTTCCCCGGCGAAGAGTCAAAAGGTAGTTTAGTGGATTGCTTGTGCCTTGTGTGATCCTAATCTTGTGTTGGTTGTGCGGCACCTAGTTGCAGGTTTAGCGTGTGATGCCAATTAGCGCGTGAACCTCTAAGTGAGTGAATCGCCACAACGAGGAATAGCTTGCCGCCAAGCAAGTGAACCTCGGTAAAAAAATCTTGTGTCACCTTGTCTGAGGATTTCTTAGTATTCATTGTGATTGATTGCGATCATCTTGTGATTGGCTCTATCCTTGACACGACGGTATAAACTTCATATCCCCTACCTTGTATTTATATTTCTTGTGTTGCTTCGCTCTTTAGTGTAGTTAGTCTTGAGAGCAAGCTTGTGTCGAGTCTAATGGTTAGTGAGGCTCTTTAGTTAGTCTTTGAGAGTTTATTAAATTAGTGTAGTGACATAGCCATTGTGTGGATAGAGACTATAGATATTAGAATTATGACAGGTAGCTTGCATTTTTAGTAGGCTAACGCAATATTCGCTTCGCCTCATATTTATCTAACCGGTTTGTTAAGTGTTATTATAAAAAATTTTATATGCTATTCACCTCCTCTAATCGTTAGAACCTTTTAGTAGTTCCTGACTTGGTCCAGTGCCGTGGTGGGGAACAAGGACGCAGCGGCGAACGCGCTGGAGGCCACGACAAGGTTCATGGATGTGTGGAACTAGTCGATTGGCGCGCGATTTCGCGCGCTCACGCGGTAGAACGTTCAGAGGTTATACAGGTCTATTGAAATATATTACAGGGATAAGTATTTTATTGTGGAAAAGCTATACACGGTAGCTGATCTCTAAGTCGGTGTACACAAATAGTTGTCTTCGGTGGTAGTAGCGCTGCTGATGTGTGGTGGTGCTGGTGAAGGTCTGGTGATAGGCGATGCATGATGATGCTGATGTAAATAGGAAGTTCTCTTAGCAAGCTGTGATCAGTGGGTACGTTAAACTATTGATGAATGGCTGCCAATACTGAAATGCAAAAAATAGGACTCAGTACTATTATTTGTTTGCAAACTAAATTGAAGAATAATGTGTGTACGGTAAACCTAGATTGTAATAAAATATCATATCATGGTGAAATCATGTTAACAGTGGGTAAAGCTGGGCATAGTTAAATGTACCTATTATCCTAAACTCAGTTGATATAGATTCCTCTTAAATCTAAAAAATAGAACACAAGGAAAAGCGTTGAATCTAAAAAAATATAGGAATCGAATCCTAACACGGATCATGATACATTTCTCAATCTCTTATTGGATGAGGCAGTCAAAGAATTGTGACATGGTATGTTTGTGGAAGAACCATTGAAAAACTCAAATTGGCAGAGCACTTGTCCATGAAAAGGATCATGGCGCTATATGTAAGATTAATAAAAAGAAATGAGCATGTACTATGAGAACCTAACATCAAAGAAACAGGATACCTTAGAATGAGCTACAAATATCATCAACCCGAGATCCTGATAAGGGAAAGAACCTGCATATCAACAGCCATGAATAGGATCAGGCCACTATATTTAGTCCATGGAACACAGTTGTTAATGCACCATCTAATGGTACAAAATTGATGGAAATGCATACCGCTTTTTATCTGTACAGGTACCTTTAGTTACCTAATAGAGAGCAGAGGTAGAACCATAATGCAATTATTCCATAGAAGCACACACACGTTTCATTTCAGGATTTTTCAATTTGATACCGACAAAACCTCCAGCACCACCTTGCTCTAAAAAAACTACACCCTGAATTCTCTTTAGCCCCTACGTATTAAAGGCATATAATAATCAATGGAGGATATGACAGCTGTAGCATTAGGAGGGAAGACATTCAGAGATCTAGAAAAAAGATTCATAGATACCTGAGGTCTCCATCAGCTTCCTCACTGCCTCTTGTTTCTCTGAAAAAATAGAGTGTACCACCATGTTAACAAATTACAGGAAGCAAGATACAAGGCTAGCTTATGTAAACTTAAAATGTAATCTTCTCAGAAGAAGCATTATAAAAAAATAGCAGATCAACCAGATGAAGCAATACTCTGTACAATAAATCGACATTAGTAGTTAAGCAGTGTCATGAAGAGGGAGCTTCAAATTTAAGTGTGAGTAAGCACAAGAAACACAATATTTTAATGAATGTACAAAGCATCATTGATTTTGTTCTTTTGATCCCAAGCTTGCAATGGATAAATTGCTTGTTAATGTGGTAGGCAAATGTAGAACTACCGATGGAAATTCAAGACCTATACTATCATAGTATGAACCTCTAATATGTGTATAGCAGAAGTTTGAAACAAGCAGGAGATAGAAGACAATACATTTATTTTTATGTATGAAAATAGAGAACAGTGGATTCTAGATGGATGCAAAGAAGTACCTGATCAGCACTCAGCTTTCAGTTTTAAACAGGTAAAAGTAGATAAGTATTTTACAATGGATGCAACGATTCAAGGTAAAACGGATAGGATCAACCATGACTGATAACTTTCTTTGTCTAGGTTCATGGGAATTAGGAACTGAAAAAAGCAAATGCAAATAAGATACCTGTATTCGGAATTCCAGAATAGTACAAATTTGTTACACAAGCTATGGAGTGCATAGATAATATTGGCCTAGCTACAACCGATGTGTTCCTGGTAGATTGCAGCCACCGAAATCCTACTACTCCCGATGACTAAAACACTGAAAGGAGATGCAGCTACCAGGTTCAGCGGATTGAACTTGTTGTCCAAACTCAGTCAGCAGCTATCTGGCGGTCGGAGGAACAGCACACGCTGCATTGCAGCTAGACTGAGAAACCAAAACAGCCTGGCAACTTTTGCTTCTCAATAAGTTTCGGAACAGTACATAAGCCTGCTGACTAAACAACTCTCAAATTCACCAAAAAAAACAAACCAATAAAAGGTGGGAAAATTAGATAAGGACAATGAGTAGGTAACTGTTGCTGGGAAGGAGTCACGGCTCTAAAAATTAGAAGAGTGCTGCTTTTGCTATTGCTGTGTATGTGAAAACCATTGTTTCAAAAGCACAATAGTATGCAGTGTACAAACGGAGGCTGTCCAAAATTCACCAGGAATGGGTTCAAACCCAATTTGACTCTAATAAAACTTGAACACACCAAATCAGTCAAACATTAAGAACGGAACTCACCGAAAATAGGCTCAATTCTAGAAAAAGAAAAACACAAGAAGGAAAGATCTCCCGAGATCATTGCTGTAAAAGTTAAACATAATTTATGATGTAATCATCAGATATTGTAGATCACCACCTGATCATGTTGTAGGAGTATCTGGCCATATACATAGAAAATTACAGATTGGACAAAAGTACAAGAAAGTCATCAACTTATATGTTTCCTCAAAAGAACTGATTGGTACGCACAGCGTGGAGGAGGAGGCTGGGCACCGCGGCGCCGAGGGCCGGCGACCGACGTGGTCGGGCCGCTCAAGGCATGGCACCGACGGCGTCGGGAGAGAGGGATCGAAGAGTAGGAAGACGTGCGGAAGAGAAGGTTGGTGAGGCCGGATCGGGCAGAAGCCGAGGTGCCGATGTAAATATCTGGGCAGTAAAATGTGGAGCGGAAGCTAGATTCAAAAAATTTCTACAGAGGAGGAGCAGATGTCTACAGAGGAGGAGCAGAAAGTAAACAAGATTCATGCAATAAGCTGATTTCGCTGGAAGCTGATTCAGCAAATCGTGGCCACACAGATCGAGATCCAAGGGAAGGGCACATTTTGGGTGACGTGGCCACTGGTTCGTTCGGAGGAGCTAGCCATCTTTTTGGCTTTTAAATAAGTAAGTAGGCAATCATACACTGGTATTAGAAACTATAATAAATTAGCAGGCAATCATGTACTGATATTGATATTAATTCTTAACATAATAAATTTCTGCAATTACTTGAGCAAAATGCTCAAATAATATAGTGACTGCTACCTAGAACACTACCTTTAAGATTTTTTTTTCCAGAGCAGCAAGCCTACGTATAATTAAAATAATTACGTACCCAGAAAAAATGAATTAAAGGGATCAGAGGCATAATCAAAGAAATATCTTAGGGAGGAAGAAATAGAACAGAGCATTGTATTTACAGAGCTGTTTTCCATTTACAGATGTATGGATATGGAAAACAAATATGGAGATGGGGATGGGGATTAATGGGAACAATCAGGTGATCAAATTTAGGGAAAGAACAACATATTTTGCCAATCGAAGACACACATGTGTTCCCATTGCAAGAAAACGAATGGATCTGTTATGGACAATATATAGTGTGCAGCTTTCCCATTTAAAAAGAACAATGAATTTAGTGGAATCAGGTGGAATAAGGTCATGTTCATTAGGTTAATCTAAAATGACTTATCGGAGTGTCATTGCTTTGATGGATAGCCAAAAAAAAACTGAATCTAATATGAAGAAAGCTACAGACTATATAGTAGTGTCTCAATCTACATGCATGATAGTCTCAAATTTGGATCTGGAGCGCATGACCTAGAGCAAGCATAGAAAGAAAATAAGTGTGCAGGGATAAAAATTGGAGAGTACTTGTACCCCCTATTGTTGCAGTCTGCTATCAGTCCAAAGGATTGCAAGAGGATCGATAGTTACCTCAGAAAGGATAAGGTGAAGACGCAAAGTGGATACATTGGCCCATGGTGTTTGAAGAGCAATACTCTGAGGCACCCACCTAGTTTATAGAGGTTGTGAATGCATCCATTCAGTGCAGCATTCTGTTATGTATTCACAAATTAAATTGCAGCCTGTAAAATCAAAGAGATGCCAAGCAAAATAATGAGAAAAGCACCCAAAATCTGTAAGGACAAATTCCACACGAACATACTGAAAGTTTGGCTGTGCAGGAAACATACATTAAGCACCCAATGATTGGAAGAAGTAACATATGCATGCCTGAACGCAGCGAGCATGAGAACAAAGTAATGCTCCAGTGCAAATCAAGTAGACTAAGTTGGAACTATTGAAGATGTAGTTGTAAGGAATATATATATTTTTTTTTCTACTTGTAACCACAAAGACGTAGCTCTAAATAAATAGCAATAATTGTCCAGAATATATCAAAAATAGAGTATGGAAAAAATTGATGCATGTGTTTGTTGCACTCATATCACTATTAGAAATTAACACATTCCTTTTTAAGCAAATTTGGCTATATATCTCTTTAGCGGTAAAAACATGCATATATGAAGTGGTGGTCTGTGAACATATGTAAACTGAAACTTCGAAGAATGCACCGTACGAATCTAACATGTTCATAGGAGTGCACCGTATTCATAGCAGCAAGAACCTGAGGACAGGAAAGCGATGGTATAATTCTTCACTATTTGCTATTCAGGACCATTGTCATCTAGCGATATGTATTATCTGTTTAGCACAGCATGTGAGAAAACCTTACATAACAACAGATAATGCGACGACTGGGTGAAAATGAACCCAAAACTAATCATAAATCCAAAACTATATCAAATTAGTAACCCTGATGTAGCAGAAAAAAACCAATTGCACAGAGCTGCACAAATGAATAGGACCAAACTCAGGCTATTTTTTTTGACAAAGCATTTATATAACAGCATCACAGAATGTGTAAGTGCATTATTGCTGATCTCTGCTAGGAGAAAACTAATTAGTAGATCAGTCTACTCTTCATAAGCATGGATAAATAAATTTGTTATAGCCCCATACTAACCATATATTCTCAAAAATTTGTATCATATGCGGAGAACTTTTAGCTCACCCAAAAATATTAGGCTTGACACAGCAACGTGAAAATAGAACTTTCACTGAGACGACAACACAACAATAGATGTGGCCAATTTCATTGAATGAAACTGAAAGCTATATAAAATCAAGTCAGTACTGCAAATCAGTTACATGTGTAGATCATCAAACCCTTAGATGGTTAGGCATGTGTGTCCAGCTCCATGCGTGCACCACGGGCCTGAAGCATCTCTTGCTCATTCACCTGCACAAAGGAGAAGATGGAATGAAGGAGGAACTGGAGGAGGCACATAAAGCACAGGCACAACCATAAAGGCGAAACAACAGGGTGCAAGGCAATGGCCCCAGATAATATCATGAAGGAAACCTCTACAAATTTTAGAGGCCTCAGAAATATATGAATCATCATTTAACCATGATCATGGGCACAGGCACAACCACAAAGGCGAAAAACAGGGTGCAAGGCAAAGGCCGCAGATAATATGATGAAGGAAACCTTGGCAAGCTGTAGCGGCCTCAAAAATCTACGAATCATCATTTAACCATGATCCTGGAGTATGAAGGCACCAAAGTAAATGGAAAATGGCAAGTCTCTCACGGGATCTTGATGGGCAAGGTGTACCAATCAGGAAAGCAGGTGGTGACATGTCGCTGAAGCGGTCCAATGAAAGAATTCTAGGAGACGTGGATGGGCTGGCCGCCGAGTTCATTTTCATCACAGGCCATACGGGGAAAAAATATTTCCATCACGTGCATAGAGCACCAGGCTAAAAACAGTAACTTCAACATAAACGAAACAAAATATCTCAAATCCCAGGGAGGGCTTCGCATCTGTAAGGTTAAAGAAGAGTTCATTTTCATCACAGGCCATACAGCAAAAAAAAATATTTCCATCACGTGCACCGAGCATCAGGGTAAAAATAGATGTATATATAAGCGAAAACAAATTCCAAGGACAGATAGCAGGTTTGATACACTGTAAGCAGCCAAACATCACAGCAGTAGGCATAGGCCAAACCCTAGAGAACGTATTCATGGCAATATGGTGAGAAATCATGGAGACAAAAACAAAAAAAATTTTATACGCTATTCACCTCCTCTAATCGTTAGAACCTTTTAGTAGTTCCTGACTTGGTCCAGTGCCGTGGTGGGGAACAAGGACGCAGCGGCGAACGCGCTGGAGGCCACGACAAGGTTCATGGATGTGTGGAATGTCCCGTCGATGTCCTTGCCAGTCGTTTAGGGTGCTCATCTTCTTCATGGTGTTCCCCGGTGACGGTGGGGCGACCCAGTACAAGGAGCGAGGGCACGTGCCCCCTAAAATTCCATTTTTTTCAAAAAAAATCCTCTTTGGTGTACCAATAAAGGTCCAATTTTTGTTGTTCATCACCATATATTGTATAAAGATGAGGCTGAAATCCTGTTCGTCGTGCTCGATGCTCGTCTGACACCTTCGACTATATTATTAAAGAGTATATGAAAACCTAAAAAAATCTTTATTATACTTGCTATCTGTTTTTTTCCCTCAGAGCCAATATCGCCAGAATTGGTTCCTTTTGGCATCATATAATTAATAGGGATGAAAATGGTACGAAATATTCCATACCGAACCGTATCTTTTTCTACGTTTGATACGATCGGAAAATTATTTTCAAACAAAATTCGAATTCGGTTCGAAATACGGAATTGTATCTTCTTCATACGATCTCATATGAAGATGGTTTTTATATAAAAATTATAGCTCTTGGTAAGATTTTCAACTTTCTAGTTTTTAATTTTTGAGTCTGTCTACCCAACAACCATGTGTTTTATACAGTTTCAACACATGAATTTTTTTACACCATAGAATTAAGATATAACAACCTTCATCCTCCTTCTACCTTTAGCCTTCTTTTACCTTCAGACAATCACAAGATCACAGATCCACATATTATAAAAAAACATTTTTTTTCTATGCAAGGACGAGGACAAATCACGTCCAGATCTGATCGGAGCCATACGACGCGACTGACGTAGCGCGCGTATAGGCCTGCCCCCAGCATGGAGGTGAGCTGCAATGGCTTGACGTAGACATGCACGGACGGACACGAAGCGCTTGAGACGGGCATGCATCCTTCCTTCTCAACACGCGACTTCAAGACGCTACTGGCTCGTGCGCCCATGTGACGATAAGAGGCCACCATGCAGTCGGGCACGTAGCTGTACGTGACTGCTTCTTGAGACGACATCGGAAAGGCGACCACATGTGTTTTTTTACCACATGTGTTGCACAAAGAAAATCCATGTGTTTTTTATGCTAAAACACATGTGTGTTGTATAGCATTTCTGTAATTTTTTTATTTGAGGTTTTTAATATGTTCAAAAAAATAAACAAATTTTCAACAGTATATTAATCGCGTACAAACGCTTACTGCTTTCGCTTTCGTTTTTGTATTTATAAAAATGTAGAAGCAGAAAACTATTCAGAGGTTTTCGGACCGTTTTTCCCCCTATGAATTAATATGCAAAATGCAATTGCGTTGCCATCTACAAAAGCTTTAATTTGCATGTGTATTGTCTTCATTTATATGTAGACTGGTTTGCAATAGTTTCTCTTGGTATAATGGATATGAATTTAATTGAGTGGTATTTTTTTCTCGACAGTTAGATCATCCTAAAGCGCAACAGTGATATTTTTTCTTCTTCCTGATTAATCTCGTAACTTTAGGCTTTGTATTTGACATGCCTTTTTTATTCTCATCTGTTAGATCATCATAAATTCCAATGGTGTACATTCCTTTGTTTTTTTTATTAATGCACTGTTTGTTTGGGCTTGTTTGACTTGTTTTGGCTTGTTTTCAGTCAGTAAACAATATTTTTCTCTCACACCAAATCAGCCAAGAGTACTTTCAGTCATGGCTTATAAGCCAAATACGACAAAATGAACAGGCTGTAACTTCGTAATTTCTGGACCTTGTATTTGGATACTCTTTATTCTCGGCTGTTAGATTATCCTATCAAAATTTGAAGACCGTCATTATAGTTTTGCTAAATTGAAGATATGTCATCCTGTCCCACATGTCATTGACTCGTGTGAGCTCCACGTGTCAGTGAAATACCAATGGTATATCTCCAACTTTGCAAAATTATAATGGCGCTATTCAAAAAACATCATAATTTATATACCTTGTATCTTGGATATTCTATTTACTCTCGATTGTGACTCATCATGAAATCCAACGTTGTATGTTTTTTTCCAAATTAATCTCACAATTTATAGGCATTGTATTTGAAATGGATATTCCATTTATTCTTTTATCTTTGAACATATTGTTCCATTTATTCTCAGTTGTTAGATCATTCATAAAATCAAAAGGTGCATATATTATTTTATTTTTCATAGTGCTCTATTTATTCTCTGTCGTTAGATCATCATAAAATCCAATGGTACATATTCTTTTGTTTTTTCGATACTCTATTTATTCTTGGCCGTTAGATCATCATAAAATCCAACGGTGGATATTCTTCTCTTTTTTCTGATTAGTCTTGTAATTTCTAGACTCTCTCGACGAACGTGAGGCCTCCTTTTGATTCTGTTGTATTATATAAATAGATGTTATTATTTTATTATAAAAGTTGATTAAACTTGAGATGCTTTAATTCTTCAAGAAAGTTGGAATGACTTATAATTTGAGATGTTGAAGTAGCTCTTAAGATATTGAATTAGGAATTACAAAAACAGAGATGTAATTTTCTTGAGTAACACTTTTATAATCATATGCGTTCATCAGATTTGTACTTATGTTAAACTAAAGGTATACTATCACTTTTAAATATTTTAGGTGCTTGACTTTCTATTGTTGCTCAGTAAATATTTTATTTCATTGCTGTTTGACTAAAAAATTATGAATTGTATTTTATGTGTTATTTCTTAAGACAATTGTACGATTGTTGTCACATGAAACATAAAACTCCTCACTAAAAAAACTACTGAATAAAAAAAACTAGAAGACGGTTAGTGTGTATCGATCCATTGATTGAGGTTTGAAAATGTTATACCGTAGGAGCCTACCTTCTTCCTCCTTCCCAAAGAAGAGAACAAAACTAAAGCAAAGCCGCCTTTCCAACCGAATGGAACACATGGGTGACCAGTGGACGCACAAAGGAATTTGGAATGACCCAACCAGCTCGCTAGTCTCCGTCCACTCCACTCCATCCAGGGCTCCTGTCCACCATCCCCGTGTCCTCCCACCATCCAAGTCCACCTTCCCCGTGCCCGACTCCACACACCACTGACCACTCACCACTCAGTCGTCCTCGCCGCACTCGCTTATCCCCTCCGTCGCCTGCCACCCCCTCAGCCGGCACGCCTCCACTACCATCACTCACAATGGCTGTCCTCGTCCTCCTCCTCCTCGCCACCTTCCTCCCGTCCACCGCCCTGGCCGCCTTCACCCCGGCCTTCTCCTTCTTCCTCGCCTGCGGCACCGGATCCACCGTCACCTTCCCACGCGACAACCCAGCGCGCAACTTCACCCCGGACCACGATTACCTGACCACCAAACGCGTCCCGGCGGTGACGAACGCCAGCCCCAACAGCGCCGCCTCCCCGCTCTACGCCGCCGCGCGCGCGTCCAGCTCCGCCTTCTCCTACAGATTTTCTTTCTCCGACTCCGCCGGGCAGGCCGCGTTCCTCGTCCTCCGCTTCCACTTCTTCCCTTTCTCCCCGGCCTCGCCGTCCACCGTCAGCCTCTCCTCCGCGCGCTTCGCGGTCTCTGTTCAGGACGCGTACACCGTGCTGTCCTCTTTCTCGCCGACGAGCGCCGGCGTCGTCAAGGAGTTCTTCGTCCCGGCAGGCAGTTCTGGCGACTTCCGCGTCACGTTCACGCCGGACGCCGGCTCCGCTGCGTTTGTCAACGCCGTCGAGCTGTTCCCCGCTCCAGCGGAGCTGCTGTGGAACGGCAGCGTGACGCCGGTGGGCGCAGGTGCGGCGGCCCAGCGACATAGCCGCGTGGCGAAAGGACGCGCTGGAGACGGTGTACCGCCTTAACGTGGGCGGCCCCGAGGTGACGGAGGAGAACGACACACTCTGGCGGACGTGGCTCCCCGACGACCCCTTCCTCTTCAGTCCCGCGGGGAGCTCCACGCTGGAGAATACGAACACCCCGATCATCTACGACGCCACCTACACCAGGGAGGTGGCGCCCGACGTCGTCTACAGGACGCAGCGCGCCGCGGCGAACGTGTCGGCGGCGGCTGTACCTATGAGTTTCAACGTCACGTGGACCTTCTCGGCGGAACTGGGGTCGAACTACCTCGTCCGTCTCCACTTTTGCGACTACGAGCTGCTGAGCTCCGTCGACGGAGTCGGCATCGTGTTCAACGTCTTCGTCGCGGAAGCCATTGGCACCCAAGACTTCGCTCCCAAACAGTTCGAGACGCAGGCGAACACGGCCTTATACAGGGACTACGCGGCCACGGCACCCATCTCCGGGAACCTCACCGTCAGCATCGGCATGTCCGCCAAGAGCAGCCCTGGCGAAGGGGGCTTCCTGAACGGGCTGGAGATCATGAAGGTGCGACCTTCGGATTCGAGCTTGGCGGCGGGGTCACGTGGTAGCAACTGGAGAGTTTTGATCATCGCGCTCTCGACCGTGCTCGGCGCCTCGGTTCTCGCGGCAGCCGCGCTCTGCTTGTTCTTCGTCGTGCGGAGAAAAAGGCGGATGGCGCGGCCGGCGCCGTTGGAGGAGAGCAGCAAGCCGCTGCCGTGGTCGCAGGAAAGCTCCGGGTGGGTGCTAGAGCCGTCGAGCCGGTCGGGCGAGGGCACGACCGGCGCGATGCAGAGGGTGAGCACGCAGCTCCACATCCCACTGGAGGAGCTGAGGTCGGCCACCGACAACTTCCACGAGCGCAACCTCATCGGCGTGGGCGGCTTCGGCAACGTGTACCGCGGAGCGTTCCGCGACGGCACCCGCGTGGCGGTGAAGCGCGCGACGCGCGCGTCCAGGCAGGGCTTGCCGGAGTTCCAGACGGAGATCGTGGTGCTGTCCCGCATCCGGCACCGGCACCTGGTGTCGCTCATCGGCTACTGCAACGAGCAGGC
Organism: Miscanthus floridulus; assembly: GCF_019320115.1. Lineage (NCBI taxonomy): Eukaryota > Viridiplantae > Streptophyta > Magnoliopsida > Poales > Poaceae > Miscanthus > Miscanthus floridulus. The sequence goes on along the minus strand of NC_089581.1, from coordinate 174,673,098 downwards.
GGAGATGATCCTGGTGTACGAGTACATGGAGAAAGGCACGCTGCGGAGCCACCTGTACGGGCCGGACTCCGACGGGGCGGCGCCGCTGTCGTGGAAGCAGCGGCTGGAGGTGTGTATCGGCGCCGCCAGGGGGCTGCACTACCTGCACACGGGCTACTCCGAGAACATCATCCACCGCGACGTCAAGTCCACCAACATCCTCCTCGGCGACGGGTTCATCGCCAAGGTGGCCGACTTCGGGCTGTCGCGCATCGGCCCGTCGTTCGGGGAGACGCACGTGAGCACGGCGGTGAAGGGCAGCTTCGGGTACCTGGACCCGGAGTACTTCAAGACGCAGCAGCTGACGGACCGCTCCGACGTCTACTCCTTCGGGGTGGTGCTGTTCGAGGTGCTGTGCGCGCGGCCGGTGATCGACCAGGCGCTGGAGCGCGACCAGATCAACCTCGCCGAGTGGGCTGTCGGGTGGCAGAGACGCGGGCAGCTGGACCGGATCGCCGACCCGCGGATCCTCGGGGAGGTGAACGAGAACTCGCTTCGCAAGTTTGCGGAGACGGCGGAGCGGTGCCTGGCGGACTACGGGCAGGAGCGGCCGTCCATGGCCGACGTGCTGTGGAACCTCGAGTACTGCCTGCAGCTGCAGGAGACGCACGTGCGGCGGGACGAGTTCGAGGACAGCGGCGCCGTCGGCGCGCACTTCCCCGAGGACGTCGTCGTGCCGCGCTGGGTGCCGTTGTCGACGAGCTTCCTGACGACGGGCAATCCGGACGACACGGTCGTCACCGACGTGGGAGTCGCCAACAGCAAGGTGTTCTCCCAGCTCAGCAGCGGCGAGGGCCGATGATGAGCTGCTGGTGGTGCCGGCGGACCGGCTACTGCAAACAATCCGAGTCACCTACTGGAGTGTACTAATCACCGTTTTGTTATCGTTGCTTAGTTTGACAGTATTATAGGAAAACACGTTATCACAGATTCACAGCAGCCAAGAAATTCAGAGCTGCTGGTGAATGTGCTCTGAACTCTGCAACCTAAAGCTGTTGCGAATGCGAGCCAATTCTCTGCTGTCCCTACACTCTGCAGGTCTGCATCACGGCCACGGATAATCCAAGTTCGTTGTAAGCGTGCTGTGCATATGCATGCGGCCAAAGCAAATTGACCAGTGGCTGTCTGATTGATTGAGCTACATAATGTAGGCGCCTGTACGACTGCTCGCATGGCAACAAAACTTTGCGGTCATTTTCTTCTTCTCTGGTGGTCACGCTCACACCAGACCACGCATGTACTAGCAGATACTGCTAGTGTAGAACAGAGCAAGGTGCCAACCAAAGAAAGCTGGCCAGAAGAATTGGCAGTAGGGATATCCCGTTCATTCGTTTGACTTATAAGCCTGTACTTTTTTAACTAATAAATAATATTTTTTTCTTACAACAAATTAGCCAACGGTACTTTCAGTCATGGCTTATCAGCCAAGCGAGCTGGGCACCAGTGATTACAACGTGTGTTCAACGTCAGTCTGATGCTAGTGTTCGCCGACTGTCACAAAAGATCCATTCAGTTAGATATCGATGTTCCCCCAAAGACTGCCTGTGAGGTGAAGGTTTCAGACTTTCAGCTTGTGTTTGGTCATAAGACTACTTAGGGCCTGTTCGTTAGACCGGGAAAAGAGTCAGGCAAGCGTTCCGGCTGGAGAAAGCTTGCACAAATTAAACGTCCGATCCTGGACCGAATTACATCCTGATCACGGTTCCCCAAGAACCGAACAGGCACTTAAAGGGAACGCACGAAACTGGCTCGGAGCAATAAGCAATTTCTAAGCTGGATCAATGGTTGCCGTGGAGCCCAGGGCGAAGTGTGGAAATCGCAACGCGGTTCGGGGTTGGAAGGGAAGAAGAAAAATCTGTGATAGTGACACGCACGCTCCACTTAAACAAAAAACTGTCATCATGATGGAATTAGTGGAGGCTTATCTTCCGAATCTTGCCTCGCTATGGCCCATGTTCGTTTGAACTTATCAGCTATGGTACAGTGTTTTTTTCTCACAACAAATCAACAAATAGTACTTTTTAGCCTGACTTTTCATCGAATAGATCGACCAAGCGCCCGAGCAGGGACTCTTTCTTCCTGTTGCTTGTTTTGATCCCACACTAGAATTTCTGACTTCGTCCTAAATTAATGAAATTCTTGTTTTCCGAGCAGTTGGACAGTTTTAAGTTTGATTAAATTTATAAAAAATACTAATATTTACGAGGACACTTTTTCTAACCTAATAAATTTAATTATCTCTTCCATTCTATGGCCCCAAGAATGCCAATATTAGCACGAATCGTACGGAGATGTAACTCAGTATTCAAATAACTATTCAAAGTTCCTAGAGCTCCTTTTACAGCTTGTTGAAAAAATCATTGTCGGACTTGATTCATCACCCTTTGTTTTTCAAAATAAAGAGTTTCATTTCTAGACTTTTCTAATTGTTCCAAACTAATAGAATTAGCATTAATCAAATTTACCTTTTCTCGTTCTATTTCAGAGTATCTATTCATTTGATACTCATCTGCTTCTAGTTTGACTTTCTGTAATCGAATGGCTAGCTGTAAGCCAACATTAGATATCATATACTCTTTGAGCTAGTGTGAAGATAAGAGCTAAGCTTTTTCGTGTCCTAATACATAAGAGATGTATCTTTTCTATCTCTTTTGATAGGAGAGGAAATACATAAGTAAATAACACCTTAAATATACTCTTTTTTCTCGAATACGCAAAAGATTTGTGCCATACTGACTCTTTTTTTTTCTCGAATACGCAAAAGATTTACGCGTCATTGTATTAAGATCGAGAAAAGTTGTTCTTTACATCGACGCGCCTCTCAGACGTGCTAGGCGGGGCAAAGGTTATACAATGAGCTCATCCCTGCCTAGCGGACTGCGTACATGGCGACTACACACGCAAATAGAAAACCTAACTTAGTTGCGCCGACATCGATCCACTGGTCGGTGATGAGTTTCATGTACCTAGGGAGTTGCAGACTGTATTGGAGACACTGCAGAAGCATCTCCCGTTTCTCTCCTTCCATAACTCCCATGCTACAAGTGCGAAAAGAGAGTCTGCTCCCCTCCTTTTGTCGCCAGTCCAGCGCGCCCTCCATTATTTGCCACCAAGAGAGTAGGGTGAGAGTGGTCAGGATGTTCCACCAGACCTGCCTAGAGAAGGAGCATGACGCCACGATGTGATCGATGGTCTAGGGCATACTGACTCTTTACTACTAGACGTGCTCTAAGTATTATTAGATTAGTCGTAGAGTATGTTTTTATAGGATACCTATTTAGAATCATAAATGTTAATAATATTTTATATAAATTTAGTTAAATATTAAAAAAGTTTGACTCAATCTAAACCTATAATTGCATATTTTTGGGAAGAAGGTAGCCTTAATCAGCAAATGTTTCATTTCTACGATGCACAATGATGCAGGTGCTAACATAGTTGAATGATCGGCCGTACATGCAAGCACACATCTTGAGTCGAAGATTTAAATTAAGTTGGATAATTTTTACCCTAAGTATCTACTCCTTATCTCGGTTCACTCCACTACGTTTGAGAAAAAAAAAGTTGTCAATACAAATAGCGCCCCTTTTCGGTTCAACTTACCAGCCATACTGTTTCAGCGAAATAACAGTATTTTTCTCTCACAACAAATCAGTATCAGTATCAGTATCAGCATCAGCCGTTTTTTCCAGCCGGCCGAACAGGGCCAACAAAAATAAATTAACAGATATATCATTGAAGTGTTTGGGCCGAATCTTGTGTATATAGTACTTTTGGTCTAGCCCATCACAAACCTGGACGCCCACGAGTAAAACCTTACTGGCCTAACAGATAACGCGCCCACACACCACACTGACCGACGCGTCCCAGATTGACCAAGCCAAATCAAACCACCGCACGCCACCCGAGCGAGACGTCTCCCCCAGCTCGACGCGCTGAATTGATTCCTCCACTCCGGCCGTGCCCGCCGATCTCCAGGCTGTCCCCCAATTAATCCAACGCCATTTCGGCGCTCTCCCCCGCCCACAGCTCAACAAATCGCCACCCAAATCCACCACCACCACCACCTCCCCGTCCCCCCACCGCCATGGCCGCCCCACCAACCTCGCGCCGCCTCGCCCTCGTCCTCATCCTCATCGCCGCCTTCTGCTCCGCCGCCGCCGCCGCGCGGTTCGCCCCGGCGGACAACCACCTCCTCGCGTGCGGCGCGGCGGCGCCCGCCGTCCTCCCCGACGGCCGCCGCTTCGTGCCGGACTCCGGCTGCGCGTCCACCCGCCTCCGGTCCTCCTCCCCGTCCCTCTCCCCCGCGGCGCCGTCCGGCTCCCCGCCGCCGCCGTCCCCGCTCCACGCCTCCGCGCGGGTCTTCTCCTGCCGCGCGTCCTACGACCTCTCCGTCCGCCGCCGCGGGCACCACATCCTCCGCCTCCACTTCTACCCCTTCGCCCCCGCCCTCGCCGCGTCCCGCTTCCACGTCGGCGCCGCGGGGCTGCTTCTCCTCCACAACCTCACGGTCTCGTCCCCCGTCGTGAAGGAGTTCATCCTCCCCGTGGACTCCGACGTCCTCGTCCTCACCTTCGTCCCTGACTCGGGCTCCACCGCCTTCGTCAACGCCATCGAGCTCGTCTCTGCGCCCGAGGAGCTCGTCGGCGACATCGGCACCCTTGTCACGTCCGGCAACGCCGCTCAGATCCACGGGCTGTCGTCTCAGGTGTTTGAGACTCTCTACAGGATCAACGTCGCCGGGCGCAAGGTCACGCCATTCAATGGCACACTGTGGCGGACATGGGTTAACGATGAGAAATTCCTCGTCGACACCCGACTCGGCCAACTACAGGGCATGGTCATTCAGCGGCCGGATTGCTTATCCCAAGGGTAGCAGGCAGATGACCAGGGAGGTGGCTCCCGACAATGTCTACAACTCTGCGAGATCGGTGAGGCCAGGGGCCAATGTGACTTGGGGTTTCCCTGTGCCTGTTGGCAGCCGGTACCTTGTGCGTATGCACTTCTGTGACATTGCCAGTAAGGCTGCTGTACTGAGCTCTACTTCAATATCTACGTCAATGGTGATCTTGCATGTCAAGGATTTCGATCTCTCCAGTGTCACCGGATTCTTGGCCTATCCTTACTACATTGACTTTGTTGTCGATGTGAAGGATGAAGGGATACTGAAATTGGCGATTGGTGGCTCGAAGAAGAGTCTATCTGATGAAGTAAGTGGCATCCTTAATGCACTGGAGATAATGAGGATGAACAAGACCAGTGGAGGTATGGATGGAGCCTTCCCAATTGATCTAGACATGGAGTATGTGGTGGGTAAGGGGATTGGAGAATTTGCCCGCTCCCTGCTCTGTGGTTTCATCTTTGCTGGGTTGTTTGTGGCTTTGGTCATGCTGGTGCTGAGGTTGAGGACCGAGCTGAGGAATAACGGTGCAGCTTGGTCCTGGAGACCTATGGACTCCGGTGAAGGGAAACTGGCCAGAGCATATCAACTTGTGCCTAGTAAGACAGACTATTGAATAGTGCAAGCTGAACATCTTGAGGAGTGACAAACTGCTGCTGTTGTATGTATCTAATCACATAATACTTTTATTGAGTTGTAAGTATTGTAGTTTTATCACCTCTCTAAAAGTATTGTAGTTTTGCATCATTACTCCTTTCATGCTTGAACTTTGTGTTCTCCGTGCTTTGCTCATTATGCTGTAAAAGTACTCTACCCTAGATGTGACTGTATTGCTATTACCTCACTTATTCAGTTTGATTTCTGAAATACGCTTGAATGGATGCTTGTGATATCTATACTGTGATTATGATGCTGTGGATTCACAGCTGAATTACATTTGAATATAATTAGTTGACATTTAATTATAAAAATAAGTCAAATAGCTGCAGAAGCCATCATGCCATTGTATTTGTAGCATGATTTGGTTGTTGCTGACTTGCTGTTTTCTTCTCCGTGTGGATTGTGTACCACTTTGCTCTTGAGCCCCTTAAGGACATCCTCTTCTAGTCTTTTTGTAAGTTTGGTATCCCTTATGAAATATCTTGAGCGACTCAAACAAGCACAGAATTCAGGATGCACTTGCACGATCTTCTCATGCAAATTTCATCTGATGAAATGTATATGTGGCTGCTTGGTGGGATCCTACCAGCTTTACTATATGTACTATTGTACTGTGGGATCCTGAGGCGTGGTACTTGCCTACTTGGTTGATACTTGATAGGTGCTTCGTTTGTCTTGTTGCTCTCTTGATTCGCAACCTGAACATGCACTTTCTGTCTGAAGATAATTAATGCAATATGAGTATATGACACAACTAGATGGAAAATACTTGATATGATTATATGGTGTACTCAGTGCTGATAGGGTGTACCCAGGCAGCCTTAACCTTGAATTTTTTGCATGGAGGCAGAACAGACCAAAATTTTCATGAAAAAATCGCATTACTCCAAGGCAACTAGCTGTCACCTCATCCCTGGCTCCTGCTAAACACCATAGGTGCCCTTCCTCCAAAATCTGTCAGAGGACGAGTTGCGCACTAAGGTGCAGTCCCATTAAACACACACAGTCATGGGCGGACCCAGCCTTAGGCCATATAGGCCCAGGTCTACCCCAGATTTTGACCAAAATTATTTGTAGTAGTTAGTTTTAGAAGGTCCAAACTAAAAATGTCCAACATCCTTAAGTATTCCAGTCTCCAGACTATCTCCGCTCGACTGGTGCCTTATGCTTAGTCTCCACTAGGTTTAGTTATTTCTTGGATTATACCATATTTTGAATGAGAAATATTTTTATTATTAGGCACTACCCTTGGTTCAAATTCTGGGTCCGCCGCTGCACATAGTTGCTATGATATTATATTTAGTCACCCAAATAAGAACCAAATAGGAATATAGTTAACCTTTAATACTTCCATGACTATAAATTGCCTCTAGTTTGATGATTTAGAACTTTTGTAATTGCGGGCTACTCCCTGTCTTCACCTCCTAACTGTGTCTCTCCATCCTGTCGATCCTCATTTTTAAAAAAATTTAATTGCTACACAAGCTTTCCTTTTATTTCCCATATCTGCTTTCCCTATATATTTGATATCCTTGCATCTACCACATTAATGTTACAAACTCAAATGATGCTATTTTCATGAGCATCCTAGGCAGGCCGTTTCCAGTTTGTTTCCAGTATATTTATGTTTTCAGTGGGTCATTTGTTCTATCATGATTCCATTTCTTTCAAATGCTGCAGTAGCTGAGGAAAATTTTATTCTCTCATCAGTGATAGTACTACATCTGATTTATCATTTACTTTACATGCTTTGTTCTATCAAGTTCTGGAATGCTTCCCAATGCATTCCTGAAGATGTAATAGCGTCTGGGTTGGACAAATGAAATGTTTATCTGGCTAATCAATAAAACAAATGTTTTCAACGTCCATGGATATTTAATTTACTGTTTAAATAGTATTAGTTGAACTTTCTATTTCCATTACCTTGTGAGTGCACATATTTATTTATTTTTCATCAGAATTTCTCTGTAGTGCTGTTCTTGTTTTTGCTTTTTGGCACTTTTTTTGTCAATATTCTAGACAGCATGTTAATATGGTTCATGTTTTTGAAACTCTTGAAAATCCCAATACATGGAAACCATTAGTCATGGAGTACTTGATCATGCAGTTTCATCTTCCTTAGCCCTTACTGATTCAAATCTGGAATTCTGGATTAAGTAGGAATAGATGAGATAGCAGGAAGGCTAGTTGCCGTATCTCTGGAGGCTCTGACTTCCTTTAGGGTTTCTTCTTGCTTTTCCATTACAAGGTACAGCCGTACAGGTCAACTTTTAATAGGCACTAGCATCTAACAGATAGATGTAACGAATGGATCTGCTAGATAACTATAACTAAAGAGAAGGCTAACAAACTAATTGCATAACTCGTTGTGTGCTGCCATGCTGCTTCTCTTGTGCATGCGCTGTTGGTCTGCTGCCACCTGGCCATTTCCTGCCGCACAGGCCCAATCCCGTAACAGATTCGCTTGATTATGAGTTTGTATTATTTTCTTGGTTCACACAGCTATTAACTTTTTTGTACATTCCAAAAAAAACGTATATCTGATTGGTTGGAGCATTCTCTTCTTGGCTTTTGTTCTTCTTTCCTCCATATGATTTTTTTCTTGAACAACGTAGGAGAATCGTATGCTATTTCATTAAGAATGAGATGTAGTCAGTACAAATTGTACGGAAAATGGGGGAGGCGTCAAGAGGTCTCCTCCTACAAAAACCCAACAGGACAACACACATCCTGCCTTACAAGCCTTTGAACAAGGCCTTCACAACCTACCTAGACCCTAAAGGTCAGGGGAGAGCGACTTTATGAGGAGCCCCTGGAGGCCCTTATAGCACTAGCCATGCACCACAAACTGCCCTCCTCAGCCACATTGTATAAGAGGGTCTGAACATCTGGTCGAGCTCCCTAAAAAGCACAAGCGTTCCTGTGCTTCCAGAGCTCCCAAACAACAAGGATTATCAGGGAATTAAGTCCTTTGCGCATCTCCTTTGGAACACTTCTTAAAGTATGTCACCACCAGCCACAGAAGCGACTAGTAGATTCTGGAGCCATTACTGTTAAAATTTTAATTTCTGGAAGATCAAGGTCCAGACCTGCCTTGCAAACTCACATGAGGTGAGGAGGATGTGTTGAATATTTTCTTCGGCCTGGTCAGCAGAAGGGGCAAGCTGCCAGGTGAGGGAGGCCTCTTTTGGCAAGGCGATCCACAGTCCAGCATCTGTTGTTGAGAGCAAACAAAAAAAAGCATTTTAGAGGAGCCCAACATTTCCAAACTTTTCTCCAAGGAGCAAACTTGATGGTCCCCTGAAATAAAAAAAGTGCGGTTTGTGCCTACTTTGCTGCTATAGGAACCTGAAGTGGTCAATTTCCACTGATGTTTAATTACATCTTTGAAATACCTGTTTTTGTATGTTGTCCTCATCACCCATGCCTCATCCATCATCCATGTAGTAGCAAGCCCAAATACAAATTGGATCAGCCCAATGGGAGGTGTTAACCTGGTTAGGGAATGGAATTTTTGTGGCATATGCTGCCAGAACATTTTTGAGAATTTGATCTCTGTATCACAGCTGAGGTGAGCTCATGTTACATGTTTATTTGGAGGGTTCTTCATACCACAGTTAACCTAATTGGAATGTTAATTTATTGCATGAACTGAAAATCCTGGCTCTGTATCGTATCAAGATAACCATATTTGAACAGTATTCTAATTGGAACTTAGGAAGGAAAAGGCTTTTGCAAGTTTTTTTTTAAAAAAAATTGTTCATCATGTAAGATGGTATTGCATATTAGTTGGCTGTAATAATCATGTAGGATTACAATTAGACGTTGCAATTATACTTAGACATGCAACTTTTAATAGTTTAATTGCTATTGACTGCATTTTAGAAGCTACTAGGTCAGCCGGGGTTTGACCGGTGTTCCTTATTTCAAATTAACACTTATGGCATGCTACACTTTCACGATACATAGGACCGTAGTTGTACCATTTAACAACCATTACTTGACAA